>NC_068428.1:31696684-32039184 GCF_023373465.1 Oncorhynchus keta
AAAAGGCATGTGTCTCAGCATACTAAACATTTCTTAATATGCAGTATGTTATATACCTAGGAGATATAACATCGCGTCACACTAATGATGATAAAATTAGAGAATGATGGAATGACCAAACCCATGCCTGCTCTCTCTGCTTTGCTTGGTTAGTCTCTAGTCTTTCAACCTGTTTCTCATATTTCTATGTGACGGATCGATGCATGATGCTAGTTACACCTGATAGATGATACCTAGCAGTGGTTAAGCCTCACCCTCCTCTTCCTCGGTCCACCGCAGGATGAAGAGTGGAGGCAGCAAGGCTTGGGGGAACAACCAGGATGGAGTGGTGGCCAGCCAGCCTGCCCGCGTGGTGGACGAACGCGAACAGATGGCCATCAGTGGAGGATTCATCCGCAGGTGTGGGAGGGGTTGGGGGGGTGGGGGGCGTGGAGGAACCGGTGGGTTGTTGATGTAGGGACCAGGGATATCCTGTTATTTATAATTGTGGGAGCTGTAGGGACCAGTGATATCCTGATATATAGAGTTGGGGAGCTGTAGGGACCAGGGGTATCCTGGTATATAGAGTTGGGGAGCTGTAGGGTCCAGGGATATCCTGTTATATAGAGTTGGGGAGCTGTAGGGACCAGGGATGTCCTGTTATATAGAGTTGGGGAGCTGTAGGGACCAGTGATATCCTGATATAGAGTTGAGGGAACTGTAGGGACCAGTGATATCCTGATATAGAGTTGAGGGAGCTGTAGGGTCCAGGGATATTCTGTTATATAGAGTTGTGGGAGCTGTAGGGACCAGGGATATCCTGTTATATAGCGTTGTGGGAGCTGTAGGGACCAGGGATATCCTGATATAGAGTTGAGGGAGCTGTAGGGTCCAGGGATATCCTGTTATATAGAGTTGGGGAGCTGTAGGGACCAGGGATATCCTGTTATATAGAGTTGGGGAGCTGTAGGGACCAGGGATATCCTGGTATATAGAGTTGGGGAGCTGTAAGGACCAGGGATCTCCTGGTATATAGAGTTGGGGAGCGAGCTGTAGGGACCAGGGATATCCTGTTATATAGAGTTGGGGAGCTGTAGGGACCAGGGATATCCTGTATTAGATAGCTGTAGGGTCCAGGGATATCCTGTTATATAGAGTTGGGGAGCTGTAGGGACCAGGGATATCCTGTTATATAGAGTTGGGGAGCTGTAGGGACCAGGGATATCCTGTTATATAGAGTTGGGGAGCTGTAGGGACCAGGGATATCCTGGTATATAGAGTTGGGGAGCTGTAGGGACCAGGGATATCCTGTTATATAGAGTTGGGGAGCTGTAGGGACCAGGGATATCCTGTTATATAGAGTTGGGGAGCTGTAGGGACCAGGGATATCCTGGTATATAGAGTTGGGGAGCTGTAAGGACCAGGGATATCCTAATATATAGAGTTGTGGGAGCTGTAGGGTCCAGGGATATCCTGTTATATAGAGTTGGGGAGCTGTAGGGACCAGGAATATCCTGGTATATAGAGTTGGGGAGCTGTAGGGTCCAGGGATATCCTGTTATATAGAGTTGGGGAGCTGTAGGGACCAGGGATATCCTGGTATATAGAGTTGGGGAGCTGTAAGGACCAGGGATATCCTGATATATAGAGTTGTGGGAGCTGTAGGGTCCAGGGATATCCTGTTATATAGAGTTGGGGAGCTGTAGGGACCAGGGATATCCTGGTATATAGAGTTGGGGAGCAGTAAGGACCAGGGATATCCTGATAAATAGAGTTGGGGAGCTGTAAGGACCAGGGATATCCTGGTATATAGAGTTGGGGAGCTGTAGGGTCCAGGGATATCCTGTTATATAGAGTTGGGGAGCTGTAGGGATCAGGGATATCCTGATATATAAAGTTGGGGAGCTGTAGGGTCCAGGGATATCCTGAAATATAAAGTTGGGGAACTGTAGGGACCAGGGATATCCTGATATATAGAGTTGGGGAGCTGTAGGGTCCAGGGATATCCTGTTATATAGAGTTGGGGAGCTGTAGGGTCCAGGGATATCCTGTTATATAGAGTTGGGGAGCTGTAGGGACCAGGGATATCCTGGTATATAGAGTTGGGGAGCTGTAGGGACCAGGGATATCCTGAAATATAAAGTTGGGGAACTGTAGGGACCAGGGATATCCTGTGTATATAGAGTTGGGGAGCTGTAAGGACCAGGGATATCCTGATATATAGAGTTGGGGAGCTGTAGGGACCAGGGATATCCTGAAATATAAAGTTGGGGAACTGTAGGGACCAGGGATATCCTGTTATATAGAGTTGGGGAGCTGTAGGGACCAGGGATATCCTGGTATATAGAGTTGGGGAGCTGTAGGGACCAGGGATATCCTGATATATAGAGTTGGGGAGCTGTAGGGACCAGGGATATCCTGATATAGAGTTGAGGGAACTGTAGGGACCAGGGATATCCTGATATAGAGTTGGGGAGCTGTAGGGACCAGGGATATCCTGTTATATAGAGTTGGGGAGCTGTAGGGACCAGGGATATCCTGGTATATAGAGTTGGGGAGCTGTAAGGACCAGGGATATCCTGGTATATAGAGTTGGGGAGCGAGCTGTAGGGACCAGGGATATCCTGTTATATAGAGTTGGGGAGCTGTAGGGACCAGGGATATCCTGGTATATAGAGTTGTGGGAGCTGTAGGGTCCAGGGATATCCTGTTATATAGAGTTGGGGAGCTGTAGGGTCCAGGGATATCCTGTTATATAGAGTTGGGGAGCTGTAGGGACCAGGGATATCCTGTTATATTGAGTTGGGGAGCTGTAGGGACCAGGGATATCCTGGTATATAGAGTTGGGGAGCTGTAAGGACGAGGGATATCCTGGTATATAGAGTTGGGGAGCGAGCTGTAGGGACCAGGGATATCCTGTTATATAGAGTTGGGGAGCTGTAGGGACCAGGGATATCCTGGTATATAGAGTTGTGGGAGCTGTAGGGTCCAGGGATATCCTGTTATATAGAGTTGGGGAGCTGTAGGGACCAGGGATATCCTGTTATATAGAGTTGGAGAGCTGTAGGGACCAGGGATATCCTGGTATATAGAGTTGGGGAGCTGTAGGGACCAGGGATATCCTGTTATATAGAGTTGGGGAGCTGTAGGGACCAGGGATATCCTGTTATATAGAGTTGGGGAGCTGTAGGGACCAGGGATATCCTGGTATATAGAGTTGGGGAGCTGTAAGGACCAGGGATATCCTGACATATAGAGTTGTGGGAGCTGTAGGGTCCAGGGATATCCTGTTATATAGAGTTGGGGAGCTGTAGGGACCAGGGATATCCTGGTATATAGAGTTGGGGAGCTGTAGGGTCCAGGGATATCCTGTTATATAGAGTTGGGGAGCTGTAGGGACCAGGGATATCCTGGTATATAGAGTTGGGGAGCTGTAAGGACCAGGGATATCCTGATATATAGAGTTGTGGGAGCTGTAGGGTCCAGGGATATCCTGTTATATAGAGTTGGGGAGCTGTAGGGACCAGGGATATCCTGGTATATAGAGTTGGGGAGCTGTAGGGACCAGGGATATCCTGGTATATAGAGTTGGGGAGCTGTAGGGTCCAGGGATATCCTGATATATAGAGTTGGGGAGCTGTAGGGACCAGTGATATCCTGTTATATATAGTTGGGGAGCTGTAAGGACCAGGGATATCCTGATATATAGAGTTGGGGAGCTGTAGGGTCCAGGGATATCCTGTTATATAGAGTTGGGGAGCTGTAGGGACCAGGGATATCCTGTTATATAGAGTTGGGGAGCTGTAGGGACCAGGGATATCCTGGTATATAGAGTTGAGGGAACTGTAGGGACCAGGGATATCCTGATATAGAGTTGAGGGAGCTGTAGGGTCCAGGGATATTCTGTTATATAGAGTTGTGGGAGCTGTAGGGACCAGGGATATGCTGATATATAGAGTTGGGGAGAAGTAGGGACCAGGGATATCCTGTTATATAGAGTTGGGGAGCTGTAGGGACCAGGGATATCCTGGTATATAGAGTTGGGGAGCTGTAAGGACCAGGGATATCCTGGTATATAGAGTTGGGGAGCGAGCTGTAGGGACCAGGGATATTCTGTTATATAGAGTTGGGGAGCTGTAGGGACCAGGGATATCCTGGTATATAGAGTTGGGGAGCTGTAGGGACCAGGGATATCCTGTTATATAGAGTTGGGGAGCTGTAGGGACCAGGGATAACCTGGTATATAGAGTTGGGGAGCTGTAGGGACCAGGGATATCCTGTTATATAGAGTTGGGGAGCTGTAGGGACCAGGGATATCCTGTTATATAGAGTTGGTCGAGCTGTAGGGACCAGGGATATCCTGTTATATAGAGTTGGGGAGCTGTAGGGACCAGGGATATCCTGTTATATAGAGTTGGGGAGCTGTAGGGACCAGGGATATCCTGGTATATAGAGTTGGGGAGCTTTAGGGACCAGGGATATCCTGGTATATAGAGTTGGGGAGCTGTAAGGACCAGGGATATCCTGATATATAGAGTTGGGGAGCTGTAGGGACCAGGGATATCCTGATATATAAAGTTGGGGAGCTGTAGGGACCAGGGATATCCTGATATATAGAGTTGGGGAGCTGTAGGGACCAGGGATATCCTGATATATAGAGTTGGGGAGCTGTAGGGACCAGGGATATCCTGATATATAGAGTTGGGGAGCTGTAGGGACCACGGATATCCTGATATAGAGTTGAGGGAACTGTAGGGACCAGGGATATCCTGATATAGAGTTGAGGGAGCTGTAGGGTCCAGGGATATTCTGTTATATAGAGTTGTGGGAGCTGTAGGGACCAGGGATATCCTGATATATAGAGTTGGGGAGCTGTAGGGACCAGGGATATCCTGTTATATAGAGTTGGGGAGCTGTAGGGACCAGGGATATCCTGGTATATAGAGTTGGGGAGCTGTAAGGACCAGGGATATCCTGGTATATAGAGTTGGGGAGCGAGCTGTAGGGACCAGGGATATCCTGGTATATAGAGTTGTGGGAGCTGTAGGGTCCAGGGATATCCTGTTATATAGAGTTGGGGAGCTGTATGGACCAGGGATATCCTGGTATATAGAGTTGTGGGAGCTGTAGGGTCCAGGGATATCCTGTTATATAGAGTTGGGGAGCTGTAGGGACCAGGGATATCCTGTTATATAGAGTTGGGGAGCTGTAGGGACCAGGGATATCCTGTTATATAGAGTTGGGGAGCTGTAGGGACCAGGGATATCCTGGTATATAGAGTTGGGGAGCTGTAGGGACCAGGGATATCCTGTTATATAGAGTTGGGGAGCTGTAGGGACCAGGGATATCCTGTTATATAGAGTTGGGGAGCTGTAGGGACCAGGGATATCCTGTTATATAGAGTTGGGGAGCTGTAGGGTCCAGGGATATCCTGTTATATAGAGTTGGGGAGCTGTAGGGTCCAGGGATATCCTGATATATAGAGTTGGGGAGCTGTAGGGTCCAGGGATATCCTGATATATAGAGTTGGGGAGCTGTAAGGACCAGGGATATCCTGTTATATAGAGTTGGGGAGCTGTAGGGTCCAGGGATATCCTGTTATATAGAGTTGGGGAGCTGTAAGGACCAGGGATATCCTGATATATAGAGTTGGGGAGCTGTAAGGACCAGGGATATCCTGATATATAGAGTTGGGGAGCTGTAAGGACCAGGGATATCCTGTTATATAGAGTTGGGGAGCTGTAGGGACCAGGGATATCCTGGTATATAGAGTTGGGGAGCTGTAGGGACCAGGGATATCCTGTTATATAGCGTTGTGGGAGCTGTAGGGACCAGGGATATCCTGATATAGAGTTGAGGGAGCTGTAGGGACCAGGGATATCCTGTTATATAGCGTTGTGGGAGCTGTAGGGACCAGGGATATCCTGATATAGAGTTGAGGGAGCTGTAGGGACCAGGGATATCCTGTTATATAGAGTTGGGGAGCTGTAGGGGCCAAGGATATCCTGATATAGAGTTGGGGAGCTGTAGGGACTAGTGATATCATGTTATATAGAGTTGTGGGAGCTGTAGGGACCAGGGATATCCTGATATAGAGTTGAGGGAACTGTAGGGACCAGTGATATCCTGATATAGAGTTGAGGGAGCTGTAGGGTCCAGGGATATTCTGTTATATAGAGTTGTGGGAGCTGTAGGGACCAGGGATATCCTGATATAGAGTTGAGGGAGCTGTAGGGTCCAGGGATATCCTGTTATATAGAGTTGGGGAGCTGTAGGGACCAGGGATATCCTGGTATATAGAGTTGGGGAGCTGTAAGGACCAGGGATATCCTGGTATATAGAGTTGGGGAGCGAGCTGTAGGGACCAGGGATATCCTGGTATATAGAGTTGTAGAGCTGTAGGGTCCAGGGATATCCTGTTATATAGAGTTGGGGAGCTGTATGGACCAGGGATATCCTGGTATATAGAGTTGGGGAGCTGTAGGGTCCAGGGATATCCTGTTATATAGAGTTGGGGAGCTGTAGGGACCAGGGATATCCTGTTATATAGAGTTGGGGAGCTGTAGGGACCAGGGATATCCTGTTATATAGAGTTGGGGAGCTGTAGGGACCAGGGATATCCTGGTATATAGAGTTGGGGAGCTGTTTGGACCAGGGATATCCTGTTATATAGAGTTGGGGAGCTGTAGGGACCAGGGATATCCTGTTATATAGAGTTGGGGAGCTGTAGGGACCAGGGATATCCTGTTATATAGAGTTGGGGAGCTGTAGGGTCCAGGGATATCCTGTTATATAGAGTTGGGGAGCTGTAGGGTCCAGGGATATCCTGATATATAGAGTTGGGGAGCTGTAGGGTCCAGGGATATCCTGATATATAGAGTTTGGGAGCTGTAAGGACCAGGGATATCCTGTTATATAGAGTTGGGGAGCTGTAGGGTCCAGGGATATCCTGTTATATAGAGTTGGGGAGCTGTAAGGACCAGGGATATCCTGATATATAGAGTTGGGGAGCTGTAAGGACCAGGGATATCCTGATATATAGAGTTGGGGAGCTGTAAGGACCAGGGATATCCTGATATATAGAGTTGGGGAGCTGTAGGGACCAGGGATATCCTGATATATAGAGTTGGGGAGCTGTAGGGGCCAAGGATATCCTGATATAGAGTTGAGGGAGCTGTAGGGACCAGGGATATCCTGTTATATAGCGTTGTGGGAGCTGTAGGGACCAGGGATATCCTGTTATATAGCGTTGTGGGAGCTGTAGGGACCAGGGATATCCTGATATAGAGTTGAGGGAGCTGTAGGGACCAGGGATATCCTGTTATATAGAGTTGGGGAGCTGTAGGGGCCAAGGATATCCTGATATAGAGTTGGGGAGCTGTAGGGACTAGTGATATCATGTTATATAGAGTTGGGGAGCTGTAGGGACCAGGGATATCCTGATATAGAGTTGAGGGAACTGTAGGGACCAGGGATATCCTGTTATATAGAGTTGGGGAGCTGTAGGGACCAGGGATATCCTGGTATATAGAGTTGCGGAGCTGTAGGGACCAGGGATATCCTGTTATATAGAGTTGGGGAGCTGTAGGGACCAGGGATATCCTGTTATATAGAGTTGGGGAGCTGTAGGGACCAGGGATATCCTGGTATATAGAGTTGGGGAGCTGTAAGGACCAGGGATATCCTGGTATATAGAGTTGTGGGAGCTGTAGGGTCCAGGGATATCCTGTTATATAGAGTTGGGGAGCTGTAGGGACCAGGGATATCCTGTTATATAGAGTTGGGGTGCTGTAGGGACCAGGGATATCCTGTTATATAGAGTTGGGGAGCTGTAGGGACCAGGGATATCCTGGTATATAGAGTTGGGGAGCTGTAAGGACCAGGGATATCCTGATATATAGAGTTGTGGGAGCTGTAGGGTCCAGGGATATCCTGTTATATAGAGTTGGGGAGCTGTAGGGACCAGGGATATCCTGGTATATAGAGTTGGGGAGCTGTAGGGTCCAGGGATATCCTGTTATATAGAGTTGGGGAGCTGTAGGGACCAGGGATATCCTGGTATATAGAGTTGGGGAGCTGTAAGGACCAGGGATAGCCTGATATATAGAGTTGTGGGAGCTGTAGGGTCCAGGGATATCCTGTTATATAGAGTTGGGGAGCTGTAGGGACCAGGGATATCCTGGTATATAGAGTTGGGGAGCTGTAGGGACCAGGGATATCCTGGTATATAGAGTTGGGGAGCTGTAGGGTCCAGGGATATCCTGATATATAGAGTTGGGGAGCTGTAGGGACCAGTGATATCCTGTTATATATAGTTGGGGAGCTGTAAGGACCAGGGATATCCTGATATATATAGTTGGGGAGCTGTAGGGTCCAGGGATATCCTGTTATATAGAGTTGGGGAGCTGTAAGGACCAGGGATATCCTGATATATAGAGTTGGGGAGCTGTAGGGTCCAGGGATATCCTGTTATATAGAGTTGGGGAGCTGTAGGGACCAGGGATATCCTGGTATATAGAGTTGGGGAGCTGTAGGGTCCAGGGATATCCTGTTATATAGAGTTGGGGAGCTGTAGGGACCAGGGATATCCTGGTATATAGAGTTGGGGAGCTGTAGGGACCAGGGATATCCTGGTATATAGAGTTGGGGAGCTGTAGGGACCAGGGATATCCTGATATATAGAGTTGGGGAGCTGTAGGGACCAGTGATATCCTGTTATATATAGTTGGGGAGCTGTAAGGACCAGGGGATATATATAGTTGGGGAGCTGTAGGGTCCAGGGATATCCTGTTATATAGAGTTGGGGAGCTGTAGGGACCAGGGATATCCTGGTATATAGAGTTGGGGAGCTGTAAGGACCAGGGATATCCTGGTATATAGAGTTGGGGAGCGAGCTGTAGGGACCAGGGATATCCTGGTATATAGAGTTGTGGGAGCTGTAGGGTCCAGGGATATCCTGTTATATAGAGTTGGGGAGCTGTATGGACCAGGGATATCCTGGTATATAGAGTTGTGGGAGCTGTAGGGTCCAGGGATATCCTGTTATATAGAGTTGGGGAGCTGTAGGGACCAGGGATATCCTGATATATAGAGTTGGGGAGCTGTAGGGACCAGGGATATCCTGATATATAGAGTTGGGGAGCTGTAGGGACCAGGGATATCCTGGTATATAGAGTTGGGGAGCTGTAGGGACCAGGGATATCCTGTTATATAGAGTTGGGGAGCTGTAGGGACCAGGGATATCCTGTTATATAGAGTTGGGGAGCTGTAGGGACCAGGGATATCCTGTTATATAGAGTTGGGGAGCTGTAGGGTCCAGGGATATCCTGTTATATAGAGTTGGGGGAGCTGTAGGGTCCAGGGATATCCTGATATATAGAGTTGGGGAGCTGTAGGGTCCAGGGATATCCTGATATATAGAGTTGGGGAGCTGTAAGGACCAGGGATATCCTGTTATATAGAGTTGGGGAGCTGTAGGGTCCAGGGATATCCTGTTATATAGAGTTGGGGAGCTGTAAGGACCAGGGATATCCTGATATATAGAGTTGGGGAGCTGTAAGGACCAGGGATATCCTGATATATAGAGTTGGGGAGCTGTAAGGACCAGGGATATCCTGATATATAGAGTTGGGGAGCTGTAGGGACCAGGGATATCCTGATATATAGAGTTGGGGAGCTGTAGGGGCCAAGGATATCCTGATATAGAGTTGAGGGAGCTGTAGGGACCAGGGATATCCTGTTATATAGCGTTGTGGGAGCTGTAGGGACCAGGGATATCCTGTTATATAGCGTTGTGGGAGCTGTAGGGACCAGGGATATCCTGATATAGAGTTGAGGGAGCTGTAGGGACCAGGGATATCCTGTTATATAGAGTTGGGGAGCTGTAGGGGCCAGGATATCCTGATATAGAGTTGGGGAGCTGTAGGGACTAGTGATATCATGTTATATAGAGTTGTGGGAGCTGTAGGGACCAGGGATATCCTGATATAGAGTTGAGGGAACTGTAGGGACCAGGGATATCCTGTTATATAGAGTTGGAGAGCTGTAGGGACCAGGGATATCCTGGTATATAGAGTTGGGGAGCTGTAGGGACCAGGGATATCCTGTTATATAGAGTTGGGGAGCTGTAGGGACCAGGGATATCCTGTTATATAGAGTTGGGGAGCTGTAGGGACCAGGGATATCCTGGTATATAGAGTTGGGGAGCTGTAAGGACCAGGGATATCCTGGTATATAGAGTTGTGGGAGCTGTAGGGTCCAGGGATATCCTGTTATATAGAGTTGGGGAGCTGTAGGGACCAGGGATATCCTGTTATATAGAGTTGGGGTGCTGTAGGGACCAGGGATATCCTGTTATATAGAGTTGGGGAGCTGTAGGGACCAGGGATATCCTGGTATATAGAGTTGGGGAGCTGTAAGGACCAGGGATATCCTGATATATAGAGTTGTGGGAGCTGTAGGGTCCAGGGATATCCTGTTATATAGAGTTGGGGAGCTGTAGGGACCAGGGATATCCTGGTATATAGAGTTGGGGAGCTGTAGGGTCCAGGGATATCCTGTTATATAGAGTTGGGGAGCTGTAGGGACCAGGGATATCCTGTTATATAGAGTTGGGGAGCTGTAAGGACCAGGGATAGCCTGATATATAGAGTTGTGGGAGCTGTAGGGTCCAGGGATATCCTGTTATATAGAGTTGGGGAGCTG
Organism: Oncorhynchus keta; assembly: GCF_023373465.1. Classification (NCBI taxonomy): domain Eukaryota; kingdom Metazoa; phylum Chordata; class Actinopteri; order Salmoniformes; family Salmonidae; genus Oncorhynchus; species Oncorhynchus keta. The sequence continues at coordinate 31,707,368 of NC_068428.1, forward strand.
TAGGGACCAGGGATATCCTGGTATATAGAGTTGGGGAGCTGTAGGGACCAGGGATATCCTGGTATATAGAGTTGGGGAGCTGTAGGGTCCAGGGATATCCTGATATATAGAGTTGGGGAGCTGTAGGGACCAGTGATATCCTGTTATATATGGGGAGCTTAAGGACCAGGGATATCCTGATATATATAGTTGGGGAGCTGTAGGGTCCAGGGATATCCTGTTATATAGAGTTGGGGAGCTGTAAGGACCAGGGATATCCTGATATATAGAGTTGTGGGAGCTGTAGGGTCCAGGGATATCCTGTTATATAGAGTGGGAGCTGTAGGGACCAGGGATATCCTGGTATATAGAGTTGGGGAGCTGTAGGGTCCAGGGATATCCTGTTATATAGAGTTGGGGAGCTGTAGGGACCAGGGATATCCTGGTATATAGAGTTGGGGAGCTGTAGGGACCAGGGATATCCTGGTTTATAGAGTTGGGGAGCTGTAGGGTCCAGGGATATCCTGATATATAGAGTTGGGGAGCTGTAGGGACCAGTGATATCCTGTTATATAGAGTTGGGGAGCTGTAAGGACCAGGGATATCCTGATATATAGAGTTGGGGAGCTGTAGGGTCCAGGGATATCCTGTTATATAGAGTTGGGGAGCTGTAAGGACCAGGGATATCCTGATATATAGAGTTGGGGAGCTGTAGGGTCCAGGGATATCCTGTTATATAGAGTTGGGGAGCTGTAGGGACCAGGGATATCCTGGTATATAGAGTTGGGGAGCTGTAGGGACCAGGGATATCCTGATAAATAGAGTTGGGGAGCTGTAAGGACCAGGGATATCCTGGTATATAGAGTTGGGGAGCTGTAGGGTCCAGGGATGTCCTGTTATATAGAGTTGGGGAGCTGTAGGGACCAGGGATATCCTGATATATAGAGTTGGGGAGCTGTAGGGTCCAGGGATATCCTGTTATATAGAGTTGGGGAGCTGTAGGGACCAGGGATATCCTGATATATAGAGTTGGGGAGCTGTAGGGTCCAGGGATATCCTGTTATATAGAGTTGAGGAGCTGTAGGGACCAGGGATATCCTGATATATAGAGTTGGGGAGCTGTAGGGTCCAGGGATATCCTGTTATATAAAGTTGGGGAGCTGTAGGGACCAGTGATATCCTGGTATATAGAGTTGGGGAGCTGTAGGGACCAGGGATATCCTGATAAATAGAGTTGGGGAGCTGTAAGGACCAGGGATATCCTGGTATATAGAGCTGGGGAGCTGTAGGGTCCAGGGATATCCTGTTATATAGAGTTGGGGAGCTGTAGGGACCAGGGATATCCTGATATATAAAGTTGGGGAGCTGTAGGGTCCAGGGATATCCTGTTATATAGAGTTGGGGAGCTGTAGGGACCAGGGATATCCTGGTATATAGAGTTGGGGAGCTGTAAGGACCAGGGATATCCTGATATATAGAGTTGTGGGAGCTGTAGGGTCCAGGGATATCCTGTTATATAGAGTTGGGGAGCTGTAGGGACCAGGGATATCCTGGTATATAGAGTTGGGGAGCTGTAGGGACCAGGGATATCCTGGTATATATAGTTGGGGAGCTGTAGGGTCCAGGGATATCCTGATATATAGAGTTGGGGAGCTGTAGGGACCAGTGATATCCTGTTATATATAGTTGGGGAGCTGTAAGGACCAGGGATATCCTGATATATATAGTTGGGGAGCTGTAGGGACCAGGGATATCCTGTTATATAGAGTTGGGGAGCTGTAAGGACCAGGGATATCCTGATATATAGAGTTGGGGAGCTGTAGGGTCCAGGGATATCCTGTTATATAGAGTTGGGGAGCTGTAGGGACCAGGGATATCCTGGTATATAGAGTTGGGGAGCTGTAGGGACCAGGGATATCCTGATAAATAGAGTTGGGGAGCTGTAAGGACCAGGGATATCCTGGTATATAGAGTTGGGGAGCTGTAGGGTCCAGGGATATCCTGTTATATAGAGTTGGGGAGCTGTAGGGACCAGGGATATCCTGATATATAAAGTTGGGGAGCTGTAGGGTCCAGGGATATCCTGTTATATAGAGTTGGGGAGCTGTAGGGACCAGGGATATCCTGGTATATAGAGTTGGGGAGCTGTAAGGACCAGGGATATCCTGATATATAGAGTTGGGGAGCTGTAGGGACCAGGGATATCCTGAAATATAAAGTTGGGAGAAATGTAGGGACCAGGGATATCCTGTTATATAGAGTTGGGGAGCTGTGGGACCAGGGATATCCTGGTATATAGAGTTGAGGAACTGTAGGGACCAGGGATATCCTGATATAGAGTTGAGGGAGCTGTAGGGACCAGGGATATCCTGTTATATAGAGTTGGGGAGCTGTAGGGACCAGGGATATCCTGTATATAGAGTTGGGGAGCTGTAAGGACCAGGGATATCCTGGTATATAGAGTTGGGGAGCGAGCTGTAGGGACCAGGGATATTCTGTTATATAGAGTTGGGGAGCTGTAGGGACCAGGGATATCCTGGTATATAGAGTTGGGGAGCTGTAGGGACCAGGGATATCCTGTTATATAGAGTTGGGGAGCTGTAGGGACCAGGGATAACCTGGTATATAGAGTTGGGGAGCTGTAGGGACCAGGGATATCCTGTTATATAGAGTTGGGGAGCTGTAGGGACCAGGGATATCCTGTTATATAGAGTTGGGGAGCTGTAGGGACCAGGGATATCCTGTTATATAGAGTTGGGGAGCTGTAGGGACCAGGGATATCCTGGTATATAGAGTTGATGGAGCTGTAGGGTCCAGGGATATTCTGTTATATAGAGTTGTGGGAGCTGTAGGGACCAGGGATATCCTGATATATAGAGTTGGGGAGCTGTAGGGACCGGGGATATCCTGTTATATAGAGTTGGGGAGCTGTAGGGACCAGGGATATCCTGGTATATAGAGTTGGGGAGCTGTAAGGACCAGGGATATCCTGGTATATAGAGTTGGGGAGCTGCTGTAGGGACCAGGGATATCCTGGTATATAGAGTTGTGGAGCTGTAGGGTCCAGGGATATCCTGTTATATAGAGTTGGGGAGCTGTATGGACCAGGGATATCCTGGTATATAGAGTTGTGGGAGCTGTAGGGTCCAGGGATATCCTGTTATATAGAGTTGGGGAGCTGTAGGGACCAGGGATATCCTGTTATATAGAGTTGGGAGCTGTAGGGACCAGGGATATCCTGTTATATAGAGTTGGGGAGCTGTAGGGACCAGGGATATCCTGGTATATAGAGTTGGGGAGCTGTAGGGACCAGGGATATCCTGTTATATAGAGTTGGGAGCTGTAGGGACCAGGGATATCCTGTTATATAGAGTTGGGGAGCTGTAGGGTCCAGGGATATCCTGTTATATAGAGTTGGGGAGCTGTAGGGTCCAGGGATATCCTGATATATAGAGTTGGGGAGCTGTAGGGTCCAGGGATATCCTGATATATAGAGTTGGGGAGCTGTAAGGACCAGGGATATCCTGTTATATAGAGTTGGGGAGCTGTAGGGTCCAGGGATATCCTGTTATATAGAGTTGGGGAGCTGTAAGGACCAGGGATATCCTGATATATAGAGTTGGGGAGCTGTAAGGACCAGGGATATCCTGATATATAGAGTTGGGGAGCTGTAAGGACCAGGGATATCCTGATATATAGAGTTGGGGAGCTGTAGGGACCAGGGATATCCTGATATATAGAGTTGGGGAGCTGTAGGGGCCAAGGATATCCTGATATAGAGTTGAGGGAGCTGTAGGGACCAGGGATATCCTGTTATATAGCGTTGTGGGAGCTGTAGGGACCAGGGATATCCTGTTATATAGCATTGTGGGAGCTGTAGTGACCAGGGATATCCTGATATAGAGTTGAGGGAGCTGTAGGGACCAGGGATATCCTGTTATATAGAGTTGGGGAGCTGTAGGGGCCAAGGATATCCTGATATAGAGTTGAGGGAGCTGTAGGGACCAGGGATATCCTGTTATATAGCGTTGTGGGAGCTGTAGGGACCAGGGATATCCTGATATAGAGATGAGGGAACTGTAGGGCCCAGTGATATCCTGATATAGAGTTGAGGGAGCTGTAGGGTCCAGGGATATTCTGTTATATAGAGTTGTGGAGCTGTAGGGACCAGGGATATCCTGATATAGAGTTGAGGGAGCTGTAGGGTCCAGGGATATCCTGTTATATAGAGTTGGGGAGCTGTAGGGACCAGGGATATCCTGTTATATAGAGTTGGGGAGCTGTAGGACCAGGGATATCCTGGTATATAGAGTTGTGGGAGCTGTAGGGACCAGGGATATCCTGTTATATAGAGTTGGGGAGCTGTAGGGACCAGGGATATCCTGTTATATAGAGTTGGGGAGCTGTAGGGACCAGGGATATCCTGTTATATAGAGTTGGGGAGCTGTAGGGACCAGGGATATCCTGGTATATAGAGTTGGGAGCTGTAGGGACCAGGCATATCCTGTTATATAGAGTTGGGGAGCTGTAGGGACCAGGGATATCCTGTTATATAGAGTTGGGGAGCTGTAGGGACCAGGGATATCCTGATATATAGAGTTGGGGAGCTGTAGGGACCAGTGATATCCTGTTATATAGAGTTGGGGAGGAGCTGTATAGTTGGGGAGCCAGGGATATCCTGTTATATAGAGTTGGGGAGCTGTAAGGACCAGGGATATCCTGATATATAGAGTTGGGGAGCTGTAGGGACCAGGGATATCCTGTTATATAGAGTTGGGGAGCTGTAGGGACCAGGGATATCCTGGTATATAGAGTTGGGGAGCTGTAGGGACCAGGGATATCCTGATAAATAGAGTTGGGGAGCTGTAAGGACCAGGGATATCCTGGTATATAGAGCTGGGGAGCTGTAGGGTCCAGGGATGTCCTGTTATATAGAGTTGGGGAGCTGTAGGGACCAGGGATATCCTGATATATAAGAGTTGGGGAGCTGTAGGGTCCAGGGATATCCTGTTATATAGAGTTGGGGAGCTGTAGGGACCAGGGATATCCTGATATATAGAGTTGGGGAGCTGTAGGGTCCAGGGATATCCTGTTATATAGAGTTGGGGAGCTGTAAGGACCAGGGATATCCTGATATATAGACCAGGGAGCTGTAGGGTCCAGGGATATCCTGTTATATAGAGTTGGGGAGCTGTAGGGACCAGGGATATCCTGGTATATAGAGTTGGGGAGCTGTAGGGACCAGGGATATCCTGATAAATAGATGGGGAGCTGTAAGACCAGGGATATCCTGGTATATAGAGCTGGGGAGCTGTAGGGTCCAGGGATATCCTGTTATATAGAGTTGGGGAGCTGTAGGGACCAGGGATATCCTGATATATAAAGTTGGGAGCTGTAGGGTCCAGGGATATCCTGTTATATAGAGTTGGGGAGCTGTAAGGACCAGGGATATCCTGGTATATAGAGTTGGGGAGCTGTAAGGACCAGGGATATCCTGATATATAGAGTTGTGGGAGCTGTAGGGTCCAGGGATATCCTGTTATATAGAGTTGGGGAGCTGTAGGGACCAGGGATATCCTGGTATATAGAGTTGGGGAGCTGTAGGGACCAGGGATATCCTGGTATATAGAGTTAGAGCTTAGGGTCCAGGGATATCCTGATATATAGAGTTGGGGAGCTGTAGGGACCAGTGATATCCTGTTATATATAGTTGGGGAGCTGTAAGGACCAGGGATATCCTGATATATATAGTTGGGGAGCTGTAGGGTCCAGGGATATCCTGTTATATAGAGTTGGGGAGCTGTAAGGACCAGGGATATCCTGATATATAGAGTTGGGGAGCTGTAGGGTCCAGGGATATCCTGTTATATAGAGTTGGGGAGCTGTAGGGACCAGGGATATCCTGGTATATAGAGTTGGGGAGCTGTAGGGACCAGGGATATCCTGATAAATAGAGTTGGGGAGCTGTAAGGACCAGGGATATCCTGTTATATAGAGTTGGGGAGCTGTAGGGACCAGGGATATCCTGGTATATAGAGTTGGGGAGCTGTAGGGACCAGGGATATCCTGATATATAAAGTTGGGGAGCTGTAGGGTCCAGGGATATCCTGTTATATAGAGTTGGGGAGCTGTAGGGACCAGGGATATCCTGGTATATAGAGTTGGGGAGCTGGGACCAGGGATATCCTGATATATAGAGTTGGGGAGCTGTAGGGACCAGGGATATCCTGAAATATAAAGTTGGGGAAATGTAGGGACCAGGGATATCCTGTTATATAGAGTTGGGGAGCTGTAGGGACCAGGGATATCCTGGTATATAGAGTTGAGGAACTGTAGGGACCAGGGATATCCTGATATAGAGTTGAGGAGCTGTAGGGACCAGGGATATCCTGTTATATAGAGTTGGGGAGCTGTAGGGACCAGGGATATCCTGTATATAGAGTTGGGGAGCTGTAAGGACCAGGGATATCCTGGTATATAGAGTTGGGGAGCGAGCTGTAGGGACCAGGGATATTCTGTTATATAGAGTTGGGGAGCTGTAGGGACCAGGGATATCCTGGTATATAGAGTTGGGGAGCTGTAGGGACCAGGGATATCCTGTTATATAGAGGGATAGGGACCAGGGATAACCTGGTATATAGAGTTGGGGAGCTGTAGGGACCAGGGATATCCTGTTATATAGAGTTGGGGAGCTGTAGGGACCAGGGATATCCTGTTATATAGAGTTGGGGAGCTGTAGGGACCAGGGATATCCTGTTATATAGAGTTGGGGAGCTGTAGGGACCAGGGATATCCTGGTATATAGAGTTGTGGGAGCTGTAGGGTCCAGGGATATTCTGTTATATAGAGTTGTGGGAGCTGTAGGGACCAGGGATATCCTGATATATAGAGTTGGGGAGCTGTAGGGACCAGGGATATCCTGTTATATAGAGTTGGGGAGCTGTAGGGACCAGGGATATCCTGGTATATAGAGTTGGGGAGCTGTAAGGACCAGGGATATCCTGGTATATAGAGTTGGGGGGAGCTGTAGGGACCAGGGATATCCTGGTATATAGAGTTGTGGGAGCTGTAGGGTCCAGGGATATCCTGTTATATAGAGTTGGGGAGCTGTATGGGATATCCCAGGGATATCCAGGGATATCCTGTTATATAGAGTTGGGGAGCTGTAGGGACCAGGGATATCCTGTTATATAGAGTTGGGGAGCTGTAGGGACCAGGGATATCCTGTTATATAGAGTTGGGGAGCTGTAGGGTCCAGGGATATCCTGGTATATAGAGTTGGGGAGCTGTAGGGACCAGGGATATCCTGTTATATAGAGTTGGGGAGCTGTAGGGACCAGGGATATCCTGTTATATAGAGTTGGGGAGCTGTAGGGTCCAGGGATATCCTGTTATATAGAGTTGGGGGAGCTGTAGGGTCCAGGGATATCCTGATATATAGAGTTGGGGGAGCTGTAGGGTCCAGGGATATCCTGATATATAGAGTTGGGGAGCTGTAAGGACCAGGGATATCCTGTTATATAGAGTTGGGGAGCTGTAGGGTCCAGGGATATCCTGTTATATAGAGTTGGGGAGCTGTAAGGACCAGGGATATCCTGATATATAGAGTTGGGGAGCTGTAAGGACCAGGGATATCCTGATATATAGAGTTGGGGAGCTGTAAGGACCAGGGATATCCTGATATATAGAGTTGGGGAGCTGTAGGGACCAGGGATATCCTGATATATAGAGTTGGGGAGCTGTAGGGGCCAAGGATATCCTGATATAGAGTTGAGGGAGCTGTAGGGACCAGGGATATCCTGTTATATAGCGTTGTGGGAGCTGTAGGGACCAGGGATATCCTGTTATATAGCATTGTGGGAGCTGTAGTGACCAGGGATATCCTGATATAGAGTTGAGGGAGCTGTAGGGACCAGGGATATCCTGTTATATAGAGTTGTGGGAGCTGTAGGGACCAGGGATATCCTGATATAGAGTTGAGGGAGCTGTAGGGACCAGGGATATCCTGTTATATAGAGTTGTGGGAGCTGTAGGGACCAGGGATATCCTGATATAGATTTGAGGGAACTGTAGGGACCAGTGATATCCTGATATAGAGTTGAGGGAGCTGTAGGGTCCAGGGATATTCTGTTATATAGAGTTGTGGGAGCTGTAGGGACCAGGGATATCCTGATATAGAGTTGAGGGAGCTGTAGGGTCCAGGGATATCCTGTTATATAGAGTTGGGGAGCTGTAGGGACCAGGGATATCCTGTTATATAGAGTTGGGGAGCTGTAGGGACCAGGGATATCCTGGTATATAGAGTTGTGGGAGCTGTAGGGTCCAGGGATATCCTGTTATATAGAGTTGGGGAGCTGTAGGGACCAGGGATATCCTGTTATATAGAGTTGGGGAGCTGTAGGGACCAGGGATATCCTGTTATATAGAGTTGGGGAGCTGTAGGGACCAGGGATATCCTGGTATATAGAGTTGGGGAGCTGTAGGGACCAGGCATATCCTGTTATATAGAGTTGGGGAGCTGTAGGGACCAGGGATATCCTGTTATATAGAGTTGGGGAGCTGTAGGGTCCAGGGATATCCTGTTATATAGAGTTGGGGGAGCTGTAGGGTCCAGGGATATCCTGATATATAGAGTTGGGGAGCTGTAGGGTCCAGGGATATCCTGATATATAGAGTTGGGGAGCTGTAAGGACCAGGGATATCCTGTTTTATAGAGTTGGGGAGCTGTAGGGTCCAGGGATATCCTGTTATATAGAGTTGGGGAGCTGTAAGGACCAGGGATATCCTGATATATAGAGTTGGGGAGCTGTAAGGACCAGGGATATCCTGATATATAGAGTTGGGGAGCTGTAAGGACCAGGGATATCCTGATATATAGAGTTGGGGAGCTGTAGGGACCAGGGATATCCTGATATATAGAGTTGGGGAGCTGTAGGGGCCAAGGATATCCTGATATAGAGTTGAGGGAGCTGTAGGGACCAGGGATATCCTGTTATATAGCGTTGTGGGAGCTGTAGGGACCAGGGATATCCTGTTATATAGCGTTGTGGGAGCTGTAGGGACCAGGGATATCCTGATATAGATTTGAGGGAACTGTAGGGACCAGTGATATCCTGATATAGAGTTGAGGGAGCTGTAGGGTCCAGGGATATTCTGTTATATAGAGTTGTGGGAGCTGTAGGGACCAGGGATATCCTGATATAGAGTTGAGGGAGCTGTAGGGTCCAGGGATATCCTGTTATATAGAGTTGGGGAGCTGTAGGGACCAGGGATATCCTGTTATATAGAGTTGGGGAGCTGTAGGGACCAGGATATCCTGTATATAGAGTTGTGGGAGCTGTAGGGTCCAGGGATATCCTGTTATATAGAGTTGGGGAGCTGTAGGGACCAGGGATATCCTGTTATATAGAGTTGGGGAGCTGTAGGGACCAGGGATATCCTGTTATATAGAGTTGGGGAGCTGTAGGGACCAGGGATATCCTGGTATATAGAGTTGGGGAGCTGTAGGGACCAGGGATATCCTGTTATATAGAGTTGGGGAGCTGTAGGGACCAGGGATATCCTGTTATATAGAGTTGGGGAGCTGTAGGGTCCAGGGATATCCTGTTATATAGAGTTGGGGGAGCTGTAGGGTCCAGGGATATCCTGATATATAGAGTTGGGGGAGCTGTAGGGTCCAGGGATATCCTGATATATAGAGTTGGGGAGTTGTAAGGACCAGGGATATCCTGATATATAGAGTTGGGGAGCTGTAAGGACCAGGGATATCCTGATATATAGAGTTGGGGAGCTGTAAGGACCAGGGATATCCTGATATATAGAGTTGGGGAGCTGTAGGGACCAGGGATATCCTGATATATAGAGTTGGGGAGCTGTAGGGGCCAAGGATATCCTGATATAGAGTTGAGGGAGCTGTAGGGACCAGGGATATCCTGTTATATAGCGTTGTGGGAGCTGTAGGGACCAGGGATATCCTGTTATATAGCGTTGTGGGAGCTGTAGGGACCAGGGATATCCTGATATAGAGTTGAGGGAGCTGTAGGGACCAGGGATATCCTGTTATATAGAATTGGGGAGCTGTAGGGGCCAAGGATATCCTGATATAGAGTTGGGGAGCTGTAGGGACTAGTGATATCATGTTATATAGAGTTGTGGGAGCTGTAGGGACCAGGGATATCCTGATATAGAGTTGAGGGAACTGTAGGGACCAGTGATATCCTGATATAGAGTTGAGGGAGCTGTAGGGTCCAGGGATATTCTTTTATATAGAGTTGTGGGAGCTGTAGGGACCAGGGATATCCTGATATAGAGTTGAGGAGCTGTAGGGTCCAGGATATCCTGTTATATAGAGTTGGGGAGCTGTAGGGACCAGGGATATCCTGTTATATAGAGTTGGGGAGCTGTAGGGACCAGGGATATCCTGATATAGAGTTGAGGAGCTGTAGGGACCAGGGATATCCTGTTATATAGAGTTGGGGAGCTGTAGGGGCCAAGGATATCCTGATATAGAGTTGGGGAGCTGTAGGGACTAGTGATATCATGTTATATAGAGTTGTGGGAGCTGTAGGGGCCAAGGATATCCTGATATAGAGTTGGGGAGCTGTAGGGACTAGTGATATCCTGGTATATAGAGTTGGGGAGCTTTAGGACCAGGGATATCCTGGTATATAGAGTTGGGGAGCTGTAAGGACCAGGGATATCCTGATATATAGAGTTGGGGAGCTGTAGGGACCAGGGATATCCTGATATATAGAGTTGGGGAGCTGTAGGGACCAGGGATATCCTGATATATAGAATTGGGGAGCTGTAGGGACCAGGGATATCCTGATATATAGAGTTGAGGGAACTGTAGACCAGGGATATCCTGTTATATAGCGTTGTGGGAGCTGTAGGGACCAGGGATATCCTGTTATATAGCGTTGTGGGAGCTGTAGGGACCAGGGATATCCTGATATAGAGTTGAGGGAGCTGTAGGGACCAGGGATATCCTGTTATATAGAGTTGGGGAGCCAGGGCCAAGGATATCCTGATATATAGAGTTGGGGAGCTGTAGGGACTAGTGATATCATGTTATATAGAGTTGTGGGAGCTGTAGGGGCCAGGATATCCTGATATAGAGTTGGGGAGCTGTAGGGACCAGGGATATCCTGGTATATAGAGTTGTGGGAGCTGTAGGGTCCAGGGATATCCTGTTATATAGAGTTGGGGAGCTGTAGGGACCAGGGATATCCTGGTATATAGAGTTGGGGAGCTGTAGGGACCAGGGATATCCTGTTATATAGAGTTGGGGAGCTGTAGGGACCAGGGATATCCTGTTATATAGAGTTGGGGAGCTGTAGGGACCAGGGATATCCTGGTATATAGAGTTGGGGAGCTGTAAGGACCAGGGATATCCTGATATATAGAGTTGTGGGAGCTGTAGGGTCCAGGGATATCCTGTTATATAGAGTTGGGGAGCTGTAGGGACCAGGGATATCCTGGTATATAGAGTTGGGGAGCTGTAGGGTCCAGGGATATCCTGTTATATAGAGTTGGGGAGCTGTAGGGACCAGGGATATCCTGGTATATAGAGTTGGGGAGCTGTAAGGACCAGGGATATCCTGATATATAGAGTTGTGGGAGCTGTAGGGTCCAGGGATATCCTGTTATATAGAGTTGGGGAGCTGTAGGGACCAGGGATATCCTGGTATATAGAGTTGGGGAGCTGTAGGGACCAGGGATATCCTGGTATATAGAGTTGGGGAGCTGTAGGGTCCAGGGATATCCTTATATATAGAGTTGGGGAGCTGTAGGGACCAGTGATATCCTGTTATATAGAGTTGGGGAGCTGTAAGGACCAGGGATATCCTGATATATAGAGTTGGGGAGCTGTAGGGTCCATGGATATCCTGTTATATAGAGTTGGGGAGCTGTAAGGACCAGGGATATCCTGATATATAGAGTTGGGGAGCTGTAGGGTCCAGGGATATCCTGTTATATAGAGTTGGGGAGCTGTAGGGACCAGGGATATCCTGGTATATAGAGTTGGGGAGCTGTAGGGACCAGGGATATCCTGATAAATAGAGTTGGGGAGCTGTAAGGACCAGGGATATCCTGGTATATAGAGTTGGGGAGCTGTAGGGTCCAGGGATATCCTGTTATATAGAGTTGGGGAGCTGTAGGGACCAGGGATATCCTGATATATAAAGTTGGGGAGCTGTAGGGTCCAGGGATATTCTGTTATATAGAGTTGGGAGCTGTAGGGACCAGGGATATCCTGGTATATAGAGTTGGGGAGCTGTAAGGACCAGGGATATCCTGATATATAGAGTTGGGGAGCTGTAGGGACCAGGGATATCCTGAAATATAAAGTTGGGGAACTGTAGGGACCAGGGATATCCTGTTATATAGAGTTGGGGAGCTGTAGGGACCAGGGATATCCTGGTATATAGAGTTGGGGAGCTTTAGGGACCAGGGATATCCTGGTATATAGAGTTGGGGAGCTGTAAGAACCAGGGATATCCTGATATATAGAGTTGGGGAGCTGTAGGGACCAGGGATATCCTGATATATAGAGTTGGGGAGCTGTAGGGACCAGGGATATCCTGATATATAGAATTGGGAGCTGTAGGGACCAGGGATATCCTGATATATAGAGTTGGGAGCTGTAGGGACCAGGGATATCCTGATATAGAGTTGAGGGAACTGTAGGGACCAGGGATATCCTGTTATATATAGTTGGGAGCTGTAGGGACCAGGGATATCCTGTTATATAGCGTTGGGGAGCTGTAGGGACCAGGGATATCCTGATATAGAGTTGAGGGAGCTGTAGGACCAGGGATATCCTGTTATATAGAGTTGGGGAGCTGTAGGCCAAGGATATCCTGATATAGAGTTGGGGAGCTGTAGGACTAGTGATATCATGTTATATAGAGTTGTGGGAGCTGTAGGGGCCAAGGATATCCTGATATAGAGTTGGGGAGCTGTAGGGACCAGTGATATCCTGGTATATAGAGTTGGGGAGCTTTAGGGACCAGGGATATCCTGGTATATAGAGTTGGGGAGCTGTAGGACCAGGGATATCCTGATATATAAAGTTGGGGAGCTGTAGGGTCCAGGGATATCCTGTTATATAGAGTTGGGGAGCTGTAGGGACCAGGGATATCCTGGTATATAGAGTTGGGGAGCTGTAAGGACCAGGGATATCCTGATATATAGAGTTGGTGAGCTGTAGGACCAGGGATATCCTGAAATATAAAGTTGGGGAACTGTAGGGACCAGGGATATCCTGTTATATAGAGTTGGGGAGCTGTAGGGACCAGGGATATCCTATATAGAGTTGGGGAGCTTTAGGACCAGGGATATCCTGGTATATAGAGTTGGGGAGCTGTAAGGACCAGGGATATCCTGATATATAGAGTTGGGGAGCTGTAGGGACCAGGGATATCCTGATATATAGAGTTGGGGAGATGTAGGGACCAGGGATATCCTGATATATAGAATTTAGGGACCAGGGATATCCTGATATATAGAGTTGGGGAGCTGTAGGGACCAGGGATATCCTGATATAGAGTTGGGGAACTGTAGGGACCAGGATATCCTGTTATATAGCGTTTAGGAGCTGTAGGGACCAGGGATATCCTGTTATATAGAGTTGTGGGAGCTGTAGGGACCAGGGATATCCTGATATAGAGTTGAGGGAGCTGTAGGGACCAGGGATATCCTGTTATATAGAGTTGGGGAGCTGTAGGGGCCAAGGATATCCTGATATAGAGTTGGGGAGCTGTAGAGACTAGTGATATCATGTTATATAGAGTTGTGGGAGCTGTAGGGACCAGGGATATCCTGATATAGAGTTGAGGGAACTGTAGGACCAGTGATATCCTGATATAGAGTTGAGGAGCTGTAGGGTCCAGGGATATTCTGTTATATAGAGTTGGGGAGCTGTAGGGACCAGGGATATCCTGATATAGAGTTGAGGGTTAGGGACCAGTGATATCCTGATATAGAGTTGAGGGAGCTGTAGGGTCCAGGGATATTCTTTTATATAGAGTTGTGGGAGCTGTAGGGACCAGGGATATCCTGATATAGAGTTGAGGGAGCTGTAGGGTCCAGGGATATCCTGTTATATAGAGTTGGGGAGCTGTAGGGACCAGGGATATCCTGTTATATAGAGTTGGGGAGCTGTAGGGACCAGGGATATCCTGGTATATAGAGTTGGGGAGCTGTAAGGACCAGGGATATCCTGGGATATAGAGTTGGGGAGCGAGCTGTAGGGTCCAGGGATATCCTGTTATATAGAGTTGGGGAGCTGTAGGGACCAGGGATATCCCTGTATATAGAGTTGGGGAGCTGTAGGGTCCAGGGATATCCTGTTATATAGAGTTGGGGAGCCAGGACCAGGGATATCCTGTTATATAGAGTTGGGGAGCTGTAGGACCAGGGATATCCTGGTATATAGAGTTGGGGAGCTGTAGGGACCAGGGATATCCTGTTATATAGAGTTGGGGAGCTGTAGGGACCAGGGATATCCTGTTATATAGAGTTGGGGAGCTGTAGGGACCAGGGATATCCTGGTATATAGAGTTGGGGAGCTGTAAGGACCAGGGATATCCTGTATATATAGAGTTGTGGGAGCTGTAGGGTCCAGGGATATCCTGTTATATAGAGTTGGGGAGCTGTAGGACCAGGGATATCCTGGTATATAGAGTTGGGGAGCTGTAGGGTCCAGGGATATCCTGTTATATAGAGTTGGGGAGCTGTAGGGACCAGGGATATCCTGGTATATAGAGTTGGGGAGCTGTAAGGACCAGGGATATCCTGATATATAGAGTTGTGGGAGCTGTAGGGTCCAGGGATATCCTGTTATATAGAGTTGGGGAGCTGTAGGGACCAGGGATATCCTGGTATATAGAGTTGGGGAGCTGTAGGGACCAGGGATATCCTGGTATATAGAGTTGGGGAGCTGTAGGGTCCAGGGATATCCTTATATATAGAGTTGGGAGCTGTAAGGACCAGTGATATCCTGTTATATAGAGTTGGGGAGCTGTAAGGACCAGGGATATCCTGATATATAGAGTTGGGGAGCTGTAGGGTCCATGGATGTCCTGATAGAGTTGGGGAGCTGTAAGGACCAGGGATATCCTGATATATAGAGTTGGGGAGCTGTAGGGTCCAGGGATATCCTGTTATATAGAGTTGGGGAGCTGTAGGGACCAGGATATCCTGGTATATAGAGTTGGGGAGCTGTAGGGACCAGGGATATCCTGATAAATACAGTTGGGGAGCTGTAAGGACCAGGGATATCCTGGTATATAGAGTTGGGGAGCTGTAGGGTCCAGGGATATCCTGTTATAGAGAGTTGGGGAGCTGTAGGGACCAGGGATATCCTGATATATAAAGTTGGGGAGCTGTAGGGTCCAGGGATATCCTGTTATATAGAGTTGGGGAGCTGTAGGGACCAGGGATATCCTGGTATATAGAGTTGGGGAGCTGTAAGGACCAGGGATATCCTGATATATAGAGTTGGGGAGCTGTAGGGACCAGGGATATCCTGAAATATAAAGTTGGGAACTGTAGGGACCAGGATATCCTGTTATATAGAGTTGGGGAGCTGTAGGGACCAGGGATATCCTGTATATAGAGTTGGGGACTTTAGGGACCAGGGATATCCTGGTATATAGAGTTGGGGTTGTAAGGACCAGGGCTGATATATAGAGTTGGGGAGCTGTAGGGACCAGGGATATCCTGTTATATAGAGTTGGGGAGCTGTAGGGACCAGGGATATCCTGATATATAGAATTGGGGAGCTGTAGGGACCAGGGATATCCTGATATATAGAGTTGGGGAGCTGTAGGGACCAGGGATATCCTGATATAGAGTTGAGGGAACTGTAGGGTCCAGGGATATTCTGTTATATAGAGTTGTGGGAGCTGTAGGGACCAGGGATATCCTGATATATAGAGTTGGGGAGCTGTAGGGACCAGGGATATCCTGTTATATAGAGTTGGGGAGCTGTAGAGACCAGGGATATCCTGGTATATAGAGTTGGGGAGCTGTAAGGACCAGGGATATCCTGGTATATAGAGTTGGGGAGCGAGCTGTAGGGACCAGGGATATCCTGTTATATAGAGTTGGGGAGCTGTAGGGACCAGGGATATCCTGGTATATAGAGTTGGGGAGCTGTAGGTCCAGGGATATCCTGTTATATAGAGTTGGGGAGCTGTAGGGACCGGGATATCCTGTTATATAGAGTTGGGGAGCTGTAGGGACCAGGGATATCCTGGTATATAGAGTTGGGAGCTGTAAGGACCAGGGATATCCTGTATATAGAGTTGGGGAGCTGTAGGGACCAGGGATATCCCTAGAGTTGGGGGAGCTGTAGGGACCAGGGATATCCTGATATATAGAGTTGGGGAGCTGTAGGGACCAAGGATATCCTGATATATAGAGTTGGGGAGCTGTAGGGACCAGGGATATCCTGATATAGAGTTGAGGAACTGTAGGGACCAGGGATATCCTGATATAGAGTTGAGGAGCTGTAGGGTCCAGGGATATCCTGTTATATAGAGTTGGGGAGCTGTAGGGACCAGGGATATCCTGATATATAGAGTTGGGGAGCTGTAGGGACCAGGGATATCCTGTTATATAGAGTTGGGGAGCTGTAGGGACCAGGGATATCCTGGTATATAGAGTTGGGGAGCTGTAAGGACCAGGGATATCCTGTTATATAGAGTTATAGGACCAGGGATATCCTGGTATATGGAGTTGGGGAGCTGTAGGGTCCAGGGATATCCTGTTATATAGAGTTGGGGAGCTGTAGGGACCAGGGATATCCTGGTATATAGAGTTGGGGAGCTGTAGGGACCAGGGATATCCTGGTATATAGAGTTGGGGAGCTGTAGGGACCAGGGATATCCTGATATATAGAGTTGGGGAGCTGTAGGGACCAGTGATATCCTGTTATATAGAGTTGGGGAGCTGTAAGGACCAGGGATATCCTGATATATAGTGTTGGGGAGCAGGGTCCATGGATATCCTGTTATATAGAGTTGGGGAGCTGTAAGGACCAGGGATATCCTGATATATAGAGTTGGGGAGCTGTAGGGTCCAGGGATATCCTGTTATATAGAGTTGGGGAGCTGTAGGGACCAGGGATATCCTGGTATATAGAGTTGGGGAGCTGTAGGGACCAGGGATATCCTGATAAATAGAGTTGGGGAGCTGTAAGGACCAGGGATATCCTGGTATATAGAGTTGGGGAGCTGTAGGGTCCAGGGATATCCTGTTATATAGAGTTGGGGAGCTGTAGGGACCAGGGATATCCTGATATATAAAGTTGGGGAGCTGTAGGGTCCAGGGATATCCTGTTATATAGAGTTGGGGAGCTGTAGGGACCAGGGATATCCTGGTATATAGAGTTGGGGAGCTGTAAGGACCAGGGATATCCTGATATATAGAGTTGGGGAGCTGTAGGGACCAGGATATCCTGAAATATAAAGTTGGGAACTGTAGGGACCAGGGATATCCTGTTATATAGAGTTGGGGAGCTGTAGGGACCAGGGATATCCTGATATATAGAGTTGGGGAGCTGTAGGGACCAGGGATATCCTGATATATAGAGTTGGGGAGCTGTAGGGACCAGGGATATCCTGATATATAGAGTTGGGGAGCTGTAGGGACCAGGGATATCCTGATATATAGAGTTGGGGAGCTGTAGGGACCAGGGATATCCTGATATATAGAGTTGGGGAGCTGTAGGGACCAGGGATATCCTGATATATAGAGTTGGGGAGCTGTAGGGACCAGGGATATCCTGATATAGAGTTGAGGGAACTGTAGGGACCAGGGATATCCTGATATAGAGTTGAGGGAGCTGTAGGGTCCAGGGATATTCTGTTATATAGAGTTGTGGGAGCTGTAGGGACCAGGGATATCCTGATATATAGAGTTGGGGAGCTGTAGGGACCAGGGATATCCTGTTATATAGAGTTGGGGAGCTGTAGGGACCAGGGATATCCTGGTATATAGAGTTGGGGAGCTGTAAGGACCAGGGATATCCTGGTATATAGAGTTGGGGAGCTGTAGGGACCAGGGATATCCTGTTATATAGAGTTGGGGAGCTGTAGGGACCAGGGATATCCTGGTTATATAGAGTTGGGGAGCTGTAGGTCCAGGGATATCCTGTTATATAGAGTTGGGGAGCTGTAGGGACCAGGGATATCCTGTTATATAGAGTTGGGGAGCTGTAGGGACCAGGGATATCCTGTATATAGAGTTGGGGAGCTGTAGGGACCAGGGATATCCTGGTATATAGAGTTGGGGAGCTGTAGGGACCCAGGGATATCCTGGTATATAGAGTTGGGGAGCTGTAGGGACCAGGGATATCCTGATATATAGAGTTGGGGAGTTGGGTTATATAGAGCTGTAGGACCAGGGATATCCTGATATATAGAGTTGGGGAGCTGTAGGGACCAGGGATATCCTGTTATATAGAGTTGGGGAGCTGTAGGGACCAGGGATATCCTGATATATAGAGTTGGGGAGCTGTAGGACCAGGGATATCCTGATATATAGAGTTGGGGAGCTGTAGGGACCAGGGATATCCTGATATAGAGTTGAGGGAGCTGTAGGGTCCAGGGATATCCTGTTATATAGAGTTGGGGAGCTGTAGGGACCAGGGATATCCTGTTATATAGAGTTGTGGGAGCTGTAGGGACCAGGGATATCCTGATATATAGAGTTGGGGAGCTGTAGGGACCAGGGATATCCTGTTATATAGAGTTGGGGAGCTGTAGGGACCAGGGATATCCTGGTATATAGAGTTGGGGAGCTGCAAGGACCAGGATATCCTGGTATATAGAGTGGGGAGCGAGCTGTAGGGACCAGGGATATCCTGGTATATGGAGTTGTGGGAGCTGTAGGGTCCAGGGATATCCTGTTATATAGAGTTGAGGGACTGTAGGACCAGGATATCCTGGTATATAGAGTTGGGGAGCTGTAGGGACCAGGGATATCCTGGTATATAGAGTTGGGGAGCTGTAAGGACCAGGGATATCCTGATATATAGAGTTGGGGAGCTGTAAGGACCAGGGATATCCTGATATATAGAGTTGGGGAGCTGTAAGGACCAGGGATATCCTGGTATATAGTGTTGGGGAGCTGTAGGGTCCATGGATATCCTGTTATATAGAGTTGGGGAGCTGTAAGGACCAGGGATATCCTGATATATAGAGTTGGGGAGCTGTAGGGTCCAGGGATATCCTGTTATATAGAGTTGGGGAGCTGTAGGGACCAGGGATATTCTGGTATATAGAGTTGGGGAGCTGTAGGGACCAGGGATATCCTGTTATATAGAGTTGGGGAGGTGTAGGGACCAGGGATATCCTGTTATATAGAGTTGGGGAGCTGTAGGGTCCAGGGATATCCTGTTATATAGAGTTGGGGAGCTGTAGGGACCAGGGATATCCTGATATATAAAGTTGGGGAGCTGTAGGGTCCAGGGATATCCTGTTATATAGAGTTGGGGAGCTGTAGGGACCAGGGATATCCTGGTATATAGAGTTGGGGAGCTGTAGGGACCAGGGATATCCTGATATATAGAGTTGGGGAGCTGTAGGGACCAGGGATATCCTGAAATATAGAGTTGGGGAACTGTAGGGACCAGGGATATCCTGTTATATAGAGTTGGGGAGCTGTAGGGACCAGGGATATCCTGGTATATAGAGTTGGGGAGCTTTAGGGACCAGGGATATCCTGGTATATAGAGTTGGGGAGCTGTAAGGACCAGGGATATCCTGATATATAGAGTTGGGGAGCTGTAGGGACCAGGGATATCCTGATATATAGAGTTGGGGAGCTGTAGGGACCAGGGATATCCTGATATATAGAGTTGGGGAGCTGTAGGGACCAGGGATATCCTGATATATAGAGTTGGGGAGCTGTAGGGACCAGGGATATCCTGATATATAGAGTTGGGGATCTGTAGGGACCAGGGATATCCTGATATAGAGTTGAGGGAGCTGTAGGGACTAGTGATATCATGTTATATAGAGTTGTGGGAGCTGTAGGGACCAGGGATATCCTGATATATAGAGTTGGGGAGCTGTAGGGACCAGGGATATCCTGTTATATAGAGGGAGCTGTAGAGACCAGGGATATCCTGGTATATAGAGTTGGGGAGCTGTAGGGACCAGGGATATCCTGGTATATAGAGTTGGGGGGAGCTGTAGGGACCAGGGATATCCTGTTATATAGAGTTGGGGAGCTGTAGGGACCAGGGATATCCTGGTATATAGAGTTGGGGAGCTGTAGGGTCCAGGGATATCCTGTTATATAGAGTTGGGGAGCTGTAGGGACCAGGGATATCCTGTTATATAGAGTTGGGAGCTGTAGGGACCAGGGATATCCTGTATATAGAGTTGGGGAGCTGTAGGGACCAGGGATATCCTGGTATATAGAGTTGGGGAGCTGTAGGGACCAGGGATATCCTGGTATATAGAGTTGGGGAGCTGTAGGGTCCAGGGATATCCTGATATATAGAGTTGGGGAGCTGTAGGGACCAGTGATATCCTGTTATATAGAGTTGGGGAGCTGTAAGGACCAGGGATATCCTGATATATAGAGTTGGGGAGCTGTAGGGTCCATGGATATCCTGTTATATAGAGTTGGGGAGCTGTAAGGACCAGGGATATCCTGATATATAGAGTTGGGGAGCTGTAGGTCCAGGGATATCCTGTTATATAGAGTTGGGGAGCTGTAGGGGACCAGGGATATCCTGGTATATAGAGTTGGGGAGCTGTAGGGACCAGGGATATCCTGATAAATAGAGTTGGGGAGCTGTAAGGACCAGGGATATCCTGTATAAAGAGTTGGGGAGCTGTAGGGTCCAGGGATATCCTGTTATATAGAGTTGGGGAGCTGTAGGGACCAGGGATATCCTGATATATAAGAGTTGGGGAGCTGTAGGGTCCAGGGATATCCTGTTATATAGAGTTGGGGAGCTGTAGGGACCAGGGATATCCTGGTATATAGAGTTGGGGAGCTGTAAGGACCAGGGATATCCTGATATATAGAGTTGGGGAGCTGTAGGGACCAGGGATATCCTGAAATATAAAGTTGGGGAACTGTAGGGACCAGGGATATCCTGTTATATAGAGTTGGGGAGCTGTAGGGACCAGGGATATCCTGGTATATAGAGTTGGGGCTTTAGGGACCAGGGATATCCTGGTATATAGAGTTGGGGAGCTGTAAGGACCAGGGATATCCTGATATATAGAGTTGGGGAGCTGTAGGGACCAGGGATATCCTGATATATAGAGTTGGGGAGCTGTAGGGACCAGGGATATCCTGATATAGAATTGGGGAGCTGTAGGGACCAGGGATATCCTGATATATAGAGTTGGGGAGCTGTAGGGACCAGGGATATCCTGATATAGAGTTGAGGGAACTGTAGGGACCAGGGATATCCTGATATAGAGTTGAGGGAGCTGTAGGGTCCAGGGATATTCTGTTATATAGAGTTGTGGGAGCTGTAGGGACCAGGGATATCCTGATATATAGAGTTGGGGAACTGTAGGGACCAGGGATATCCTGTTATATAGAGTTGGGGAGCTGTAGAGACCAGGGATATCCTGGTATATAGAGTTGGGTAGCTGTAAGGACCAGGGATATCCTGGTATATAGAGTTGGGGAGCGAGCTGTAGGGACCAGGGATATCCTGTTATATAGAGTTGGGGAGCTGTAGGGACCAGGGATATCCTGGTATATAGAGTTGTGGGAGCTGTAGGGTCCAGGGATATCCTGTTATATAGAGTTGGGGAGCTGTAGGGACCGGGATATCCTGTTATATAGAGTTGGGGAGCTGTAGGGACCAGGGATATCCTGGTATATAGAGTTGGGGAGCTGTAAGGACCAGGGATATCCTGATATATAGAGTTGGGGAGCTGTAGGGACCAGGGATATCCTGATATATAGAGTTGGGGAGCTGTAGGGACCAGGGATATCCTGATATATAGAGTTGGGGAGCTGTAGGGACCAGGGATATCCTGATATATAGAGTTGGGGAGCTGTAGGACCAGGGATATCCTGATATAGAGTTAATGGAGCTGTAGGGTCCAGGATATTCTGTTATATAGAGTTGTGGGAGCTGTAGGGACCAGGGATATCCTGTTATATAGAGTTGGGGAGCTGTAGGGACCAGGGATATCCTGGTATATAGAGTTGGGGAGCTGTAGGGACCAGGGATATCCTGTGTATATAGAGTTGGGGAGCTGTAAGGACCAGGGATATCCTGATATATAGAGTTGGGGAGCTGTAGGGACCAGGGATATCCTGAAATATAAAGTTGGGGAACTGTAGGGACCAGGGATATCCTGTTATATAGAGTTGGGGAGCTGTAGGGACCAGGGATATCCTGGTATATAGAGTTGGGGAGCTTTAGGGACCAGGGATATCCTGGTATATAGAGTTGGGGAGCTGTAAGGACCAGGGATATCCTGATATATAGAGTTGGGGAGCTGTAGGGACCAGGGATATCCTGATATATAGAGTTGGGGAGCTGTAGGGACCAGGGATATCCTGATATATAGAATTGGGGAGCTGTAGGGACCAGGGATATCCTGATATATAGAGTTGGGGAGCTGTAGGGACCAGGGATATCCTGATATAGAGTTGAGGGAACTGTAGGGACCAGGGATATCCTGTTATATAGCGTTGTGGGAGCTGTAGGGACCAGGGATATCCTGTTATATAGCGTTGTGGGAGCTGTAGGGACCAGGGATATCCTGATATAGAGTTGAGGGAGCTGTAGGGACCAGGGATATCCTGTTATATAGAGTTGGGGAGCTGTAGGGGCCAAGGATATCCTGATATAGAGTTGGGGAGCTGTAGGGACTAGTGATATCATGTTATATAGAGTTGTGGGAGCTGTAGGGCCAAGGATATCCTGATATAGAGTTGGGGAGCTGTAGGGACTAGTGATATCCTGGTATATAGAGTTGGGGAGCTTTTTAGGGACCAGGGATATCCTGGTATATAGAGTTGGGAGCTGTAAGGACCAGGGATATCCTGATATATAAAGTTGGGGAGCTGTAGGGTCCAGGGATATCCTGTTATATAGAGTTGGGGAGCTGTAGGGACCAGGGATATCCTGGTATATAGAGTTGGGAGCTGTAAGGACCAGGGATATCCTGATATATAGAGTTGGTGAGCTGTAGGGACCAGGGATATCCTGAAATATAAAGTTGGGGAACTGTAGGGACCAGGGATATCCTGTTATATAGAGTTGGGGAGCTGTAGGGACCAGGGATATCCTGGTATATAGAGTTGGGGAGCTTTAGGGACCAGGGATATCCTGGTATATAGAGTTGGGAGCTGTAAGGACCAGGGATATCCTGATATATAGAGTTGGGGAGCTGTAGGGACCAGGGATATCCTGATATATAGAGTTGGGGAGATGTAGGGACCAGGGATATCCTGATATATAGAATTGGGGAGCTGTAGGGACCAGGGATATCCTGATATATAGAGTTGGGAGCTGTAGGGACCAGGATATCCTGATATAGAGTTGAGGGAACTGTAGGGACCAGGGATATCCTGTTATATAGAGTTGGGGAGCTGTAGGGACCAGGGATATCCTGTTATATAGAGTTGTGGGAGCTGTAGGGACCAGGGATATCCTGTTATATAGAGTTGAGGGAGCTGTAGGGACCAGGGATATCCTGTTATATAGAGTTGGGGAGCTGTAGGGGCCAAGGATATCCTGATATAGAGTTGGGGAGCTGTAGGGACTAGTGATATCATGTTATATAGAGTTGTGGGAGCTGTAGGGACCAGGGATATCCTGATATAGAGTTGAGGGAACTGTAGGGACCAGTGATATCCTGATATAGAGTTGAGGGAGCTGTAGGGTCCAGGGATATTCTGTTATATAGAGTTGTGGGAGCTGTAGGGACCAGGGATATCCTGATATAGAGTTGAGGGAACTGTAGGGACCAGTGATATCCTGATATAGAGTTGAGGGAGCTGTAGGGTCCAGGGATATTCTGTTATATAGAGTTGTGGGAGCTGTAGGGACCAGGGATATCCTGATATAGAGTTGAGGGAGCTGTAGGGTCCAGGGATATCCTGTTATATAGAGTTGGGGAGCTGTAGGGACCAGGGATATCCTGTTATATAGAGTTGGGGAGCTGTAGGGACCAGGGATATCCTGGTATATAGAGTTGGGGAGCTGTAAGGACCAGGGATATCCTGGGATATAGAGTTGGGGAGCGAGCTGTAGGGTCCAGGGATATCCTGTTATATAGAGTTGGGGAGCTGTAGGGACCAGGGATATCCTGGTATATAGAGTTGTGGGAGCTGTAGGGTCCAGGGATATCCTGTTATATAGAGTTGGGGAGCTGTAGGGACCAGGGATATCCTGTTATATAGAGTTGGGGAGCTGTAGGGACCAGGGATATCCTGTTATATAGAGTTGGGGAGCTGTAGGGACCAGGGATATCCTGGTATATAGAGTTGGGGAGCTGTAGGGACCAGGGATATCCTGTTATATAGAGTTGGGGAGCTGTAGGGACCAGGGATATCCTGTTATATAGAGTTGGGGAGCTGTAGGGACCAGGGATATCCTGGTATATAGAGTTGGGGAGCTGTAAGGACCAGGGATATCCTGATATATAGAGTTGGGGAGCTGTAGGGTCCAGGGATATCCTGTTATATAGAGTTGGGGAGCTGTAGGGACCAGGGATATCCTGGTATATAGAGTTGGGGAGCTGTAGGGTCCAGGGATATCCTGTTATATAGAGTTGGGGAGCTGTAGGGACCAGGGATATCCTGGTATATAGAGTTGGGGAGCTGTAAGGACCAGGGATATCCTGATATATAGAGTTGTGTAGCTGTAGGGACCAGGGATATCCTGGTATATAGGAGTTGGGGAGCTGTAGGGTCCAGGGATATCCTTATATATAGAGTTGGGGAGCTGTAGGGACCAGTGATATCCTGTTATATAGAGTTGGGGAGCTGTAAGGACCAGGGATATCCTGATATATAGAGTTGGGGAGCTGTAGGGTCCATGGATGTCCTGTTATATAGAGTTGGGGAGCTGTAAGGACCAGGGATATCCTGATATATAGAGTTGGGGAGCTGTAGGGTCCAGGGATATCCTGTTATATAGAGTTGGGGAGCTGTAGGGACCAGGGATATCCTGGTATATAGAGTTGGGGAGCTGTAGGGACCAGGGATATCCTGATATAGAGTTGGGGAGCTGTAAGGACCAGGGATATCCTGGTATATAGAGTTGGGGAGCTGTAGGGACCAGGATATCCTGTTATATAGAGTTGGGGAGCTGTAGGGACCAGGGATATCCTGATATATAAAGTTGGGGAGCTGTAGGGACCAGGGATATCCTGTTATATAGAGTTGGGGAGCTGTAGGGACCAGGGATATCCTGGTATATAGAGTTGGGAGCTGTAAGGACCAGGGATATCCTGATATATAGAGTTGGGGAGCTGTAGGGACCAGGGATATCCTGAAATATAGAGTTGGGGAACTGTAGGGACCAGGGATATCCTGTTATATAGAGTTGGGGAGCTGTAGGGACCAGGGATATCCTGGTATATAGAGTTGGGGAGCTTTAGGGACCAGGGATATCCTGGTATATAGAGTTGGGGAGCTGTAAGGACCAGGGATATCCTGATATATAGAGTTGAGGGAGCTGTAGGGACCAGGGATATCCTGATATATAGAGTTGGGGAGCTGTAGGGACCAGGGATATCCTGATATATAGAGTTGGGGAGCTGTAGGGACCAGGGATATCCTGATATATAGAGTTGGGAGCTGTAGGGACCAGGGATATCCTGATATAGAGTTGAGGGAACTGTAGGGTCCAGGGATATTCTGTTATATAGAGTTGTGGGAGCTGTAGGGACCAGGGATATCCTGATATATAGAGTTGGGGAGCTGTAGGGACCAGGGATATCCTGTTATATAGAGTTGGGGAGCTGTAGAGACCAGGGATATCCTGGTATATAGAGTTGGGGAGCTGTAAGGACCAGGGATATCCTGGTATATAGAGTTGGGGAGCGAGCTGTAGGGACCAGGGATATCCTGTTATATAGAGTTGGGGAGCTGTAGGGACCAGGGATATCCTGGTATATAGAGTTGTGGGAGCTGTAGGGTCCAGGGATATCCTGTTATATAGAGTTGGGGAGCTGTAGGGACCAGGGATATCCTGTTATATAGAGTTGGGGAGCTGTAGGGACCAGGGATATCCTGGTATATAGAGTTGGGGAGCTGTAGGGACCAGGGATATCCTGTTATATAGAGTTGGGGAGCTGTAGGGACCAGGGATATCCTGATATATAGAGTTAGAGTTGGGGAGCTGTAGGGACCAGGGATATCCTGATATATAGAGTTGGGAGCTGTAGGGTCCAAGGATATCCTGATATATAGAGTTGGGGAGCTGTAGGGACCAGGGATATCCTGATATAGAGTTGGGGAACTGTAGGTCCAGGGATATCCTGATATAGAGTTGGGGAGCTGTAGGGTCCAGGGATATTCTGTTATATAGAGTTGGGGAGCTGTAGGGACCAGGGATATCCTGATATATAGAGTTGGGGAGCTGTAGGGACCAGGGATATCCTGTTATATAGAGTTGGGGAGCTGTAGGGACCAGGGATATCCTGGTATATAGAGTTGGGAGCTGTAAGGACCAGGGATATCCTGATATATAGAGTTGGGGGGAGCTGTAGGGACCAGGGATATCCTGTATATAGAGTTGGGGAGCTGTAGGGACCAGGGATATCCTGATATATAGTGTTGGGGAGCTGTAGGGTCCATGGATATCCTGTTATATAGAGTTGGGGAGCTGTAGGGACCAGGGATATCCTGATATATAGAGTTGGGGAGCTGTAGGGTCCAGGGATATCCTGATATATAGAGTTGGGGAGCTGTAGGGACCAGTGATATCCTGTTATATAGAGTTGGGGAGCTGTAAGGACCAGGGATATCCTGATATATAGTGTTGGGGAGCTGTAGGGTCCATGGATATCCTGTTATATAGAGTTGGGGAGCTGTAAGGACCAGGGATATCCTGATATATAGAGTTGGGGAGCTGTAGGGTCCAGGGATATCCTGTTATATAGAGTTGGGGAGCTGTAGGGACCAGGGATATCCTGGTATATAGAGTTGGGGAGCTGTAGGGACCAGGGATATCCTGATAAATAGAGTTGGGGAGCTGTAAGGACCAGGGATATCCTGGTATATAGAGTTGGGGAGCTGTAGGGTCCAGGGATATCCTGTTATATAGAGTTGGGGAGCTGTAGGGACCAGGGATATCCTGATATATAAAGTTGGGGAGCTGTAGGGTCCAGGGATATCCTGTTATATAGAGTTGGGGAGCTGTAGGGACCAGGGATATCCTGGTATATAGAGTTGGGGAGCTGTAAGGACCAGGGATATCCTGATATATAGAGTTGGGGAGCTGTAGGGACCAGGGATATCCTGAAATATAAAGTTGGGGAACTGTAGGGACCAGGGATATCCTGTTATATAGAGTTGGGGAGCTGTAGGGACCAGGGATATCCTGGTATATAGAGTTGGGGAGCTTTAGGGACCAGGGATATCCTGGTATATAGAGTTGGGGAGCTGTAAGGACCAGGGATATCCTGATATATAGAGTTGGGGAGCTGTAGGGACCAGGGATATCCTGATATATAGAGTTGGGGAGCTGTAGGGACCAGGGATATCCTGATATATAGAATTGGGGAGCTGTAGGGACCAGGGATATCCTGATATATAGAGTTGGGGAGCTGTAGGGACCAGGGATATCCTGATATAGAGTTGAGGGAACTGTAGGGACCAGGGATATCCTGATATAGAGTTGAGGGAGCTGTAGGGTCCAGGGATATTCTGTTATATAGAGTTGTGGGAGCTGTAGGGACCAGGGATATCCTGATATATAGAGTTGGGGAACTGTAGGGACCAGGGATATCCTGTTATATAGAGTTGGGGAGCTGTAGAGACCAGGGATATCCTGGTATATAGAGTTGGGTAGCTGTAAGGACCAGGGATATCCTGGTATATAGAGTTGGGGAGCGAGCTGTAGGGACCAGGGATATCCTGTTATATAGAGTTGGGGAGCTGTAGGGACCAGGGATATCCTGGTATATAGAGTTGTGGGAGCTGTAGGGTCCAGGGATATCCTGTTATATAGAGTTGGGGAGCTGTAGGGACCGGGGATATCCTGTTATATAGAGTTGGGGAGCTGTAGGGACCAGGGATATCCTGGTATATAGAGTTGGGGAGCTGTAAGGACCAGGGATATCCTGATATATAGAGTTGGGGAGCTGTAGGGACCAGGGATATCCTGATATATAGAGTTGGGGAGCTGTAGGGACCAGGGATATCCTGATATATAGAGTTGGGGAGCTGTAGGGACCAGGGATATCCTGATATATAGAGTTGGGGAGCTGTAGGGACCAGGGATATCCTGATATAGAGTTGATGGAGCTGTAGGGTCCAGGGATATTCTGTTATATAGAGTTGTGGGAGCTGTAGGGACCAGGGATATCCTGATATATAGAGTTGGGGAGCTGTAGGGACCAGGGATATCCTGTTATATAGAGTTGGGGAGCTGTAGGGACCAGGGATATCCTGGTATATAGAGTTGGGGAGCTGTAAGGACCAGGGATATCCTGGTATATAGAGTTGGGGAGCGAGCTGTAGGGACCAGGGATATCCTGGTATATGGAGTTGTGGGAGCTGTAGGGTCCAGGGATATCCTGTTATATAGAGTTGGGGAGCTGTAGGGACCAGGGATATCCTGGTATATAGAGTTGGGGAGCTGTAGGGTCCAGGGATATCCTGTTATATAGAGTTGGGGAGCTGTAGGGACCAGGGATATCCTGTTATATAGAGTTGGGGAGCTGTAGGGACCAGGGATATCCTGGTATATAGAGTTGGGGAGCTGTAGGGACCAGGGATATCCTGGTATATAGAGTTGGGGAGCTGTAGGGACCAGGGATATCCTGTTATATAGAGTTGGGGAGGTGTAGGGACCAGGGATATCCTGTTATATAGAGTTGGGGAGCTGTAGGGTCCAGGGATATCCTGTTATATAGAGTTGGGGGAGCTGTAGGGTCCAGGGATATCCTGATTTTTGAGTTGGGGGAGCTGTAGGGTCCAGGGATATCCTGATATATAGAGTTGGGGAGCTGTAAGGACCAGGGATATCCTGATATATAGAGTTGGGGAGCTGTAGGGTCCAGGGATATCCTGATATAGGCTGGGGTTCTCAGGTTCTCAGGAGCAGGGGAAATCAAAGGTGAATTCTGTACAGGAAAGGATGGGACACTACCTTTATAAACTCTATTGTTAAACCAACATGTGTGTGTGCGTGTGTGTGTGCGTGTGTGTGCGTGTGTGTGCATGTGTGTGTGTGTGCATGTGTGTGTGTGTGTGTGTATGAGCTTCAATTCAGTTCCTTGACCAGGTGTGTTTTTCTTCCACAGGGTAACAGATGATGCCAGGGAAAATGAGATGGATGAGAACCTGGAGCAGGTGGGAGGCATCATCGGTAACCTGCGCCACATGGCCCTGGATATGGGCAACGAGATCGACACCCAGAATCGCCAGATCGACAGGATCATGGAGAAGGTACTGCTGGTGGTCCTCTGCTGGTCCTCTATTGGTCCTCTATTGGTCCTCTTTTGATCCTCTATTGATCCTCTATTTGTCCTCTATTGATCCTCTATTGATCCTCTATTGGTCCTCCATTGGTCCTCTATTGATCCTCTATTGGTCATCTATTGATCCTCTATTGATCCTCTATTGGTCCTCTATTGGTCCTCTATTGATCCTCTATTGGTCCTCTATTGGTCCTCTATTGATCCTCTATTGGTCCTCTATTGGTCCTCTTTTGATCCTCTATTGATCCTCTATTGGTCCTCCATTGGTCCTCTATTGATCCTCTATTGGTCATCTATTGATCCTCTATTGGTCCTCTATTGATCCTCTATTGGTCCTCTATTGATCCTCTATTGGTCATCTATTGATCCTCTATTGATCCTCTATTGGTCCTCTATTGATCCTCTATTGGTCCTCTATTGATCCTCTATTGGTCCTCTATTGATCCTCTATTGATCCTCTATTGGTCCTCTATTGATCCTCTATTGGTCCTCTATTGATCCTCTATTGGTCCTCTATTGGTCCTCTATTGGTCCTCTATTGATCCTCTGTTGGTCCTCTATTGGGCCTCTATTGATCCTCTATTGGTCCTCTATTGGTCCTCTTTTGATCCTCTATTGGTCCACTATTGGTCCTCTATTGTCTATCTGCTATTATTTAGAGTTGTCCGAATATTTTTTACTTCACATGACAAACAAGAGTCATTAGCCTCACATGTCAAAATGTTATTATCTGCAAAACAGAACCACAAATAACTAATGTTCCTCTTTCTCTCGCTCTCTCTTTCTCTCCCTTTCTTTGTCCAGGCTGATTCCAACAAGACCAGGATTGATGAAGCCAACCAGCGGGCCACAAAGATGCTGGGCAGTGGCTAAGCTCCCGGAGCACGTTGCTTCTCCCGCAAGCGCAGTTTGTCACAAGGCGCAAACATGCTTTTATCATGGTATTTACCTTCTAGGTTTGCACACATGCACATATCACCTCCCCCCATTGTAAATGTTGTTATGTGTATTGTCTGTCTCGCTTTTTCAATGATTGTCCTCGTAAACAAAAGTATTTCTTATACTCCGTGTCATTCTTTCCAAAGGTTGTATATAGTGCTGACTCGATGGCTCTAGCTCACTTGTGAAGTTTTTATTCTCTTTATCAAATATATATATATATATATATATATATATATATGATGTATATATTATATATATATCATATATATGTATAAAGGTACACTGCTGGATGACAAGTATAATAGGAATGCTATACAAGCTGTTTTTCCTTTTCAGTATATCAGTATTGTCTTAGTAAAACTGTGTCATTCCATCAGCTGCTGTCATGCTCCTTATTTTGATGTTGTCATGACGAATGAAGAAGAGGAAAAAAATAAGATGATAACAAACGATAGTAAATTCAAAAAGCACTTACGTACAATCACTGTCTTTGGTTCCTTTCCCTCACTGCAATTATCATGAGTTACTGTTTAGACAATGTGCAACTAGATTTGCTGTAATAGACATTGCATTCCAAGTGATGTGAATTGTGCGTTCTGCATGACAAATGGTAGATTTTAGAGTCATATACATAAAACCTGTCTTAAAAATATATAAAAACAATAACATGGCAGTAGCAGAGTTGCCAAAAGCATGCTCAGTATTAGGACACAGTTCAACGTTCCATACTCTCCTGCAAGTTTGCAATAGTGCCACTATTCCTGTCAAAATATATTTACAGACTGTGACCATCGTTGTAAAATAATGCAAAATGATCTTAACGTGAAGAGATGATGATGGAAGAATGAGGATATGGCTGTAACCGCAAAAAATGATGTGTTTTTTTCTAAATGAATATGCAGTTCAGTGAAGATATGGAATACGTGCTGAAGGGTGAGGTACTGGTTGTGTGTTGTATCATAGATTTTGGATGCTCTGAAAAAATGAACAAATTACACATTGTTTGCAATGTAAAGCAAAGACGCGTATTTCTGAGAGACCTTACTTTTATAAGAAGACTGTATCCTGTTAGTTTAATCTCCCCGTGTGGTTTGTTATTGGTAAAATAATAATGATAACTTAATAAAATGAATATCATAATAATAATATTGTTTTGAAACAAAAAATGACATACAAAAGTTTTGTTTGCTTCTGTACTTTTAGAGCTATGCACACCAAATCACCAAGATGTTGAGTAGTTAGAATAATATGATGAAGAAACACCTTCTCTGAATGACACAATAGATTCAACTGTGAGATTGATGTCCTCAAAACGCATGTGATATTCAAACTCCCTCTGTATCCTGTCCGTTTGTGAAGTCGTGGAACATTTTGTAGCTAGCTGAATTGATTAAAAGTAATAAACCCTATTCTCTGTGCTCTGTGTTAATTGGTCTTTATTTCTCTTGTCAATCAATGGTTTGTCTCTGTAGAAAAACAGTTGCTAATACAGTTGAAGTCGGAATACATTTAAACTCAGTTTTTCACGATTCCTGACATTCAACCATAGTAAAAAATCCCTGTCTTAGGTTAGTATGGATCACCACTTTATTTTAATAATGTGAAATGTCAGAATAATAGTAGAGAGAAGGATTTTTTTCAGCTGTAATTTCTTTCATCACATTCACAGTGGGTCAGAAGTTTACATACACTCGATAAGTATATGGTAGCATTGCCTTTAAATTGTTTATCTTGGGCCAAATATTTTGGATAGCCTTCCACAAGCCTCCCACAATAAGTTTGGTGAATTTTGGCCCATTCCTCCTGACAGAGCTGGTGTAACTGAGTCAGGTTTGTAGGCCTCCTTGCTCGCACATGCATTTTCTGTACTGCCCAGACCTTTTCTATAGGATTGAGGTCAGGTCTTTGTGATGGCCACTCCAATACCTTGACTTTGTTGTCCATAGACCATTTTGTCACAACTTTGTAAGTATGCTTGGCGTCATTGTCCATTTGGAAGACCCATTTGCGACCAAGCTTTAACTTCATGACTGATGTCTTGAGATGTTGCTTCAATATATCCACATAATTTTCCTTCCTCATGATGCCATCTATTTTGTGAAGTGCACCAGTCCCTCCTGCAGCAAAGCACCCCCACAACATGATGCTGCCACCCCCGTGCATCAAGGTTGGGATGTTGTTCTTCGGCTTGCAAGCCTCCCCCTTTTTCCTCCAAACATAACAATGGTCAAACAGTTCTATTTTTGTTTCATCAGACCAGAGGACATTTCTCCTAAAAGTATGATCTTTGTCCCCACGTGCAGTTGCAAACCGTAGTCTGGCTTTTATATGACGGTTTTGGAGCAGTGGCTTCTTCCTTGCTGAGCAGCCTTTCAGGTTATGTTGATATAGGACTAGTTTTACTGTGGATATAGATACTTTTGTACCTGTTTCCTCCAGCATCTTCACAAGGTCCTTTGCTGTTGTTCTGGGATTGATTTGCACTTTTCGCACCAAAGTACGTTCATCTCTAGGAAACAGAACGTGTCTCCTTCCTGAGCGGTATGACAGCTGCGTGGTTCCATGGTGTTTATACTTGGGTACTATTGTTTGTACAGATGAACGTGGTACCTTCAGGCGTTTGGAAATTGTTCCCAAGGATGAACCAGACTTGTGGTCTTGACTGATTTCTTTAGATTTTCCCATGATGTCAAGCAAAGAGGAACTGTGTTTGAAGGTAGGCCTTGAAATACATCCACAGATACACCTCCAATTGACTCAAATGATGTCAATTAGCCTATCAGAAGCTTCTAAAGCCATGACATCCTTTTCTGGAGTTTTCCAAGCTGTTTAAAGGCACAGTCAACTTAGTGTATGTAAACTTCTGACCCACTGGAATTGTGGTACAGTGACACAGTAAACAATTGTTGGAAAAATGACTTGTGTTGTGCACAGAGTAGATGTCCTAACCGAATTGCCAAAACTATAGTTTGTTAACAAGAAATGTGTGGAGTGGTTGAAAAACGAGTTTTAATGACTCCAACCTAAGTGTATGTAAACTTCTGACTGCAACTGTATATGTCTGTTAGTCAGACTCACCAGGACAAAGACATCAATATCGTTTCACCCACACTGACATACAGTATAACAGCAACATAATATACATCTAAATGTGTATGAACATTTAAGGTATATTGAACGCTATGTGTAATCTGAACATTACCCCCCGTATAGAGTAACAGTGCTTTCAGACAGTACTCTATCCAGACCCTTTGACATTTTGTTGCTTCAGCCTGAATATTTTTCTCATCCATCGACACACAATACCCCATAATGGCAAAGTGAAAACATGTTTTTTGACATTTTAGCAAATGTATTGAAAATTAAATACAGAAATACCTCATTTACGTACAGTACCAGTCAAAAGTATGGGCACAG
Organism: Oncorhynchus keta; assembly: GCF_023373465.1. NCBI lineage: Eukaryota > Metazoa > Chordata > Actinopteri > Salmoniformes > Salmonidae > Oncorhynchus > Oncorhynchus keta. Next base: position 31,741,366 of record NC_068428.1, read on the forward strand.
CTACTCATTCCAGGGTTTTTCTTTATTTTTATTATTTTCTACAATGTAGAATAAGAGTGAAGACATCAAAACTATGAAATACATGGAATCATGTCGTAAACAAAAAAAGTGCTAAACAAATCTAAATAGATTTTATATTTGAGATTAGCCACCCTTGGCCTTCATGATAGCTTTGTACACTCTTGGCATTCTCTCAACCAGCTTCATGAGGTAGTCACCTGGAATGCATTTCTTCCTTTCCTGTGGTGGTCCTCATGAGAGCCAGTTTCATCATATTGCTTGATGGTTTTTGCGACTGCACTTGAAGAAACTTTAAAAGTTCTGATCGTCTTGAAATCTAGCTGGGTAGATAGCCAATGAGCTGACCTAAACGGCAATACGCCATGTTTATGTGTTGCAAGACCAACCCATGTAGTAAGCTTCAGCGTAAAGTGAGTCATTCGCTATTGAAGTTTCATACCGGAAGAAGCGACGCATATTACGCACTGCAGTGTTTGGTGAACGCGCAGATTCAGCTGTTTATATATCAATCATTATGACGAGTAAGTCAGGGAAAGCTAAATCTAAGTCTAGATATACAGATGAACACACAATTGTAGAATACATTTATTGGGAAGGTGAGACAGAGATTGTTGTAGGACGCTTCATTTAGCGATTGTGGAGGAATATTTTTTGAACGGGAGAGGACATCGTTTTGGACTGGTTAGTTCTTATCATACTAATGCCCTTGTTTGAAATTAATAATATAAAATATTATTTGTGATTTTTTTATTTTATTTAGAAGCAATATATAAACATGTAATGTCATGAAATGTAAGATGCGTGTGTCTGCTGCCCCACCCCAACCCACATGAAATAGCCTATTTGAGGCTGTTGAGGGGAGGGAAGGACCACATCAATGGCCAAAGTGAAATGGAGACAGTAAATACAGCTGGCCTGTTGTAATATAGTAGAGACAGTGGATCTAGCTGAAATGTTATAATATAAAATAGACAGTAGATCTCGCTGGTCTGTCATAATATAAATGAGACAGTAGATCGAGCAGGTCTATAATAATATATTCAACCTTATGTTCCCTGTACTCTCTATATATCTGTTTATTATACCTGTTGATAGAGGGCTCATATGTGAAACTATTCTAACTGAACATTTTCTTTCACAGTGACACTGACTCCGAATGGGAGTCTTATCCGGTGTCCTGTGTGAATTTAAGTATGCTCTCTCTAACTCTCTCTTTCTCTCTCTCTCGGAGGACCTGAGCCCTAGGACCATGCGTCAGGACTACCTGGCATGATGACTCCTTGCTGTCCCCAGTCCACCTGGCCTTGCCGCTGTTCTAGTTTCAACTGTTCTGCATTCGGCTATGGAACCCTAAACTGTTCATTTTTACTCTTGAGGTGCTGTCCTGTTGCACCCTCTACAACCACTGATCTCCACCCGGCACAGCCGGAAGAGGACTGGCCACCCCTCAAAGCCTGGTTTCTTCCTAGGTTTTGGCCTTTCTAGGGAGTTATTCCTAGCCACCGTGCTTCTACACCTGCATTGCTTGCTGTTTGGGGTTTTAGGCTGGGGCTATATAAATTGATTTGATTTGATAGAGGACTGAGGGTCTTCCAATTATTGAAAGTGTGTAAATAGTTACCCATGTTATTTTGTAAATGTATATATATATATTTTCATATATTTTTTAATCAATAATTCTTCTTTTTTTCTCCATTTTTTGGGGGGAGGAGGTTAGAATACCATTTTGGTATGTTGTATATAGTTATTTGTTTCAAAATGTATACCTTCACCAATTTGGCCACCTGGGTACATTTGAGCTACTTGTGTGGGACACATGGGTGACTTCATGATTCATGATAAATGTCATGTAGCACACTCATTTTGGAAGTTATCATGCTGAAACTTTGCAAAAGTACTGTTGCCCTCTTATATTTTTCACTGAAATTGTCCCCATCATCCGATCTGAATGTTTGTTTTATCTTGTTCATTTTAAAGATGATGATACAAAAATAAAAATAAAAAACATATGTTTTTATCATTGTTTTATCTAAATCAGATCTATTGTGTGTTATTCTCCTACATTCAATTCACATTTACACAAATTTCAGTGTTTTCTTTCAAATGGTACCAAGAATATGCATATCCTTGGTTATGTGCCTTAGCTACAGGCGGTTAGATTTGGGTATGTCTTCAGGTGGAAATTGCACAAAGTAGGGGGGAACAAATAAACAAATGAACATTTAACAAGGTACACCTGTTAACTGAAATGCATTCCAGGTGACTACCTCATGAAGCTGGTTGAGAGAATGCCAAGAGTGTGCAAAGCTGTCATCAAGGCAAAGGGCGACTACTTTGAACAATGTAGAAAATAGTCCAAATAAAGAAAAACCCTTGAATGAGTAGGTGTGTCAAAACTTTTGACTGCCGATATAAATATTCACACCCCTTTGCTATGACTCTCCAAACTGAGCTCAGGAGCATCCAATTTCCTTTGATCATCCTTGATGTCACTACAACTTGATTGGATTCCACCTGTGACCAACTCTAATGTTTGGACATGATTTAGAAAGAAACACATCTATGTATATACCATTCTGTATACATCTGTACGTTTGTTTATCCCACGTGTAACTCTTTGTTGTTGTTTTTGTCGCACTGCGTTGCTTTATCTTGGCCAGGTCGCAGTTGTAAATGACAACTTGTTCTGAACTGGCCTACCTGGTTGAATAAAGGTGAAATATATATATTTGACAGTTGACAGTTCATATCAGAGCAGGAACTATACCATGAAGTGCAAGGAACTGCCTGTAGACTAGAATAGTAATGAGGCATATATCTGGGGAGATTCTAGAGTGTTTAACATTTCCAAGAGCAAAGTCGTCTCCATCATTGGGAAATGTAAAATAAATATGGAACTACCCAGACTCTGCCAAATGTAGTTTTTTTTAAATGTAACCTTTAACTAGGCAAGTCAGTTTAAGAACAAATTCTTATTTACAATTATGGCCAACCCCGGCCAAACCCAGATGGCGCTGGGCCAATTGTGCGCCGCCCTATGGGACTCCCAATCACAGCTGGATGTGATACAGCCTGGATTAAAGTGTAGTCACTGTAGTGATGTCTCTGAGATGCAGTGCCTTTGACCACTGCACCACTCGCTGTCTGAAGAAACTGAGCGACTTGGCAGAAAGGACCTGGTAGACTGACCATGCATTTCAACTGTTCTGCCTGCGGCTATGGAACCCTGACCTGTTCACCGGACGTGCTACCTGTCCCAGACCTGCTGTTTTCATCTCTCTAGAGACAGCAGGAGCGGTAGAGATACTCTGAATGATCGGCTATGGAACCCTGACCTGTTCACCAGACGTGCTACCTGTCCCAGACCTGCTGTTTTCAACTCTCTAGAGACAGCAGGAGCGGTAGAGATACTCTGAATGATCGGCTATGGAACCCTGACCTGTTCACCAGACGTGCTACCTGTCCCAGACCTGCTGTTTTCAACTCTCTAGAGACAGCAGGAGCGGTAGAGATACTCTGAATGATCGGCTATGGAACCCTGACCTGTTCACCAGACGTGCTACCTGTCCCAGACCTGCTGTTTTCAACTCTCTAGAGACAGCTGGAGCGGTAGAGATACTCTTAATGATTGGCTATGAAAAGCCAACTGACATTTACTCCTGAGGTGCTGACTTGCTGCACCCTCAACAACTACTGTGATTATTATTATTTGACCCTGCTGGTCATTTATGAACATTTGAACATCTTGCCAATGTTCTGTTATAATCTCCACCAGGCACAGCCAGAAGAGGACTGGCCACCCCTCATAGCCTGGTTCCTCTCTAGGTTTCTTCCTAGGTTTTGGCCTTTCTAGGGAGTTTTTCCTAGCCACCGTGCTTCTACACCTGCATTGCTTGCTGTTTGGGGTTTTAGGCTGGGTTTCTGTACAGCACTTTGAGATATCAGCTGATGTAAGAAGGGCTATATAAATACATTTGATTTGATTTGGTAATGCTAGAGGGAACAATGGATGGAGCCAAATACAGGCAAATCCTTGATGAGAACCTGCTTCAGAGTGAAAACGACCTTAGACTGGGGGCGAAGATTTACGTTCCAACAGGACAATGACCCCAAGCATAGAGCCAAAACAGTGTTGGAATGGCTTAGGAACAAGAATGTGAACGTCCTTGAGTAGTCCGGCCAAAGCTCAGACTTGAATCCCATTGAGGCTCACAATCTAACTTGACCTTTTCCTGCAGTGGGCTAAATCAGGGTCACAGAGTGTTTCTTGGTAGTCTTAAATAAATCTTTGAAATAAAAGTATACACCTCACACACATGGTTATGGGCATAAAAAAAGAAGACACCTGTACCACCTGAAATGTATACAATGTTGAGCTTGCGTCTCAGTATTACACTTTCTATACATCACAGGAGACTGAAATATAACACAACTGTAATCGCCGCCAAACGTGCTTCTTCAAAAGGGGTGTGAATACTTGTGTAAATGAGATATTTCTGCATTTCCTGTTCAATACATTTGCTAAAATTTCTACAAATATGTTTTCACTTTGTCATTATGGGGTATTGTGTGTGGAGGTGTGAGAAAATAAATATATTTAATCCATTTTGAATTCCGACTGTAACACAGCAAAATGTGTATTAAGTCAATGGTATGAAGGCACTGTATAACTTGACTGATATTAATATACAATATACATATATTGTACTATACCATCCAGCTTCATGGAGTTATGCATGTACTTCAATCATTTTTAATATGAGCTATTGTTACCTTCATTAAAGGTAACAATTGGGTTGTGTTCCAAACTGCACCCTATTACCTATGTAGTGCACCACGTTGTACCAGGGCCTATATAGGGTATAGGGTGTGATTTGGGACACATCCCAGGAGTCAGCATCCAGTGGACTTTTGGAAGGTCTCATTAGTTAGATGAATGTGATGGTGGTGTTTCAAAATTATAATCAATCATCCTTCCACACTTCATATTAGATTCTAATGGCTAGACAACACAGCAAAACATCCCCCAGGCAAACACACACACACACACACTCCTGCACACAGACACACACCTGCATGCAGACACACACACACACACACACACACACACACACACACACACACACACACACACACACACACACACACAACCAATCGATCACTCTTATCATCTCTGATACAGACCGTTTACTTTGTGTATCACTGTTTATAGAGTTTTGTGGATGATTTTTTATCCCAAGGAAGAAAATATATTTACAACATGTATAATATCCCAAGGAAGAAAACATTATATTTATAACGTGTATGATATCCCAAGGAAGAAAACATTATATTTATAACGTGTATGATATCCCAAGGAAGAAAACATTATATTTATAACATGTATGATATCCCAAGGAAGAAAACATTATATTTACAACGTGTATGATATCCCAAGGAAGAAAACATTATATTTACAACATGTATGATATCCCAAGGAAGAAAACATTATATTTACAACATGTATGATATCCCAAGGAAGAAAACATTATATTTACAACGTGTATGATATCCCAAGGAAGAAAACATTATATTTACAACATGTATGATATCCCAAGGAAGAAAACATTATATTTACAACATGTATGATATCCCAAGGAAGAAAACATTATATTTACAACGTGTATGATATCCCAAGGAAGAAAACATTATATTTACAACATGTATGATATCCCAAGGAAGAAAACATTATATTTACAACATGTATGATATCCCAAGGAAGAAAACATTATATTTACAACATGTATGATATCCCAAGGAAGAAAACATTATATTTACAACGTGTATGATATCCCAAGGAAGAAAACATTATATTTACAACATGTATGATATCCCAAGGAAGAAAACATTATATTTACAACATGTATGATATCCCAAGGAAGAAAACATTATATTTACAACATGTATGTATGATATCCCAAGGAAGAAAACATTATATTTACAACATGTATGATATCCCAAGGAAGAAAACATTATATTTACAACATGTATGATATCCCAAGGAAGAAAACATTATATTTACAACATGTATGATATCCCAAGGAAGAAAACATTATATTTACAACGTGTATGATATCCCAAGGAAGAAAACATTATATTTACAACATGTATGATATCCCAAGGAAGAAAACATTATATTTACAACATGTATGATATCCCAAGGAAGAAAACATTATATTTACAACATGTATGATATCCCAAGGAAGAAAACATTATATTTACAACATGTATGATATCCCAAGGAAGAAAACATTATATTTACAACATGTATGATATCCCAAGGAAGAAAACATTATATTTACAACATGTATGATATCCCAAGGAAGAAAACATTATATTTACAACATGTATGATATCCCAAGGAAGAAAACATTATATTTACAACATGTATGATATCCCAAGGAAGAAAACATTATATTTACAACATGTATGATATCCCAAGGAAGAAAACATTATATTTACAACATGTATGATATCCCAAGGAAGAAAACATTATATTTACAACGTGTATGATATCCCAAGGAAGAAAACATTATATTTACAACGTGTATGATATCCCAAGGAAGAAAACATTATATTTACAACATGTATGATATCCCAAGGAAGAAAACATTATATTTACAACGTGTATGATATCCCAAGGAAGAAAACATTATATTTATAACATGTATGATATCCCAAGGAAGAAAACATTATATTTACAACATGTATGATATCCCAAGGAAGAAAACATTATATTTACAACGTATATGATATCCCAAGGAAGAAAACATTATATTTACAACGTGTATGATATCCCAAGGAAGAAAACATTATATTTACAACATGTATGATATCCCAAGGAAGAAAACATTATATTTACAACATGTATGATATCCCAAGGAAGAAAACATTATATTTACAACATGTATGATGTCCCAAGGAAGAAAATATTATATTTACAACATGTATGATATCCCAAGGAAGAAAACATTATATTTACAACATGTATGATATCCCAAGGAAGAAAACATTATATTTACAACATGTATGATATCCCAAGGAAGAAAACATATTTACAACGTATATGATATCCCAAGGAAGAAAACATTATATTTACAACATGTATGATATCCCAAGGAAGAAAACATTATATTTACAACGTATATGATATCCCAAGGAAGAAAACATATTTACAACGTATATGATATCCCAAGGAAGAAAACATTATATTTACAACATGTATGATATCCCAAGGAAGAAAACATTATATTTACAACGTATATGATATCCCAGGGAAGAAAACATTATATTTACAACATGTATGATATCCCAAGGAAGAAAACATTATATTTACAACATGTATGATATCCCAAGGAAGAAAACATATTTACAACGTATATGATATCCCAAGGAAGAAAACATTATATTTACAACATGTATGATATCCCAAGGAAGAAAACATTATATTTACAACGTATATGATATCCCAAGGAAGAAAACATTATATTTACAACATGTATGATATCCCAAGGAAGAAAACATTATATTTACAACATGTATGATATCCCAAGGAAGAAAACATTATATTTACAACATGTATGATATCCCAAGGAAGAAAACATTATATTTACAACGTATATGATATCCCAAGGAAGAAAACATTATATTTACAACATGTATGATATCCCAAGGAAGAAAACATTATATTTACAACATGTACATATCCCAAGGAAGAAAACATTATATTTACAACATGTATGATATCCCAAGGAAGAAAACATTATATTTACAACGTGTATGATATCCCAAGGAAGAAAACATTATATTTACAACATGTATGATATCCCAAGGAAGAAAACATTATATTTACAACGTGTATGATATCCCAAGGAAGAAAACATTATATTTACAACATGTATGATATCCCAAGGAAGAAAACATTATATTTACAACATGTATGATATCCCAAGGAAGAAAACATTATATTTACAACGTGTATGATATCCCAAGGAAGAAAACATTATATTTACAACATGTATGATATCCCAAGGAAGAAAACATTATATTTACAACATGTATGATATCCCAAGGAAGAAAACATTATATTTACAACGTATATGATATCCCAAGGAAGAAAACATTATATTTACAACATGTATGATATCCCAAGGAAGAAAACATTATATTTACAACATGTATGATATCCCAAGGAAGAAAACATTATATTTACAACATGTATGATATCCCAAGGAAGAAAACATTATATTTACAACATGTATGATATCCCAAGGAAGAAAACATTATATTTACAACATGTATGATATCCCAAGGAAGAAAACATTATATTTACAACGTGTATGATATCCCAAGGAAGAAAACATTATATTTACAACATGTATGATATCCCAAGGAAGAAAACATTATATTTACAACATGTATGATATCCCAAGGAAGAAAACATTATATTTACAACATGTATGATATCCCAAGGAAGAAAACATTATATTTACAACATGTATGATATCCCAAGGAAGAAAACATTATATTTACAACATGTATGATATCCCAAGGAAGAAAACATTATATTTACAACATGTATGATATCCCAAGGAAGAAAACATTATATTTACAACATGTATGATATCCCAAGGAAGAAAACATTATATTTATAACATGTATGATATCCCAAGGAAGAAAACATTATATTTACAACATGTATGATATCCCAAGGAAGAAAACATTATATTTACAACGTATATGATGATATCCCAAGGAAGAAAACATTATATTTACAACATGTATGATATCCCAAGGAAGAAAACATTATATTTACAACATGTATGATATCCCAAGGAAGAAAACATTATATTTACAACATGTATGATATCCCAAGGAAGAAAACATTATATTTACAACATGTATGATATCCCAAGGAAGAAAACATTATATTTACAACATGTATGATATCCCAAGGAAGAAAACATTATATTTACAACATGTATGATATCCCAAGGAAGAAAACATTATATTTACAACATGTATGATATCCCAAGGAAGAAAACATTATATTTACAACGTGTATGATATCCCAAGGAAGAAAACATTATATTTACAACATGTATGATATCCCAAGGAAGAAAACATTATATTTACAACATGAAAACATTATATGATATCCCAAGGAAGAAAACATTATATTTACAACATGTATGATATCCCAAGGAAGAAAACATTATATTTACAACATGTATGATATCCCAAGGAAGAAAACATTATATTTACAACATGTATGATATCCCAAGGAAGAAAACATTATATTTACAACATGTATGATATCCCAAGGAAGAAAACATTATATTTACAACATGTATGATATCCCAAGGAAGAAAACATTATATTTACAACGTGTATGATATCCCAAGGAAGAAAACATTATATTTACAACATGTATGATATCCCAAGGAAGAAAACATTATATTTATAACATGTATGATATCCCAAGGAAGAAAACATTATATTTACAACATGTATGATATCCCAAGGAAGAAAACATTATATTTACAACATGTATGATATCCCAAGGAAGAAAACATTATATTTATTTATAACATGTATGATATCCCAAGGAAGAAAACATTATATTTACAACATGTATGATATCCCAAGGAAGAAAACATTATATTTACAACATGTATGATATCCCAAGGAAGAAAACATTATATTTACAACATGTATGATATCCCAAGGAAGAAAACATTATATTTACAACATGTATGATATCCCAAGGAAGAAAACATTATATTTACAACATGTATGATATCCCAAGGAAGAAAACATTATATTTACAACATGTATGATATCCCAAGGAAGAAAACATTATATTTACAACATGTATGATATCCCAAGGAAGAAAACATTATATTTACAACGTGTATGATATCCCAAGGAAGAAAACATTATATTTACAACGTGTATGATATCCCAAGGAAGAAAACATTATATTTACAACATGTATGATATCCCAAGGAAGAAAACATTATATTTACAACGTGTATGATATCCCAAGGAAGAAAACATTATATTTACAACATGTATGATATCCCAAGGAAGAAAACATTATATTTACAACATGTATGATATCCCAAGGAAGAAAACATTATATTTACAACATGTATGATATCCCAAGGAAGAAAACATTATATTTACAACATGTATGATATCCCAAGGAAGAAAACATTATATTTACAACATGTATGATATCCCAAGGAAGAAAACATTATATTTACAAGAAAACATGTATGATATCCCAAGGAAGAAAACATTATATTTACAACATGTATGATATCCCAAGGAAGAAAACATTATATTTACAACATGTATGATATCCCAAGGAAGAGAACATTATATTTACAACGTGTATGATATCCCAAGGAAGAAAACATTATATTTACAACATGTATGATATCCCAAGGAAGAAAACATTATATTTACAACATGTATGATATCCCAAGGAAGAAAACATTATATTTATAACATGTATGATATCCCAAGGAAGAAAACATTATATTTACAACATGTATGATATCCCAAGGAAGAAAACATTATATTTACAACGTATATGATATCCCAAGGAAGAAAACATTATATTTATAACATGTATGATATCCCAAGGAAGAAAACATTATATTTACAACATGTATGATATCCCAAGGAAGAAAACATTATATTTACAACATGTATGATATCCCAAGGAAGAAAACATTATATTTACAACATGTATGATATCCCAAGGAAGAAAACATTATATTTACAACATGTATGATATCCCAAGGAAGAAAACATTATATTTACATCGTGTATGATATCCCAAGGAAGAAAACATTATATTTACAACATGTATGATATCCCAAGGAAGAAAACATTATATTTACAACATGTATGATATCCCAAGGAAGAAAACATTATATTTACAACATGTATGATATCCCAAGGAAGAAAACATATTTACAACATGTATGATATCCCAAGGAAGAAAACATTATATTTATAACATGTATGATATCCCAAGGAAGAAAACATTATATTTACAACGTGTATGATATCCCAAGGAAGAAAACATTATATTTATAACATGTATGATATCCCAAGGAAGAAAACATTATATTTATAACATGTATGATATCCCAAGGAAGAAAACATTATATTTACAACATGTATGATATCCCAAGGAAGAAAACATTATATTTACAACATGTATGATATCCCAAGGAAGAAAACATTATATTTACAACATGTATGATATCCCAAGGAAGAAAACATATTTACAACATGTATGATATCCCAAGGAAGAAAACATTATATTTACAACATGTATGATATCCCAAGGAAGAAAACATTATATTTACAACATGTATGATATCCCAAGGAAGAAAACATATTTACAACATGTATGATATCCCAAGGAAGAAAACATTATATTTACAACATGTATGATATCCCAAGGAAGAGAACATTATATTTACAACGTGTATGATATCCCAAGGAAGAAAACATTATATTTACAACGTGTATGATATCCCAAGGAAGAAAACATTATATTTACAACATGTATGATATCCCAAGGAAGAAAACATTATATTTACAACATGTATGATATCCCAAGGAAGAAAACATTATATTTATAACATGTATGATATCCCAAGGAAGAAAACATTATATTTACAACATGTATGATATCCCAAGGAAGAAAACATTATATTTACAACGTATATGATATCATGTATGATATCCCAAGGAAGAAAACATTATATTTATAACATGTATGATATCCCAAGGAAGAAAACATTATATTTACAACATGTATGATATCCCAAGGAAGAAAACATTATATTTATAACATGTATGATATCCCAAGGAAGAAAACATTATATTTACAACATGTATGATATCCCAAGGAAGAAAACATTATATTTACAACGTATATGATATCCCAAGGAAGAAAACATTATATTTACATCGTGTATGATATCCCAAGGAAGAAAACATTATATTTACAACATGTATGATATCCCAAGGAAGAAAACATTATATTTACAACATGTATGATATCCCAAGGAAGAAAACATTATATTTACAACATGTATGATATCCCAAGGAAGAAAACATATTTACAACATGTATGATATCCCAAGGAAGAAAACATTATATTTACAACATGTATGATATCCCAAGGAAGAGAACATTATATTTACAACGTGTATGATATCCCAAGGAAGAAAACATTATATTTATAACATGTATGATATCCCAAGGAAGAAAACATTATATTTATAACATGTATGATATCCCAAGGAAGAAAACATTATATTTACAACATGTATGATATCCCAAGGAAGAAAACATTATATTTACAACATGTATGATATCCCAAGGAAGAAAACATTATATTTACAACATGTATGATATCCCAAGGAAGAAAACATTATATTTACAACATGTATGATATCCCAAGGAAGAAAACATTATATTTACAACATGTATGATATCCCAAGGAAGAAAACATTATATTTACAACATGTATGATATCCCAAGGAAGAGAACATTATATTTACAACGTGTATGATATCCCAAGGAAGAAAACATTATATTTACAACATGTATGATATCCCAAGGAAGAAAACATTATATTTACAACATGTATGATATCCCAAGGAAGAAAACATTATATTTATAACATGTATGATATCCCAAGGAAGAGAACATTATATTTACAACGTGTATGATATCCCAAGGAAGAAAACATATTTACAACGTATATGATATCCCAAGGAAGAAAACATTATATTTATAACATGTATGATATCCCAAGGAAGAAAACATTATATTTACAACATGTATGATATCCCAAGGAAGAAAACATTATATTTATAACATGTATGATATCCCAAGGAAGAAAACATTATATTTACAACATGTATGATATCCCAAGGAAGAAAACATTATATTTACAACGTATATGATATCCCAAGGAAGAAAACATTATATTTACATCGTGTATGATATCCCAAGGAAGAAAACATTATATTTACAACATGTATGATATCCCAAGGAAGAGAACATTATATTTACAACGTGTATGATATCCCAAGGAAGAAAACATTATATTTACAACATGTATGATATCCCAAGGAAGAAAACATTATATTTACAACATGTATGATATCCCAAGGAAGAAAACATTATATTTATAACATGTATGATATCCCAAGGAAGAGAACATTATATTTACAACGTGTATGATATCCCAAGGAAGAAAACATTATATTTATAACATGTATGATATCCCAAGGAAGAAAACATTATATTTATAACATGTATGATATCCCAAGGAAGAAAACATTATATTTACAACGTGTATGATATCCCAAGGAAGAAAACATTATATTTACAACGTGTATGATATCCCAAGGAAGAAAACATTATATTTACAACGTGTATGATATCCCAAAGAAGAAAACATTATATTTACAACATGTATGATATCCCAAGGAAGAAAACATTATATTTACAACGTGTATGATATCCCAAAGAAGAAAACATTATATTTACAACATGTATGATATCCCAAGGAAGAAAACATTATATTTATAACATGTATGATATCCCAAGGAAGAAAACATTATATTTACAACGTGTATGATATCCCAAGGAAGAAAACATTATATTTATAACATGTATGATATCCCAAGGAAGAAAACATTATATTTACAACATGTATGATATCCCAAGGAAGAAAACATATTTACAACATGTATGATATCCCAAGGAAGAAAACATTATATTTATAACATGTATGATATCCCAAGGAAGAAAACATTATATTTACAACATGTATGATATCCCAAGGAAGAAAACATTATATTTACAACATGTATGATATCCCAAGGAAGAAAACATTATATTTACAACATGTATGATATCCCAAGGAAGAAAACATTATATTTACAACATGTATGATATCCCAAGGAAGAAAACATTATATTTACAACGTATATGATATCCCAAGGAAGAAAACATTATATTTACAACATGTATGATATCCCAAGGAAGAAAACATTATATTTACAACATGTATGATATCCCAAGGAAGAAAACATTATATTTACAACGTATATGATATCCCAAGGAAGAAAACATTATATTTACAACGTGTATGATATCCCAAGGAAGAAAACATTATATTTACAACATGTATGATATCCCAAGGAAGAAAACATTATATTTACAACGTGTATGATATCCCAAGGAAGAAAACATTATATTTACAACATGTATGATATCCCAAGGAAGAAAACATTATATTTACAACATGTATGATATCCCAAGGAAGAAAACATTATATTTACAACATGTATGATATCCCAAGGAAGAAAACATATTTACAACATGTATGATATCCCAAGGAAGAAAACATATTTACAACATGTATGATATCCCAAGGAAGAAAACATTATATTTACAACATGTATGATATCCCAAGGAAGAAAACATTATATTTACAACATGTATGATATCCCAAGGAAGAAAACATTATATTTACAACATGTATGATATCCCAAGGAAGAAAACATTATATTTACAACGTGTATGATATCCCAAGGAAGAAAACATTATATTTACAACGTGTATGATATCCCAAGGAAGAAAACATTATATTTATAACATGTATGATATCCCAAGGAAGAAAACATTATATTTACAACGTGTATGATATCCCAAGGAAGAAAACATTATATTTACAACATGTATAATATCCCAAGGAAGAAAACATTATATGTATAACATGTATGATATCCCAAGGAAGAAAACATTATATTTACAACATGTATGATATCCCAAGGAAGAAAACATTATATTTACAACATGTATGATATCCCAAGGAAGAAAACATTATATTTACAACGTGTATGATATCCCAAGGAAGAAAACATTATTTTATAACATGTATGATATCCCAAGGAAGAAAACATTATTTTATAACATGTATGATATCCCAAGGAAGAAAACATTATTTTATAACGTGTATGATATCCCAAGGAAGAAAACATTATTTTATAACATGTATGATATCCCAAGGAAGAAAACATTATTTTATAACGTGTATGATATCCCAAGGAAGAAAACATTATTTTACAACATGTATGATATCCCAAGGAAGAAAACATTATATTTACAACATGTATGATATGCCAAGGAAGAAAACATTATATTTATAACATGTATGATATCCCAAGGAAGAAAACATTATATTTACAACATGTATGATATCCCAAGGAAGAAAACATTATATTTACAACATGTATGATATCCCAAGGAAGAAAACATTATATTTACAACATGTATGATATCCCAAGGAAGAAAACATTATATTTACAACATGTATGATATCCCAAGGAAGAAAACATTATATTTACAACATGTATGATATCCCAAGGAAGAAAACATTATATTTACAACATGTATGATATCCCAAGGAAGAAAACATTATATTTACAACATGTATGATATCCCAAGGAAGAAAACATTATATTTACAACATGTATGATATCCCAAGGAAGAAAACATTATATTTACAACATGTATGATATCCCAAGGAAGAAAACATTATATTTACAACATGTATGATATCCCAAGGAAGAAAACATTATATTTACAACATGTATGATATCCCAAGGAAGAAAACATTATATTTACAACATGTATGATATCCCAAGGAAGAAAACATTATATTTACAATGTGTATGATATCCCAAGGAAGAAAACATTATATTTACAACGTGTATGATATCCCAAGGAAGAAAACATTATATTTATAACATGTATGATATCCCAAGGAAGAAAACATTATATTTACAACGTGTATGATATCCCAAGGAAGAAAACATTATATTTACAACATGTATGATATCCCAAGGAAGAAAACATTATATTTACAACGTATATGATATCCCAAGGAAGAAAACATTATATTTACAACGTGTATGATATCCCAAGGAAGAAAACATTATATTTACAACATGTATGATATCCCAAGGAAGAAAACATTATATTTATAACATGTATGATATCCCAAGGAAGAAAAACAACATTATTTACCGTGACTGTCTAAATAAACGTATTCCAAAATATAAATGTGCCTTATACTGTATTACACAATTACTGTATATTCCTGTCTTCTTCACAAGAACAACCTTGTCGATCATTTTGAGTTGTCTTATGCCACACAAAAGTGTAATATCTCTTATGAGAGAACGTCAGTTCTTAGAGGGCAGTCTGCATATTTCTGCCAAACCGTTGAATCAGACCAAGCTGCTACAGAGACAGAGCGCATGATGCTGCATCTATTCTGGAGCTTCCAGTGAGATAAATCAGGATAAAGGAAACATTGGGGAAAACAAGTGCTGCTGCAATACGACGCAATCACTATACACTGTACTGTAGCTTCTCCATTATTCAATACAGAAGTACATCTAGTGAGAGAAGAGGAGAGGAGAGGAGAGGAAGACAGGGAGAGGAGGGGGAGAGGAGAGGGGAGGAGGGGGACTGGAGGAGAGGAGGAGAGGGGAGGGGAAGAGGGGGGGGGTAGGAGGAGAGGAGGAGAGGGGAGGAAGAGAGTGGAGGGGGAGAGGGGAGAGGAGGGGAAGAGGAGGGGAGAGGAGGAAGGGAGAGGAGCAGGGGAGGAGGAGTAGAGAGGAGCAGGGGAAGAGGAGGAGAGAGGAGCAGGGGAGGAGGAGGAGAGAGGAGCAGGGGAGGAGAGAGGAGCAGGGGAGGAGGAGGAGAGAGGAGCAGGGGAGGAGGAGGAGAGAGGGAGGGGAGGAGGAGGAGAGAGGAGCAGGGGAGGAGGAGGAGAGAGGAGCAGGGGGAGGAGGAGGAGAGAGGAGCAGGGGAAGAGGAGGAGAGAGGAGCAGGGGAGGAGGAGGAGAGAGGAGCAGGGGAGGAGGAGGAGAGAGGAGCAGGGGAAGAGGAGGAGAGAGGAGCAGGGGAGGAGGAGGAGAGAGGAGCAGGGGAGGAGGAGGAGAGAGGAGCAGGGGAAGAGGAGGAGAGAGGAGCAGGGGAGGAGGAGGAGAGAGGAGCAGGGGAGGAGAGGTACAGCGATACTGATCAATAACTGTAACTTTCCATTCACTTATATTTGTGATACTTTTTAGTAGCATAAACATATTACATTCTATCAGTGGAGGCTCCTCAGGGGAGGAAGGGGAGGACCATCCTCCTCAGTAAATAAAAATAAAAATAGTGAGACATTTAAAACGTTATCATTTTTAGAGAAAACTATAAATATATTCAGGTCAACAAATAATTGATTAAAAGACACTGTTTTGCAATGAAGGCCTACAGTAACCTGAAGGGTCGAACCATGGTGTAGCCGGAGGACAGCTAGCTTCGGTCCTCCTCTGGGTACATTGACTTCAATACAAAACCTAGGAGGCAGATGGTTGCCACCCCCTTTCATAGACTTACACAGTAATTATGACAACTTCTTGAGGACGTCCTCAACCTATCAGAGCTTTTGCAGCATGAGCATACATGTTGTCTACCCAATCAAAATGTCAAAGAATTCATCTAGTACTGAAAGCATAAGCTACAGCTAGTTAGCACTGCAGTGCATAACATGTAGTGAGTAGTTGACTCAAAGAGAGAGAAAGACAATAATTAAACAGTTTTCAACAAATATATTTCATAAATATATATATATAAATAAAAATGAAGGGGAAGCAAGAGAGAGAGAGCTATATTTAGTCATTTCTTTTCACGTTCACTTGCTTAGCTAGCAAATGTAGCTAGCTAGTTTAGCCTACTCAAACACCTGGCTCAAACAGAGGAATGCTATTTTAGCTAGCTGGCTATGACTAGGTAAGCTTTTGAGTTTACTAATTTATTGCCACTGGGGCCCGTCGGGGGGTAACTGCTGAACTGTTTGATGACTGTACGCTGTTTGTTTATGGCTATTATGACAGTCAACTGTGTTTCTGTGGGATCAGGAGTGTATTCATTCCGCCGATTCTGTTGAAAAACTTTTAAAATGGAACAAAACAAAGACAAAACATACCTGAATTTGTCCAATAGAAACTCTTGTTTGCAACTGTTGGACTAATTATTACACCCTAAATCCGCTAGATGCAGGCAAGAGTGTGGAAGGTGGTATTGAACGTATCACGGTCTCTCACCTAAAAAACGTATCTCGGCCTGTGTGCACCTACGTTGTAAACTTTAGTTCATAGGCTAGGTTGCAGCAACCTCATGATTGGTATCAAATCCTGTAGTAGCCTAAACCTATCAATGTTACATTGAACTGGGTGAATAGAATATGAAAGACAGTCATCCAAGACAGTGGTGATTTTAGCATATAAATCTTGGTGGGGCCAGCAAAGCACCACACAACACAACAATGCATGAATTGCACTATAATGATGACAAACAGTGCCCACAAACTGTTAGGGCCTACATAAAGCTGTCCCAACAGCAGAGCTTTCTTTTCAGCACCAAGGAGTGAATCCTTACCACCACTACACCTGGCTATCAGCGGAGCCTTGTCTGGCAGTCTGGCAGTTTATTAAGCCTCATTTAAGAAAATATTGTGGCAGACGGCAGGGAGAAGTGAGGGGAGCGGTAATTGAGGAGAGATAATTTGCAGGTCGCTGGCTCAGACCCAAGCCTTATATGGACTTCCTGCCCGAACGAGGCAAGACTGAGACTCGTTAAGCCAGGGAGTGCTTGGGGATAAAGGAGGAAGTAGCCTGCACAAAGGGGCAGAGGAGGTGAGAGACAAGGGAGGTAAGAAGAGCGAGAGAAACGAGAGCAAAATCTGTGAGATTGCCCGTTGTGACCTGGACTGTCGGACTACCCCCTGGTGTACCAGACCGGATTGGCTGAGAACCCGAGTGTGAGGACTACCCCCTGGTGTACCAGACCTTATTGGCTGACAACCAGAGTGTGAGGACTACCCCTGGAAAACGTAGACAATAACTATTTCTTCAGCACTTTTGAAATGTACTGCGACAGAATTCAGAACATGGGCCATTCTTGCAGTATTCTCCCTGTACACCAAGTCAGAACCGTAGGATAAATAAAGTGGGTATATAAGCAGACAATGAAAGCTCTTACAATATTCGATGATGACATTTCTCTAAAACAGACTATAGGCTACATGTGGACCACCAAGTCAGAACTGTCGGTTAAGTTATGAGGGGGAAGGGACCAAATTATTAGGGTGAGGCACATGAGCTACTAACAGCTTACTACACAACATACACTTAGTATTACTTTCTTAGCTACAGTAACATATCTCCCTGGTATATTAAATCCCTGGTATATTACATCCTTTATGCAGCAGCATACAAGACATGTTTGTACTCACCGTTGTGCTCACAGGAAGGTGGCGCAGCGGTCCTTCTTGTGGGCAACTGTGTCAACAAATTTTTGTCACGGATCTTCAGGTCGGAGTTCCCAACTTGGAATTCTGAGTTGGATGACGTGTTTTCCCAGTCAAAACTTGTTTGTTTCTTAGTTCCCAGTTGTCTTGAACTCACTGAAGTCTGAGATTTCCCAGTTCTGAGTTTCCAGTTGTTTTGAACTTGGCAGAAGTCATGCTGGATTGACAGCATGGCCAATGTATTCAAGCTTTTCTGGACCATGTTGTTGTGTGTGAATGCTTATCCTTTTAAGATTAGAAAAGAGACCCTTAAAACCAGACTTGGACCACACACCCTCTCCACCTTACATCAGGCAAAGCAAAATGGTCAAATCAAATTTTATTGGTCACATATACATGGTTAGCAGATGTTATTGCGAGTGTAGCGAAATGCTTGTGATTGCTTTGCAATGTTTGCAGTTAGCCACTAATTCCTTCCAAACCACTCACTGTTTATTTATTTTTTACATTGTTTGCACACTGACATGTGGCACGTATTAATGCCAAAATAACATGTAAAACAGGCAAATTATTTATTATTATCCAATATGCTGTAATAAAAATAAGGCCATGCTCATCATTTTAAAAATCTTCCTCCCTGATCTTAAACGGCACCGGCCCCCGCTGCATTCTATGCAAATGGTTGTGGTGCCTGTGCAATAGATGTGTAATTACCATTTGACCATTTGATCACGTAATTTCTTAAATAAATAAATAAATAGCATAAAGTAAAGTGCTACCCACCAGTAAACAAGCCCTCCTCCAGTCCCCTCACTGCGTTCCAAATGGCACCTTATACATTATATAATGCACTACCCTGTGGGCACTGGTTCAAGCTAGTGCACTAAATAGTGACTAGGGTGCCATTTGGGATGCACCCAGTGCCATTTACAGCTCGGATGCTCCCTGCATCGTGACTGTGGGTCGTGATCACTTAAACACAGTAAATAATAGGGTAATGTTGCTGTCTGAGTATGTGGTTTTCAGCGAAGATACAGAGAATTGTATGGCTGAAGTATAACATATGAGTGACAGATGTATGGCTGAAGTATAACATATGAGTGACAGATGTATGGCTGAAGTATAACATATGAGTGACAGATGTATGGCTGAAGTATAACATATGAGTGACAGATGTATGGCTGAAGTATAATATATGAGTGACAGATGTATGGCTGAAGTATAACATATGAGTGACAGATGTATGGCTGAAGTATAACATATGAGTGACAGGTGTATGGCTGAAGTATAACATATGAGTGACAGATGTATGGCTGAAGTATAACATATGAGTGACAGATGTATGGCTGAAGTATAACATATGAGTGACAGATGTATGGCTGAAGTATAATATATGAGTGACAGATGTATGGCTGAAGTATAACATATGAGTGACAGATGTATGGCTGAAGTATAACATATGAGTGACAGGTGTATGGCTGAAGTATAACATATGAGTGACAGGTGTATGGCTGAAGTATAACATATGAGTGACAGATGTATGGCTGAAGTATAATATATGAGTGACAGATGTATGGCTGAAGTATAACATATGAGTGACAGATGTATGGCTGAAGTATAACATATGAGTGACAGGTGTATGGCTGAAGTATAACATATGAGTGACAGATGTATGGCTGAAGTATAACATATGAGTGACAGATGTATGGCTGAAGTATAACATATGAGTGACAGGTGTATGGCTGAAGTATAACATATGAGTGACAGGTGTATGGCTGAAGTATAACATATGAGTGACAGGTGTATGGCTGAAGTATAACATATGAGTGACAGATGTATGGCTGAAGTATAACATATGAGTGACATGTGTATGGCTGAAGTATAACATATGAGTGACAGGTGTATGGCTGAAGTATAACATATGAATGACAGATGTATGGCTGAAGTATAACATATGAGTGACAGGTGTATGGCTGAAGTATAACATATGAATGACAGATGTATGGCTGAAGTATAACATATGAGTGACAGATGTATGGCTGAAGTATAACATATGAGTGACAGATGTATGGCTGAAGTATAACATATGAGTGACAGGTGTATGGCTGAAGTATAACATATGAGTGACAGATGTATGGCTGAAGTATGACATATGAGTGACAGATGTATGGCTGAAGTATAACATATGAGTGACAGATGTATGGCTGAAGTATAACATATGAGTGACAGATGTATGGCTGAAGTATGACATATGAGTGACAGATGTATGGCTGAAGTATAACATATGAGTGACAGATGTATGGCTGAAGTATAACATATGAGTGACAGATGTATGGCTGAAGTATAACATATGAGTGACAGATGTATGGCTGAAGTATAACATATGAATGACTGTGTGTAATGAGGTTGTAAAATGGATGGATTAAAAGGGTGTGTATGTGTGTGTGGTGAATGACAAGTGCACTCCCTGCAGTGGAACATTGCTGACTTCTTCCTTTCAGCAGCTCCTGTCTGGTACTGTGTATCGTCTACATCCAGGATGTGAGCTTATTACAGACATCCTGCTCCCCCTTTCTCTCTCCCGGTCTCTCTCTCTCAATTCAATTGACTTTATTGACAAAGTATCCATATAAAAATATATTTTAATTGGAGGGACCAACAGCAATAATAGTAGTAGTTGAAATGTGATTACCTTTAACAGCAACTACAACAATAATAATAACACAATAAAGCAATAGTAGTAGACCAGTCTCAACCTGACAGAGAAGACACATGACATGGTCTCTCTCTCCCTCTCTCTCTCTCTCTCTCTCTCTTTCTCTCTCTCCCTGTCCTCTCTCTCTCCCCTTCTCTCTGTCTGTCTGATGGATGTCTGTCTGATTTGTGCTGGTGCTGATGGCTACTAGCAGGTAATTAAAGAATTTGGTATTTTATGATAGAGATGTGTCTTGTCCCAAACAGTACTGAGAATTAGCCTCTTCCCTAGAATCATATCTTCTTCTGTGTTTGGCATCCCCCATACACTGTCTCCCATGGAATCTGTCACCTCATGTTCCCCATACCTGGCTGTCTATTCATTCTACACACACTCAGAACCCACTGTGGATCTCTCAACATCTGACACGTTCACTCCCTCATCTTCTATACCCTCATCCCCCTATTCTCTCTATTTTCATTCCTCTCCCTATCTGACTGCCTGGCTTGCTAGCACTCCTTCTCATTTACAGGGGCTATATCTGTCTCCCTAAATGTATTCAGGCTGTCCTTGCAAGCAGGCTACAGCGACCATCACATCTGAGCAGCCCTTGTAGAAGTAGAACTGCTCACAGTGTAATGAAATCTAACAGAGCTGTCCTTACAGCCGGGCAGGGCAGAGTGAGAGGGAGGGAGGGAGGGAGGAGGGGAGGAATGGAAGGAGGGTTATGTAAGGACTGGGCTGTGCTGCTGCTATTGGAACACGAGACATTCTCCTACAGAGAGAAACAACAGTCCTCTAAAGGGGAGAGAGAGAAAAAGAAAGAGAGAAAGAGAGAAATAGAGAGGAAACAGGACAGGGATAGAGAGAGAGGGCAGGGAGAGAGAGAGGGAGAGAGAGAGAGAGAGAGAGAGAGAGAGAGAGAGAGAGAGAGAGAGAGAGGGGACAGGGGGAAAGAGAGAGGACAGGGAGAGAGAGAGAGGACAGGGGGAGAGAGAGAGGACAGGGGGAGAGAGAGGACAGGGAGAGAGAGAGAGCGCAGACAGGGAGAAAGAGAGAGAGGACAGGGAGAGAGAGAGGACAGGGGGAGGGAGAGAGAGAGTAGGAGAGAGAGAGAGAGAGAGAGAGGACAGGGGGGAGAAAGAGAGAGAGGACAGGGGGAGAGATACACACATTGAGGGAATATAAGAGAGAGAGAGAGAGAGAGAGAGAGAGAGAGAGAGAGAGAGAGAGAGAGAGAGAGGACAGGGAAAAAGAGAGAGGAGAGGGAGAGAGAGAGAGAGAGAGAGAGAGAGAGAGAGAGAGAGAGAGAGAGAGAGAGAGAGAGAGAGAGAGAGAGAGAGAGAGAGAGAGAGAGAGAGAGAGAGAGAGAGAGAGAGAGAGAAAGAGATACACACATTGAGGGAATGTAAGAGAGGGAGAGACAGCAAGAGGATGAAAGAAAGGGAGAGGAACGATAGGATCATAGAGACAGCAAGAGAGGTATAGATTGAGAGAGGAAAGATAGGATCAGAGACAGGAAGAGAGGTATAGATTGAGAGAGGGAGGGGAACGATAGGATCATAGAGACAGCAAGAGAGGTATAGATTGAGAGAGGAACGATAGGATCATAGAGACAGCAAGAGAGGTATAGATTGAGAGAGGAACGATAGGATCATAGAGACAGCAAGAGAGGTATAGATTGAGAGAGGAACGATAGGGTCATAGAGACAGCAAGAGAGGTATAGATTGAGAGAGGAATGATAGGATCATAGAGACAGCAAGAGAGGTATAGATTGAGAGAGGGAGGGGAATGATAGGATCATAGAGACAGCAAGAGAGGTATAGATTGAGAGAGGAACGATAGGATCATAGAGACAGCAAGAGAGGTATAGATTGAGAGAGGAACGATAGGATCATAGAGACAGCAAGAGAGGTATAGATTGAGAGAGGAACGATAGGATCATAGAGACAGCAAGAGAGGTATAGATTGAGAGAGGAACGATAGGATCATAGAGACAGCAAGAGAGGTATAGATTGAGAGAGGAACGATAGGATCATAGAGACAGCAAGAGAGGTATAGATTGAGAGAGGAAAGATAGGATCATAGAGACAGCAAGAGAGGTATAGATTGAGAGAGGAACGATAGGATCATAGAGACAGCAAGAGAGGTATAGATTGAGAGAGGAACGATAGGATCATAGAGACAGCAAGAGAGGTATAGATTGAGAGAGGAACGATAGGATCATAGAGACAGCAAGAGAGGTATAGATTGAGAGAGGGCGGGAAAGAGAGTGTGTGTCAAAGAGAAAGAGTCAAATAAATTGAGTGAAATCGGGATCTGTGGGGCTGATAGGGGTTTTGCTCTGCAGCCCATTCTAAGCTTCCTGCGTTTGTCTGACTGCTAGGGTGGAGTCTGTGTGCTGTGTGAGGGACTGATGGAGGGATAAGTCAGAAGAAGGAAGGAGAAGACAGGATAAGAGAGGAGATGGAGAGAGAGAGTAGGAGAGAGCAAATGAGAGGTAAAGAGACAAGACGGGGAGAAGAGTGAGAGACGAGAGGAGTGGAGAGGGAAGAGGAAGAAGGGGGGGAGGAGAGGAGAGGAGTGGAGTGGAGAGGAGAGGAGAGGAGAGGAGACGAGAGGAGTGGAGAGGGAAGAGGGAAGAGGAAGGGGGGGAGGAGAGGAGTGGAGAGGAGAGGACAGGAGAGGAGACGAGAGGGAAGAGTAAGGGGGAGGAGAGGAGTGGAGAGAAGAGAAGAGAAGAGAAGAGGAGAGGAGAGGAGAGGAGAGGAGACGAGAGGAGTGGAGAGGAGAGGAGAGGAGAGGAGAGGAGAGGAGAGGAGAGGAGAGGAGAGGACAGGACAGGACAGGACAGGACAGGACAGGACAGGACAGGACAGGACAGGACAGGACAGGAGAGGAGAGGAGAGGAGAGGAGAGGAGAGGAGAGGAGAGGAGAGGAGAGGAGAGGAGAGGAGAGGAGAGGAGAGGAGAGGAGAGGAGAGGAGAGGAGAGGAGAGGAGAGGGAAGCGGGAGGGATGAAGGGAGTGAGGAGTGGACAGGAGAGAGGAAGGGGGGGAGGAGAGGAAAGGAGAGCTGAAGGGCATGAGGAAAGAGGGAGTGAGGGGAGAGAAGAGGGAGAGATAAAGGGAGTGAGGAGAGGACAGGAGAGAGGAAGGGGGTGAGGAGAGGAAAGGAGAGCTGAAGGGCATGAGGAAAGAGAGAGTGAGGGGAGAGAAGAGGGAGAGATAAAGGGAGTGAGGAGAGGAAGGGAGTGAGGAGATAGGGAGTGAGGGAAGAGGGAGAGAGGAAGGGAGTGAGGAGAGGAGAGGACAGGAGAGGAGAGGAAAGGAAAGAGGGAGAGATGAAGGGAGTGAGGAGTGGACAGGAGAGGAGAGGAGAGAGGAAGGGAGGGAGGAGAGGAAAGAGGAAGGGAGAGAGGAGAGGAAAGAGGGAGTGAGGAGTGGACAGGAGAGGTGAGGAAAGAGGGAGAGATGAGGGATAATTTGTGGAAAGGAGAGGAATTGAAGAGGGAAGAGGCTAATGTGGGGGAGGTGGAATGAATAACAACACATCCACAATGGTGGGATGCAGAGGAAAGAAAGGAGGGGAGAAGAGGGGGGTGGGAGAGGGGTGGGGCTCCTGTAGACTATACGCATAGGGAAACCACTGCATTCTCCTCTCTCTCTCCCTTCCTCCCTGTCTCAGTCACATGCAGACAGGGAAGAAGTGCACCTTGCAAGGCTCTTAGCTACGCTCTTAGCTATGCTATACACCCTGTACTTAACTGCTACTTAACATAGAAATTACCCTCCCGCAGTTTTATCAATGAAAGAGCCTGTCTATTTCCCTCTGCATAGCTACAACTAGGACACCTCTCTCCCTCTCCCTCTCCCTCTCCTTTCTCCTTCATTCTCCTTCTCTCTCCTTCTCTGTCTCTCTCGGTCTCTGTCTCTCTCTGTATCTGTCTCTCTCTGTATCTGTCTCTCACTCTCTGTCTGTGATGCTCTCCTAACAGAGCTGTTGTGGTGGGGGAGGGGAAAGACAGAGCTGAAGAGGGAATGGAGGCTGAGTCACAGTCTACAGACAGACGATGCCTTCCAGGTCCCTCCAACCTTGGTCCTCCTCCCTATTCACATAACCACATCTGCTACCCACGATAACCCCCGCCTCCACTCCTCCCTACCACTCCCTCCCGTCCTCCTCCATTCATTGTGTCTAAAAGTGTATACATGACCTTTTAATTACGTGCCTCCGAATGACCTCTACTGTCAGCTTAGTTAGTTGGTGTCGTGTAAATATTTGGAACATGGGAAGGGAATGTGGAGTGAGAGAAACACCACCACCTAGTGGGGGAGGTTGGGTTCTGCATGTAGTGATGGGCGTTGTTTGACTGCAGTTGCAAACATGGTTTAGGTTGACCAGTCTGAGGTGAATTTTGTCGTTACATTTTCAGGTTACCATATGTGTGTATTTATATGTGTACCGGGCATTGTGTACTGCTTGCTTGTTCACATCTATTAATCACTGGTACACACGCGCACGCACACGCACACACACACACACACACACACACGCACGCACGCACGCACGCACGCACGCACACACACACACACACACACACACAGTGGGCCAAATATGTGTATTCAAATGTGATTTAACACAGAATGAAGACCTACCGTCTACAGTCCACTCTTGGTTATAAGACCACACAACAGCCCATAGACTCCTCTACTTCACTAAATCCCATTGTGAAGTATAGAGCTGTAATATGGGTCAAGGACACTCACTTGCAGACAATTCATTTGAAACACACTGATGAATTGACTGACACTTCTGACATCGCTCTACAACATTCAGATCAAAAGCCATAAAAGGACAGTTCAACTGGGACATGAGAGAGATATACGGACATTAGACTAGAATGGTAACAATTTGGCCACCTGTCTGGATGCCAGTCCCCTTTAGCCTGATAAAATTGCATTCCATCAATCTTACAGCCTTGAGGGGAGCCAGATACTCTACTTTAAGTGGATGAGGTTTGTCCATTTGGCCTAATATTGACATCCAGTATTTCCTCTAACATAGACCACAGCATTCACTGTGTAAAGCTCTCGATACACGGAGAGCTGTTGGGACTAGGGGGTGATGGGGGTTAGAGTACTGCTCAGCACCCACTCACCTCTACCCAATGGAACTTCACGTGGATCTAGATGGACTGGATGGGTGTGTCAGCAGTATGGTGAACATACTTATCCCATCACAGGGCTAAGTGGAGCTATCACCTATTTCAATATTGCAAAACAAAATAAACAGTCCAAATCAAACCTCTCAGATCGACAAGAAATGCCCCCACCACCAGAAGCAGGAAATACGCCCACCACCAGAAGCAGGAAATGCCCCCACCACCAGAAGCAGGAAATGCCCCCACCACCAGAAGCAGGAAATGCCCCCACCACCAGAAGCAGGAAATGCGCCCACCACCAGAAGCAGGAAATGCGCCCACCACCAGAAGCAGGAAATGCCCCCACCACCAGAAGCAGGAAATGCCCCCACCACCAGAAGCAGGAAATGCCCCCACCACCAGAAGCAGGAAATGCGCCCACCACCAGAAGCAGGAAATGCCCCCACCACCAGAAGCAGGAAATGCCCCCACCACCAGAAGCAGGAAATGCCCCCACCACCAGAAGCAGGAAATGCCCCCACCACCAGAAGCAGGAAATGCCCCCACCACCAGAAGCAGGAAATGCGCCCACCACCAGAAGCAGGAAATGCGCCCACCACCAGAAGCAGGAAATGCAACCACCACCAGAAGCAGGAAATGCCCCCACCACCAGAAGCAGGAAATGCGCCAGAATTTAGCAGCCAAACAAAAGTCATAGGTCCTAGTTGTGGGACCCTAGTTGTGGGACCCTAGTTGTGGGACCCTAGTTGTGGAACCCTAGTTGTGGGACCCTAGTTGTGGGACCCTGGCTATGTCACAAACGGCACCTGATTCCCTACAGAGTGCACTACTCTATAGCAAATAGGGTGCCATTTCTCTTTAAAATCTCTTCACTGAGAAGACGAGGCCATGTCTGCTGAGGCGGTTGATGAGAGTGGTCCTGGCAAACGCTGCTCCTGGACTGGATGTGTTAATTAACCACAGCACAGGGTTTAGTTCTCGCCCCTGTATCTGTTTGCATTATCGTGTATCTACCTTCACAATGTCATGAGAGAGAGACTTGATAGGAAGGAATTGTGGTTCATTCAGAATGGTGATCGCTGTCTGTACAATAGCGACAGGCGTGGCTACATGGCCAGGCTCTGTGGACCAATCAAAGTCAACATAGTAAATCAACACAAATGATGTTTACCAATGATAATCAAGACGTAGATAAGAATAAGCAAAAAACTGTGGACAGTGGACAGACCATGAACAGACACAACCCTGGCCTGCATTACTAGCAAACCAAACCAACACATCAACCAGAGACTGCGCCAACCTGCTCCATGTTTCTGGGTACAGATCCTAGCGTTGGGTGTTCCCTGAGAGGGGTGCAGAGCCTCAGCATAACCATACCTGAAAATCATTAGACTGAAAGATCTTCGTTCCATCTGTTAGAGGAGAGGGAGCAGTGACAGGGAGCACTCAAAGTTTTGACTGCTAGCCTCCACTTCCATAAACTGATCAAATGAATACAGTGCCTCATTTTAAATAATAATGAATTAAATATGTTTCTACTTATCTAATCAACGATACCTGCATCCAAAACTTGAATAAGCATAAAACATTTATGGCGGTTCTTCTCATTAGACACATGGCTGACTGGACTATTCATATAAATGTCTCATCAGGCCTGAGTCGACTACAGGGCCTGCTTCCTGCTGGGTCCAGCCTTGGTGAGCACGCCAAAGGAGAACTCTGGAAACTGAGGAGCAGAAAAATCAACCAATTAACTGGAAAATTTAGCTCATTACCTTATAGTCCAATACAGATCATTTCTTCTTGTTATCGTTTTCCAGTACAGTAACTGTGTGCTATATTCACACAGATCTGACAGCTATAGAGGTTAGCTCAGCGAGGGACTCACAGTTCAATGAAGAGGAGGCTATTCATTTGTCTCGTCTCTCTACTCTGCCCTTCTTTCACTGCCCTTAATATGGCCAACCAACTGTGACTGTCCCTTTCTTTTACAAGATTGGTAACCAAGCTTCCTGATTAAGCTAATTACCACACACATCTAATGTGGAAAAATACACTGTATGTGCCAATATGGACTCTAGTGCACTCTAGTGCACTATGTACTGTAATGAATGGGGTGTTAGGCCCTGGTCAGAAGTAGTGCACTATGTACTGTAATGAATAGGGTGTTAGGTCCTGGTCAAAAGTAGTGCACTATGTACTGTAATGAATGGGGTGTTAGGCCCTGGTCAGAAGTAGTGCACTATGTACTGTAATGAATGGGGTGTTAGGCCCTGGTCAGAAGTAGTGCACTATGTACTGTAATGAATAGGGTGTTAGGCCCTGGTCAGAAGTAGTGCACTATGTACTGTAATGAATGGGGTGTTAGGCCCTGGTCAGAAGTAGTGCACTATGTACTGTAATGAATAGGGTGTTAGGCCCTGGTCAGAAGTAGTGCACTATGTACTGTAATGAATGGGGTGTTAGGCCCTGGTCAGAAGTAGTGCACTATGTACTGTAATGAATAGGGTGTTAGGCCCTGGTCAGAAGTAGTGCACTATGTAGAGTATAGGAGCTTCAATCACCAGATGCCACCAACACCTTCATGCACAGAGTACTGAACCTGGGGAGGGAGGAAAGGGAAGGAGGGAGAATGGGAGAGAGAGAGAGAGGGGGAGAGAGAATGGGAGAGAGAGGAGAGGGAGAGGGAGAGGGAGAATGGGAGAGAGAGGAGAGGGAGAGGGAGAGGGAGAGAGAGAGAGAGAGAGAGAGAGAGAGAGAGAGAGAGAGAGAGAGAGAGGGAAAGAGAGAATGGGAGAGGAGAGAGAGAGGGGGAAGAGGGGGAAGAGAGAATGGGAGAGAGATGAGAGGGAGAGAGAGAGAGAGAGAGAGAGAGAGAGAGAGAGAGAGAGAGAGAGAGAGAGAGAGAGAGGGAGGGGGAGGGAGAGAGAGGGAGAGAGAGAGAGAGAGAGAGGGGGAGGGAAAGAGAGGATGGGAGCGAGAGGAGTGGGAGAGGGCGAGGGAGAGGGAGAAGGGGAGAGAGAGGGAGAGGGAGAGGAAGAGAGGGAGAGATAGAGAGAGAGAGATAAAATATATATGAATAACATTTAACACGTGTATGTTCCTGTAAGCTACTGATGCCAGGTGAAAGGTACAGTAGAGGTAGGACACATCACAGGCATTATATTCCCGAGTGCAGCATTGTTGTCCAGAACCAGTGTTGAGACACTCCACAGACATAATGAGGAGAGAAATATGATGAATCACTTGAGACTGATGTATGACTCATTATCATCTAGCTCTCTCCACATGAAGAAAGACACGGGTTGTTTACAATCTTTTTTCTTTCCACATTGGATGTTTGTGAGTAAATGAGGCTTCACCAGAAACAGTAGTTTCATCAGAAGCTAGTAATTTAAAAAATATGTGGACGGTCGCTGTTGCTTGACCTAATTAGTAGTGAAAGCAGGGAAGGGGAGAGAGTTGAAGATACTAAGGTAGACTATGGACATGGCAGGAGTTCTACCTATAATATAATACACACTTTTAGCGCATGAATTCCAGTCATGCGTGCATACATTTTAGATACTAGGTGGTCCCGGGAATCAAACACACTAACCTGGCGCTGCAAGCACCATACTGGACCAACTGAGCTACAGAGGACCACCTACATGGGTACAGGTGGGTACAGTACGGAACAGTAGATGGGCTTGAACAGTGGGCTTGGTATTGAGTAGGTTGGGTAGCCATGATGGATAAAATACTGGCTAAAGAAGGGGTAGCCAGGTTACCAGTCCATTTCTGCTTTGGTAAAACTGGTCAAAACAGCTACTCATCAGCAAGACAACAATGTAGCATTATTGAGTAATTGAATGCAGGCAGACACGGTCAGGTCCAGAGGGTCAAGGTTTGTTGTTGTGTTACATCTTAACGTTGACTCCTCCTCATACAGGAAGCGCTGGAATCTCCTGACCACCCATGGGTCTGAGCCAATGAAGGATATGGCATGCTGGACAATCTGCTTACTGAAGAACAGGCTAGCCCTGAGGAATACACACACACATACATACACATACACATACATACGCACATGCACATGCACAGGCATATACACGCACACACACACAGTCATAGTACTTCCAAATGCACTCTCGATTTGCACCATCACCCACAGAATTCAACACAGACAGATGCCATTAACTAATTTCATATACTTTCATCTATTCATCTATAGACGTGTCCTCTAAATCCACCTCAACATTGCCAAGAACTGACTGTCCCATACCAATAAAATGACATTACTTTGAATGGGAATGCAGTGAACACAGACAGTCTGTACATCAGAGATCTGCCAATACCTCTTCTTAACTTTGGCTCCTACAATGGGGAGAGGTTGGTGGTCAAATTTCTTCCTCAGCTTTCTCAGGGAGCCGCTCTCTGCAAAGCCGTAGATGGCTTACTTCCGTGTCACAGCCTCCCTACAGGGAAGGGAGGAACATCTCTTTAGCCAAGTCACCATCACAACAAACTGTTAAAGAGATATTTCACTTTAAAAATTCAGTCTGTCAGAATTCACCATGGCAACAAACATATTTTTAAGGGATAGTCCACCCCTAAACGAACATTTGGCTGATATTTTCTATCCTCAAAAATGGTTTATGAGACCACATCTCATGTGAATTGTCAATTCTTCACAGATGGCTGCCGGTACAAACACGCAGACATAAACAAAAACATTCACGAACACAACTAACAGTGCAGCTCTCTACCTTTTTAAACTGGTCCCTGGTGTACAGGATGCTCATGTCAGCTGGGATGGAGTCAAATCCACAGCTGCCAATCACACCGCTCTGCTGAGGTGGTCCAGCTGCATTCTCTCCAGGAACTATGGACCTTAACACAACACGACCATACAAACTACCATTCAAACACTATGCCAATCGAGCAAAGGTTCTGTTGTCTTTTCAGGTCTGATATCTGATTCAAGGTTAATTTTACAGTAATGCTATTGGTCAACTACTCAGATTTTGAATGTAAACAACTCTGATGTTATAAAAGGGTCTTAGGTTCATTGTCTCTTTCTCTTTTTTGCTCCTGATCTGTGTTGGTGAATCTCTCCCATAAGCTATGGGCCTTGGCACTCTCTCTCTCTCCCATAAGCTACGGGCCATGGCACTCTCTCTCTCCCATAAGCTATGGGCCATGGCACTCTCTCTCTCCCATAAGCTATGGGCCATGGCACTCTCTCTCTCCCATAAGCTATGGGCCATGGCACTCTCTCTCTCTCCCATAAGCTATGGGCCATGGCACTCTCTCTCTCCCATAAGCTATGGGCCTTGGCACTCTCTCTCTCTCCCATAAGCTATGGGCCATGGCACTCTCTCTCTCCCATAAGCTATGGGCCTTGGCACTCTCTCTCCCATAAGCTATGGGCCATGGCACTCTCTCTCTCCCATAAGCTATGGGCCTTGGCACTCTCTCTCTCTCTCTCCCATAAGATATGGGCCTTGGCACTCTCTCTCTCCCATAAGCTATGGGCCTTGGCACTCTCTCTCTCCCATAAGCTATGGGCCATGGCACTCTCTCTCCCATAAGCTATGGGCCATGGCACTCTCTCTCTCTCATAAGCTATGGGCCATGGCACTCTCTCTCTCTCATAAGCTATGGGCCATGGCACACTCTCTCTCCCATAAATGGGCTATGGGCCTTGGCTCTCTCTCTCCCATAAGCTATGGGCCATGGCACTCTCTCTCTCCCATAAGCTATGGGCCATGGCAGCTATGGGCCTCTCTCTCCCATAAGCTATGGGCCTTGGCTCTCTCTCTCTCCCATAAGCTATGGGCCATGGCTCTCTCTCTCCCATAAGCTATGGGCCTTGGCACTCTCTCTCTCCCATAAGCTATGGGCCTTGGCTCTCTCTCTCTCTCCCATAAGCTATGGGCCATGGCACTCTCTCTCTCTCTCCCATAAGCTATGGGCCTTGGCACTCTCTCTCTCCCATAAGCTATGGGCCTTGGCACTCTCTCTCTCCCATAAGCTATGGGCCATGGCACTCTCTCTCTCATAAGCTATGGGCCATGGCACTCTCTCTCTCCCATAAGCTATGGGCCTTGGCTCTCTCTCTCCCATAAGCTATGGGCCTTGGCACTCTCTCTCTCCCATAAGCTATGGGCCTTGGCACTCTCTCTCTCCCATAAGCTATGGGCCATGGCACTCTCTCTCTCTCCCATAAGCTATGGGCCATGGCACTCTCTCTCTCCCATAAGCTATGGGCCTTGGCACTCTCTCTCTCCCATAAGCTATGGGCCATGGCACTCTCTCTCTCCCATAAGCTATGGGCCATGGCACTCTCTCTCTCTCCCATAAGCTATGGGCCATGGCACTCTCTCTCTCTCCCATAAGCTATGGGCCATGGCACTCTCTCTCTCCCATAAGATATGGGCCATGGCACTCTCTCTCCCATAAGCTATGGGCCATGGCACTCTCTCTCTCCCATAAGCTATGGGCCATGGCACTCTCTCTCTCCCATAAGCTATGGGCCATGGCACTCTCTCTCTCCCATAAGCTATGGGCCTTGGCACTCTCTCTCTCTCCCATAAGCTATGGGCCATGGCACTCTCTCTCCCATAAGCTATGGGCCATGGCACTCTCTCTCCCATAAGCTATGGGCCATGGCACTC
This sequence comes from Oncorhynchus keta, assembly GCF_023373465.1. NCBI lineage: Eukaryota > Metazoa > Chordata > Actinopteri > Salmoniformes > Salmonidae > Oncorhynchus > Oncorhynchus keta. The sequence continues at coordinate 31,775,359 of NC_068428.1, forward strand.
TCTCTCTCCCATAAGCTATGGGCCATGGCACTCTCTCTCCCATAAGCTATGGGCCATGGCACTCTCTCTCTCCCATAAGCTATGGGCCTATGGGCCATGGCTCTCTCTCTCCCATAAGCTATGGGCCATGGCACTCTCTCTCTCCCATAAGCTATGGGCCATGGCACTCTCTCTCTCCCATAAGCTATGGGCCATGGCACTCTCTCTCCCATAAGCTATGGGCCATGGCACTCTCTCTCTCCCATAAGCTATGGGCCATGGCACTCTCTCTCCCATCCCATGGCATGGGCCATGGCTCTCTCTCTCCCATAAGCTATGGGCCATGGCACTCTCTCTCCCATAAGCTATGGGCCATGGCTCTCTCTCTCCCATAAGCTATGGGCCATGGCACTCTCTCTCTCCCATAAGCTATGGGCCATGGCACTCTCTCTCTCCCATAAGCTATGGGCCATGGCACTCTCTCTCCCATAAGCTATGGGCCATGGCAGCTATGGGCCTCTCTCTCTCCCATAAGCTATGGGCCATGGCACTCTCTCTCCCATAAGCTATGGGCCATGGCACTCTCTCTCCCATAAGCTATGGGCCATGGCATGGGCCTCTCTCTCTCCCATAAGCTATGGGCCATGGCACTCTCTCTCTCCCATAAGCTATGGGCCATGGCACTCTCTCTCCCAGCTGGGCCATCTCTCTCCCATAAGCTATGGGCCATGGCACTCTCTCTCTCCCATAAGCTATGGGCCATGGCACTCTCTCTCTCCCATAAGCTATGGGCCATGGCACTCTCTCTCTCCCAGCTATGGGCCATGGCACTCTCTCTCCCTATGGGCCATGGCACTCTCTCTCTCCATAAGCTATGGCCATGGCATGGGCCTCTCTCTCCCATAAGCTATGGGCCATGGCACTCTCTCTCCCATAAGCTATGGGCCATGGCACTCTCTCTCCCATAAGCTATGGGCCATGGCATAAGCTATGGGCCATGGCACTCTCTCTCCCATAAGCTATGGGCCATGGCACTCTCTCTCTCCCATAAGCTATGGGCCATGGCACTCTCTCTCTCCCATAAGCTATGGGCCATGGCACTCTCTCTCTCCCATAAGCTATGGGCCATGGCATGGGCCTCTCTCTCTCCCATAAGCTATGGGCCATGGCACTCTCTCTCCCATAAGCTATGGGCCATGGCACTCTCTCTCTCCCATAAGCTATGGGCCATGGCACTCTCTCTCTCATAAGCCATGGCACTCTCTCTCTCTATGGGCCATGGCACTCTCTCTCTCCCATAAGCTATGGGCCATGGCACTCTCTCTCTCCCATAAGCTATGGGCCATGGCACTCTCTCTCCCTCCCATAAGCTATGGGCCATGGCACTCTCTCTCTCCCATAAGCTATGGGCCATGGCACTCTCTCTCTCCCATAAGCTATGGGCCATGGCACTCTCTCTCCCATAAGCTATCTCTCCCATGGCACATGGCTCTCTCTCTCCCATAAGCTATGGGCCATGGCACTCTCTCTCCCATAAGCTATGGGCCATGGGCTATGGGCCATGGCACTCTCTCTCCCATGGCACTATGGGCCATGGCACTCTCTCTCCCATAAGCTATGGGCCATGGCACTCTCTCTCTCCCATAAGCTATGGGCCTCTCTCTCCCATAAGCTATGGGCCATGGCACTCTCTCTCCCATAAGCTATGGGCCATGGCACTCTCTCTCTCCCATAAGCTATGGGCCATGGCACTCTCTCTCTCCCATAAGCTATGGGCCATGGCACTCTCTCTCCCATCTATGGGCCATGGCACTCTCTCTCTCCCATAAGCTCCCATGGGCCATGGCACTCTCTCTCCCATAAGCTATGGGCCATGGCACTCTCTCTCTCCCATAAGCTATGGGCCATGGCACTCTCTCCATAAGCTATGGGCCACTCTCTCTCTCTCCCATAAGCTATGGGCCATGGCACTCTCTCTCTCTAAGCTCTCTCTCCCATAAGCTATGGGCCATGGCCCACTCTCTCTCTCCCATAAGCTATGGGCCATGGCACTCTCTCTCTCCCATAAGCTATGGGCCATGGCACTCTCTCTCTCCCATAAGCTATGGGCCATGGCACTCTCTCTCTCCCATAAGCTATGGGCCATGGCACTCTCTCTCTCCCATAAGCTATGGGCCATGGCACTCTCTCTCCCATAAGCTATGGGCCATGGCACTCTCTCTCTCCCATAAGCTATGGGCCTCTCTCCCATAAGCTATGGGCCATGGCACTCTCTCTCTCCCATAAGCTATGGGCCATGGCTCTCTCTCTCTCCCATAAGCTATGGGCCATGGCACTCTCTCTCTCCCATAAGCTATGGGCCATGGCACTCTCTCTCCCATAAGCTCTCTCTCTCCCATAAGCTATGGGCCTTGGCTCTCTCTCTCTCCCATAAGCTATGGGCCATGGCACTCTCTCTCCCATAAGCTATGGGCCATGGCACTCTCTCTCTCCCATAAGCTATGGGCCATGGCATAAGCTCTCTCTCTCCCATAAGCTATGGGCCATGGCACTCTCTCTCTCCCATAAGCTATGGGCCATGGCATGGGCCATGGCACTCTCTCTCCCATAAGCTATGGGCCATGGCTCTCTCTCTCCCATAAGCTATGGGCCTTGGCTCTCTCTCTCCCATAAGCTATGGGCCTTGGCACTCTCTCTCTCCCATAAGCTATGGGCCATGGCACTCTCTCTCTCCCATAAGCTATGGGCCATGGCACTCTCTCTCTCCCATAAGCTATGGGCCATGGCACTCTCTCTCTCCCATAAGCTATGGGCCATGGCTCTCTCTCTCCCATAAGCTATGGGCCATGGCTCTCTCTCTCCCATAAGCTATGGGCCATGGCTCTCTCTCTCTCCCATAAGCTATGGGCCATGGCACTCTCTCTCTCCCATAAGCTATGGGCCATGGCACTCTCTCTCTCCCATAAGCTATGGGCCATGGCACTCTCTCTCTCCCATAAGCTATGGGCCATGGCTCTCTCTCTCTCCCATAAGCTATGGGCCTTGGCACTCTCTCTCTCCCATAAGCTATGGGCCATGGCACTCTCTCTCCCATAAACTATGGGCCATGGCACTCTCTCTCTCTCCCATAAGCTATGGGCCATGGCACTCTCTCTCTCCCATAAGCTATGGGCCATGGCACTCTCTCTCCCATAAGCTATGGGCCTTGGCTCTCTCTCTCCCATAAGCTATGGGCCATGGCACTCTCTCTCTCCCATAAGCTATGGGCCATGGCACTCTCTCTCTCTCTCCCATAAGCTATGGGCCATGGCACTCTCTCTCTCCCATAAGCTATGGGCCTTGGCACTCTCTCTCTCCCATAAGCTATGGGCCATGGCACTCTCTCTCTCTCTCTCCCATAAGCTATGGGCCATGGCACTCTCTCTCTCCCATAAGCTATGGGCCATGGCACTCTCTCTCTCCCATAAGCTATGGGCCTTGGCACTCTCTCTCTCTCCCATAAGCTATGGGCCATGGCACTCTCTCTCTCCCATAAGCTATGGGCCATGGCTTGGCCATCTCTCTCTCTCCCATAAGCTATGGGCCATGGCACTCTCTCTCTCCCATAAGCTATGGGCCATGGCACTCTCTCTCTCTCCCATAAGCTATGGGCCATGGCACTCTCTCTCTCTCCCATAAGCTATGGGCCATGGCACTCTCTCTCTCTCCCATAAGCTATGGGCCATGGGCTATGGGCCATGGCTCTCTCCCATAAGCTGGGCCATCTCTCTCTCCCATAAGCTATGGGCCATGGCACTCTCTCTCTCCCATAAGCTATGGGCCATGGCACTCTCTCTCTCCCATAAGCTATGGGCCTTGGCACTCTCTCTCTCCCATAAGCTATGGGCCATGGCACTCTCTCTCTCCCATAAGCTATGGGCCATGGCACTCTCTCTCTCCCATAAGCTATGGGCCTTGGCACTCTCTCTCTCCCATAAGCTATGGGCCATGGCACTCTCTCTCTCCCATAAGCTATGGGCCTTGGCACTCTCTCTCTCCCATAAGCTATGGGCCATGGCACTCTCTCTCTCTCCCATAAGCTATGGGCCATGGCACTCTCTCTCTCCCATAAGCTATGGCACTCTCTCTCTCTCCCATAAGCTATGGCACTCTCTCTCTCTCCCATAAGCTATGGCACTCTCTCTCCCTCTCTGATCATGCTTAGAATAATGCCTTTATTAATGCATTGTAGATTAAGCTTTCTGCCTTGTAAATGTAATCCAGTAATGAAATACACTTGTATTTAGAATTCCATTCCCCAACATTTCTTGATCGCCTATTAACTCAAATATTTTTTATTTTACCTTTATTTAACTAGGCAAGTCAGTTAAGAACAAATTCTTATTTTCAAATTCAATGACGGCCTAGGAATAGTGGGTTAGATTTGTACCTTGTCAGCTCGGGGGTTTGAACTGGCAACCTTCCGGTTACTAGTCCAACAGTCTCACCACTAGGCTACCCTGCCGCCCCACTATGGTCTCTTGCATGATGCTAAATCATCTTTATGGAGTCAGGTAAACATTTCAATAGGCTAATTGCATAGTCTTATTCGGGGTCGCATATGAGATATTTATAATATCATATATATCCAATAATACCTCACTACAGTAAGTGGTGACCCCGACGTGATGCTCAGACCTCCAAACAATGTCATAAAGTGTGATTGAGTCATCACGCTGGGCCATGGTGCCATCAAGTCGCCAGTCGCGAGTATTACCTGCTTTCATTCTTGCACTACGTGTGTGTGTGTGTGTGTGTGTGTGTGTGTGTGTGTGTGTGTGTGTGTGTGTGTGTGTGTGTGTGTGTGTGTGTGTGTGTGTGTGTGTGTGTGTGTGTGTGTGTGTGTGTGTGTGTGTGTGTGTGTGTGTGTGTGTGTGTGTGTATGTTAATCAACTCATCATCACCTTATCAGAAGTCAAAAGTATACCATCATCTCCTTATATGATTCCCATATCTTTGCTTTTGCCAACATATTATTATGGTCCATACATACTGATAGAGCAGAGTCTACTGTAATGTACTGCAGTACCCAGGACACAGCTACAGTCAGCATATTCCTTACAAGCTTAATGCACAGCGACAGTTTTCCAATTATCATTGGGGACAGGAGTACCTTGGGAGTCTGGACGAATGACAACTCAGGCCCACAGCTGTGAGAGGCCAACCAGATGCCTCCTTCCTCCCAGGTCTCAACAACAAAAACACTCATTATAACTGGCCCCACACAGTTGAGAACAACCAGTCCTTGTTGGCACATGATGGCCCATGAGTCTGCTTCGGAAACATCAGCCATTAATATTTCAACTTCAGTCCTCTAATAGCTCTGGCTTACCTGGAAACTGAGATCAGAGTTGTCCTGAATGCATGCACTGGTTAAAACACCCACGTTTACAGTGAATCATAGTAGTTGTCCTGAATGAATGCACTGGTTAAAACACCCACGTTTACAGTGAATCATAGTAGTTGTCCTGAATGCATGCACTGGTTAAAACACCCACGTTTACAGTGAATCATAGTAGTTGTCCTGAATGAATGCACTGGTTAAAACACCCACGTTTACAGTGAATCATAGTAGTTGTCCTGAATGCATGCACTGGTTAAAACACCCACGTTTACAGTGAATCATAGTAGCTGTCCTGAATGCATGCACTGGTTAAAACACCCACGTTTACAGTGAATCATAGTAGTTGTCCTGAATGCATGCACTGGTTAAAATACCCACGTTTACAGTGAATCATAGTAGTTGTCCTGAATGAATGCACTGGTTAAAACACCCACGTTTACAGTGAATCATAGTAGTTGTCCTGAATGCATGCACTGGTTAAAACACCCACGTTTACAGTGAATCATAGTAGTTGTCCTGAATGCATGCACTGGTTAAAATACCCACGTTTACAGTGAATCATAGTAGTTGTCCTGAATGAATGCACTGGTTAAAACACCCACGTTTACAGTGAATCATAGTAGTTGTCCTGAATGCATGCACTGGTTAAAACACCCACGTTTACAGTGAATCATAGTAGTTGTCCTGAATGAATGCACTGGTTAAAACACCCACGTTTACAGTGAATCATAGTAGTTGTCCTGAATGCATGCACTGGTTAAAACACCCACGTTTACAGTGAATCATAGTAGTTGTCCTGAATGAATGCACTGGTTAAAACACCCACGTTTACAGTGAATCATAGTAGTTGTCCTGAATGAATGCACTGGTTAAAACACCCACGTTTACAGTGAATCATAGTAGCTGTCCTGAATGCATGCACTGGTTAAAACACCCACGTTTACAGTGAATCATAGTAGTTGTCCTGAATGAATGCACTGGTTAAAACACCCACGTTTACAGTGAATCATAGTAGTTGTCCTGAATGCATGCACTGGTTAAAACACCCACGTTTACAGTGAATCATAGTAGTTGTCCTGAATGCATGCACTGGTTAAAACACCCACGTTTACAGTGAATCATAGTAGTTGTCCTGAATGCATGCACTGGTTAAAACACCCACGTTTACAGTGAATCATAGTAGTTGTCCTGAATGAATGCACTGGTTAAAACACCCACGTTTACAGTGAATCATAGTAGTTGTCCTGAATGCATGCACTGGTTAAAACACCCACGTTTACAGTGAATCATAGTAGCTGTCCTGAATGCATGCACTGGTTAAAACACCCACGTTTACAGTGAATCATAGTAGTTGTCCTGAATGCATGCACTGGTTAAAACACCCACGTTTACAGTGAATCATAGTAGTTGTCCTGAATGCATGCACTGGTTAAAACACCCACGTTTACAGTGAATCATAGTAGTTGTCCTGAATGACTGCACTGGTTAAAACACCCACGTTTACAGTGAATCATAGTAGTTGTCCTGAATGACTGCACTGGTTAAAACACCCACGTTTACAGTGAATCATAGTAGCTGTCCTGAATGCATGCACTGGTTAAAACACCCACGTTTACAGTGAATCATTGTAGCTTAATAAAATAAGCATTTCGACTGATCGTACAGTTTGGAAACATTTGCGTTGTAAGACCAGTTTGCACTGTTACTGATCCCACAAGGCAGTGGGATCACTATTCATTCATAGAGTAATTGGTTTATTTATTAATTGATTAATTAATTCAGACTTAGTCATTATAAATCACATAGTTATAACACCAACTGGGATTCAACTGCAGTATGCACCCATTTAGTGTTTAAATATTAAGTTGTGTTGTTGTTTATCTGTAGAGAATGCATGCATACTGGTGTGCATAAACTGTGAGTGCCCACGTTTACTGGAAGTGTAAATCATAGCCTAGTCAAACCATGACTAACATCAAATCTTTATTTTACTGGCAGCTGGTTAACAACTTCTCTTTTCTGGTTACGTTACAACAGTATGGAACTCAGGCGTGGTTCAGACCTCCCTCCAGCCACTGTCTGCTCTGTCCAGCCAAGGCCCATTTCAGAGACCCACTGGGACCTTCAGCGCTCTGAGCCTCTTCCACCACAAACTGCCTGTTAAAACCAGAGGCTCCGAATATGATAATGTTGTCAGGCCTGGCAGAGGTTACAGTCAACATTGTGCACTAATGCCTATTTACTCAGTGCAATGTGTAAATGGATCTGGTGCAGGGCAGACTACTCTAAATCGCCCCTAGTATTGACTTGTGTTGTGATGTCAACCAATGCAACTACTATAATTTCAACCAATGCATTCGGTATTACTACAATGGTAGGCGGAATATAGCCATAATGAAATACTACACCACATGGGTTGGCATAATCTGAAATAACTCAAACTTTGTCTGAAAACATATAAACTACGCAGAAGTCTTGTTTGAGTCGACTGAGCTGTAGTCCAAAGCTTAATAGTATGCAGTATAATTAATACTACATTGATATTTTTCTAGATTCATAGTGGCTGGTTGGGTTTCAAGGTTTACTGAGACATCTTGTGGCCAGTTGGTGATATTACATCTTGAGTGGAGGCACTGTGTGTAGGCTACAACGTTGCACAACTCATGCCAGTGTGAACTGTAAAATAACATCAACATACCAAGTTTCCTTCATATAATTTATATTCCATCCATATATTCCATTCTACACCTGCATTGCTTGCTGTTTGGGGTTTTAGGCTGGCTTTCTGTACAGCACTTTGAGATATCAGCTGATGTATGAAGGGCTTTATAAATACATTTGATTTGATTTGATTGAGAAAACAAGTCAACAAAAATACGGCAACATTTAAACATGGATTACATGATGCTACACAATAGTAAACAACATACGGTGAAAATTAGAGGCAACATTTAAACATGGATTGCATGATGCTACACAATAGTAAACAACATACGGTGAAAATTAGAGGCAACATTTAAACATGGATTACATGATGCTACACAATAGTAAACAACATACGGTGAAAATTAGAGGCAACATTTAAACATGGATTGCATGATGCTACACAATAGTAAACAACATACGGTGAAAATTAGAGGCAACATTTAAACATGGATTACATGATGCTACACAATAGTAAACAACATACGGTGAAAATTAGAGGCAACATTTAAACATGGATTACATGATGCTACACAATAGTAAACAACATACGGTGAAAATTAGAGGCAACATTTAAACATGGATTACATGATGCTACACAATAGTAAACAACATACGGTGAAAATTAGAGGCAACATTTAAACATGGATTGCATGATGCTACACAATAGTAAACAACATACGGTGAAAATTAGAGGCAACATTTAAACATGGATTACATGATGCTACACAATAGTAAACAACATACGGTGAAAATTAGAGGCAACATTTAAACATGGATTGCATGATGCTACACAATAGTAAACAACATACGGTGAAAATTAGAGGCAACATTTAAACATGGATTACATGATGCTACACAATAGTAAACAACATGGTGAAAATTAGAGGCAACATTTAAACATGGATTGCATGATGCTACACAATATTAAACAACATACGGTGAAAATTAGAGGCAACATTTAAACATGGATTGCATGATGCTACACAATATTAAAAACATACGGTGAAAATTAGAGGCAACATTTAAACATGGATTGCATGATGCTACACAATAGTAAACAACATACGGTGAAAATTAGAGGCAACATTTAAACATGGAGTAAACAATCAGTAAACAACATACGGTGAAAATTGGCAACATTTAAACATGGATTGCATGATGCTACACAATAGTAAACAACATACGGTGAAAATTAGAGGCAACATTTAAACATGGATTACATGATGCTACACAATAGTAAACAACTACGGTGAAAATTAGAGGCAACATTTAAACATGGATTACATGATGCTACACAATAGTCAACCGGTGAAAATTAGAGGCAACATTTAAACATGGATTACATGATGCAACAATAGTAAACAACATACGGTGAAAATTAGAGGCAACATTTAAACATGGATTACATGATGCTACACAATAGTAAACAACATACGGTGAAAATTAGAGGCAACATTTAAACATGGATTAATGATGCTACACAATAGTAAACAACATGGTGAAAATTAGAGGCAACATTTAAACATGGATTACATGATGCTACACAATAGTAAACAACATACGGTGAAAATTAGAGGCAACATTTAAACATGGATTGCATGATGCTACAATAGTAAACAACATCGGTGAAAATTAGAGGCAACATTTAAACATGGATTACATGATGCTACACAATAGTAAACAACATACGGTGAAAATTAGAGGCAACATTTAAACATGGATTGCATGATGCTACACAATAGTAAACAACATACGGTGAAAATTAGAGGCAACATTTAAACATGGATTACATGATGCTACACAATAGTAAACAACATACGGTGAAAATTAGAGGCAACATTTAAACATGGATTACATGATGCTACACAATAGTAAACAACATACGGTGAAAATTAGAGGCAACATTTAAACATGGATTACATGATGCTACACAATAGTAAACAACATCGGTGAAAATTAGAGGCAACATTTAAACATGGATTACATGATGCTACACAATAGTAAACAACATACGGTGAAAATTAGAGGCAACATTTAAACATGGATTACATGATGCTACACAATAGTAAACAACATACGGTGAAAATTAGAGGCAACATTTAAACATGGATTGCATGATGCTACACAATAGTAAACAACATACGGTGAAAATTAGAGGCAACATTTAAACATGGATTACATGATGCTCACAATAGTAAACAACATACGGTGAAAATTAGAGGCAACATTTAAACATGGATTGCATGATGCTACACAATAGTAAACAACATGTGAAAATTAGAGGCAACATTTAAACATGGATTACATGATGCTACACAATAGTAAACAACATACGGTGAAAATTAGAGGCAACATTTAAACATGGATTACATGATGCTACACAATAGTAAACAACATACGGTGAAAATTAGAGGCAACATTTAAACATGGATTACATGATTTAGTAAACAACATTTGAAAATTAGAGGCAACATTTAAACATGGATTAATGATGCAACAATAGTAAACAACATACGGTGAAAATTAGAGGCAACATTTAAACATGGATTACATGATGCTACACAATAGTAAACAACATACGGTGAAAATTAGAGGCAACATTTAAACATGGATTACATGATGCTACACAATAGTAAACAACATACGGTGAAAATTAGAGGCAACATTTAAACATGGATTACATGATGCTACACAATAGTAAACAACATACGGTGAAAATTAGAGGCAACATTTAAACATGGATTACATGATGCTACACAATAGTAAACAACATACAGTGAAAATTAGAGGCAACATTTAAACATGGATTACATGATGCTACACAATAGTAAACAACATACGGTGAAAATTAGAGGCAACATTTAAACATGGATTACATGATGCTACACAATAGTAAACAACATACGGTGAAAATTAGAGGCAACATTTAAACATGGATTACATGATGCTACACAATAGTAAACAACATACGGTGAAAATTAGAGGCAACATTTAAACATGGATTACATGATGCTACACAATAGTAAACAACATACGGTGAAAATTAGAGGCAACATTTAAACATGGATTACATGATGCTACACAATAGTAAACAACATACGGTGAAAATTAGAGGCAACATTTAAACATGGATTGCATGATGCTACACAATAGTAAACAACATACGGTGAAAATTAGAGGCAACATTTAAACATGGATTGCATGATGCTACACAATAGTAAACAACATACGGTGAAAATTAGAGGCAACATTTAAACATGGATTGCATGATGCTACACAATAGTAAACAACATACGGTGAAAATTAGAGGCAACATTTAAACATGGATTACATGATGCTACACAATAGTAAACAACATACGGTGAAAATTAGAGGCAACATTTAAACATGGATTACATGATGCTACACAATAGTAAACAACATACGGTGAAAATTAGAGGCAACATTTAAACATGGATTACATGATGCTACACAATAGTAAACAACATACGGTGAAAATTAGAGGCAACATTTAAACATGGATTACATGATGCTACACAATAGTAAACAACATACGGTGAAAATTAGAGGCAACATTTAAACATGGATTACATGATGCTACACAATAGTAAACAACATACGGTGAAAATTAGAGGCAACATTTAAACATGGATTGCATGATGCTACACAATAGTAAACAACATACGGTGAAAATTAGAGGCAACATTTAAACATGGATTACATGATGCTACACAATAGTAAACAACATACGGTGAAAATTAGAGGCAACATTTAAACATGGATTGCATGATGCTACACAATAGTAAACAACATACGGTGAAAATTAGAGGCAACATTTAAACATGGATTGCATGATGCTACACAATAGTAAACAACATACGGTGAAAATTAGAGGCAACATTTAAACATGGATTACATGATGCTACACAATAGTAAACAACATACGGTGAAAATTAGAGGCAACATTTAAACATGGATTACATGATGCTACACAATAGTAAACAACATACGGTGAAAATTAGAGGCAACATTTAAACATGGATTGCATGATGCTACACAATAGTAAACAACATACGGTGAAAATTAGAGGCAACATTTAAACATGGATTACATGATGCTACACAATAGTAAACAACATACGGTGAAAATTAGAGGCAACATTTAAACATGGATTGCATGATGCTACACAATAGTAAACAACATACGGTGAAAATTAGAGGCAACATTTAAACATGGATTGCATGATGCTACACAATAGTAAACAACATACGGTGAAAATTAGAGGCAACATTCATTGACATTACTCAACCACAACCATTTAGAGAGCATGGAAAGAGAAAATAAGACGTTGACCAAAGACAACAATGTCAGAGACAATAGATAGAACAGAAGTCTGGGAAGTCTGGGACATTCCAATGGTAAACTGGGACTTCCTGTCTGATGTCCATCAAACACAGATTTGTGTGTGCTCTCTGTGCTGTCTGAACCAGCAGGAGAACACAACTGTCAGTCAACGAAGCACTGTGTGTCCTGGAGAACTACTGGGTCTAGATCAGGGTTCTCCAACTCTGGTCCCGGAGAGATACTGGGTCTAGATCAGGGTTCTCCAACTCTGGTCCTGGAGAGATACTGGGTCTAGATCAGGGTTCTCCAACTCTGGTCCTAAAGAGCTACTGGGTCTAGATCAGGGTTCTCCAACTCTGGTCCTGGAGAGATACTGGGTCGAGATCAGGGTTCTCCAACTCTGGTCCTGGAGAGATACTGGGTCGAGATCAGGGTTCTCCAACTCTGGTCCTAAAGAGCTACTGGGTCTACATCATGGTCCTGGAGAGATACTGTGTGTGCATGATTTTGATCCAGCCTTGCAATATAGTCTTCAGATTGGACCACAGTTAGCAGAATCAGGTGTTACTGCTGGGCTGGAATGAAAGCCTGCACACCCACTAGATCTCTGATTTGTAGATCCTTGACGTACAGTAGATATACGTAAACAACGTCTATTCATGAAATAAAGGGAATGTATTTGTATTGAATACATTCAGATATACTCATAGAATAGAATACAAACAAAGGACGGATACATGAGCAGCACAACTAGACAAAAGTGCCTGAGATGTTGAGTAATCCGTACAGTACTGAATGTCACGACTACATTCAAATGCATTACTGTATGAACATTGACCTTAGTTCATATTGTCATACCAAGAGCCATACATACGGTATCTATCATGCATATTTCTATTGATATCGTTACTCGGTTATCAGCAAATTACTTCACAATGTGCCAATTCCAGAGAGCCGTTCTTCACAAATGTGAACTTTCATTTGCAGTGGTCAACAACCATGAGTTCCTTCAGGGGAATGTACGGAGTAATTCCAAACCCAAGTCTCCACGTACAAAAACATCTGGAAAATGTACAACACGTAGGCTACATTTGACAAGTCAAGGAGTCAAGGAGACAAGTCAAGGACTTGGGGCAACAAGTCGAGGAGGAAGTGTCCTTTCAATCCCCAACAAGTCTTTGTTTTTTAATAGCATACTGTACCCCAAGTTTTACTATGAGGCTCTCAAATCCAGATAAACATATTTACTGTTTATCGAATTGTATCTGTTCTTCAGATAAACATCTTTGCAAATTCAGATAAACATATTTTCTAATGAAAAATTTGAACTGGAATATACAGGTAACTACCAAGATAAAGGAAAAACATGAGTAAATGAGGGATACAAAGGATATTGACAGCAGGTGCTTCCACACGGGTGTGGTTCCTGAGTTAATTAAGCAATTCACTTCCCATCATGCTTAGGGTCATGTATAAAAATGCCGATGCCCACTATTTAGGGATCGAAGTGCTTCCACACAGTGTGTTTCCTGAGTTAATTAAGCAATTATCATCCCATCATCCTGTCTGTCTGTCTGTCTGTCTGTCTGTCTGTCTGTCTGTCTGTCTGTCTGTCTGTCTGTCTGTCTGTCAGTCTCCAGATCTCAACCAAATTGAACACTTATGGGAGATTCTGGAGTGTTTTCCACCACCATTAACAAAACAAACAATGTCTTGTGGAAGAATGGTGTTGCATTCCTCCAACAGAGTTCCAGACACTGGTAGAATCTATGCCGAGGTGTATTGAAGCTGTTCTGGCAGCTCGTGGTGACCCAACTCCCTATTAAGATACTTTATGTTGGTGTTTCCTTTATTTTGGCAGTTACCGGTACTTTACAATGCTATGCTTTGTTCCTCTGTGGTTTTGGGAGCTCTTTTGTGCAGCGTCCACAAGTTAAAACAAGAGGTTAAAAACAAGATGGGGGCAGTGTTCTGGAAACAGTTTGGACTGCATCTGAAATGTCACTCGGTAAAAACGTCTCCTGTTGGGTCACTGATCATAAGCCCATTCAGTCTTTATTTCAGGCCCACAGAACAACAATGACCTTATGACTGCTACAGGAAGTAGGTTCTTCTGTATGTTTAGTCCATGGACTGCTACAGTAGGTAGGTTCTTCTGTATGTTTAGTCCATGGACTGCTACAGTAGGTAGGTTCTTCTGTATGTTTAGTCCATGGACTGCTACAGTAGGTAGGTTCTTCTGTATGTTTAGTCCATAGACTGCTACAGTAGGTAGGTTCTTCTGTATGTTTAGTCCATAGACTGCTACAGTAGGTAGGTTCTTCTGTATGTTTAGTCCATAGACTGCTACAGTAGGTAGGTTCTTCTGTATGTTTAGTCCATAGACTGCTACAGTAGGTAGGTTCTTCTGTATGTTTAGTCCATAGACTGCTACAGTAGGTAGGTTCTTCTGTATGTTTAGTCCATAGACTGCTACAGTAGGTAGGTTCTTCTGTATGTTTAGTCCATAGACTGCTACAGTGGGCTACTGACTGCATGTCCTGAGTAAGTGACTGCATGTCCTGACTGCAGCAGTAAGTGACTGTATGTCCTGACTGCAGCAGTAAGTGACTGTATGTCCTGACTGCAGCAGTAAGTGACTGTATGTCCTGACTGCAGCAGTAAGTGACTGCATGTCCTGACTGCAGCAGTAAGTGACTGTATGTCCTGACTGCAGCAGTAAGTGACTGTATGTCCTGACTGCAGCAGTAAGTGACTGCATGTCCTGACTGCAGCAGTAAGTGACTGCATGTCCTGACTGCAGCAGTAAGTGACTGTATGTCCTGACTGCAGCAGTAAGTGACTGCATGTCCTGACTGCAGCAGTAAGTGACTGCATGTCCTGACTGCAACAGTAAGTGACTGTATGTCCTGACTGCAGCAGTAAGTGACTGCATGTCCTGACTGCAGCAGTAAGTGACTGCATGTCCTGACTGCAGCAGTAAGTGACTGTATGTCCTGACTGCAGCAGTAAGTGACTGTATGTCCTGACTGCAGCAGTAAGTGACTGCATGTCCTGACTGCAGCAGTAAGTGACTGCATGTCCTGACTGCAGCAGTAAGTGACTGTATGTCCTGACTGCAGCAGTAAGTGACTGTATGTCCTGACTGCAGCAGTAAGTGACTGTATGTCCTGACTGCAGCAGTAAGTGACTGTATGTCCTGACTGCAGCAGTAAGTGACTGTATGTCCTGACTGCAGCAGTAAGTGACTGCATGTCCTGACTGCAGTAGTAAGTGACTGTATGTCCTGACTGCAGCAGTAAGTGACTGTATGTCCTGACTGCAGCAGTAAGTGACTGTATGTCCTGACTGCAGCAGTAAGTGACTGTATGTCCTGACTGCAGCAGTAAGTGACTGTATGTCCTGACTGCAGCAGTAAGTGACTGTATGTCCTGACTGCAGCAGTAAGTGACTGTATGTCCTGACTGCAGCAGTAAGTGACTGTATGTCCTGACTGCAGCAGTAAGTGACTGTATGTCCTGACTGCAGCAGTAAGTGACTGCATGTCCTGACTGCAGCAGTAAGTGACTGTATGTCCTGACTGCAGCAGTAAGTGACTGCATGTCCTGACTGCAGCAGTAAGTGACTGTATGTCCTGACTGCAGCAGTAAGTGACTGCATGTCCTGACTGCAGCAGTAAGTGACTGCATGTCCTGACTGCAACAGTAAGTGACTGCATGTCCTGACTGCAGCAGTAAGTGACTGCATGTCCTGACTGCAGCAGTAAGTGACTGCATGTCCTGACTGCAGCAGTAAGTGACTGCATGTCCTGACTGCAGCAGTAAGTGACTGTATGTCCTGACTGCAGCAGTAAGTGACTGCATGTCCTGACTGCAGCAGTAAGTGACTGCATGTCCTGACTGCAGCAGTAAGTGACTGTATGTCCTGACTGCAGCAGTAAGTGACTGTATGTCCTGACTGCAGCAGTAAGTGACTGTATGTCCTGACTGCAGCAGTAAGTGACTGTATGTCCTGACTGCAGCAGTAAGTGACTGTATGTCCTGACTGCAGCAGTAAGTGACTGCATGTCCTGACTGCAGCAGTAAGTGACTGTATGTCCTGACTGCAGCAGTAAGTGACTGTATGTCCTGACTGCAGCAGTAAGTGACTGTATGTCCTGACTGCAGCAGTAAGTGACTGTATGTCCTGACTGCAGCAGTAAGTGACTGTATGTCCTGACTGCAGCAGTAAGTGACTGTATGTCCTGACTGCAGCAGTAAGTGACTGTATGTCCTGACTGCAGCAGTAAGTGACTGCATGTCCTGACTGCAGCAGTAAGTGACTGCATGTCCTGACTGCAGCAGTAAGTGACTGTATGTCCTGACTGCAGCAGTAAGTGACTGCATGTCCTGACTGCAGCAGTAAGTGACTGCATGTCCTGACTGCAGCAGTAAGTGACTGCATGTCCTGACTGCAGCAGTAAGTGACTGTATGTCCTGACTGCAGCAGTAAGTGACTGTATGTCCTGACTGCAGCAGTAAGTGACTGTATGTCCTGACTGCAGCAGTAAGTGACTGCATGTCCTGACTGCAGCAGTAAGTGACTGTATGTCCTGACTGCAGCAGTAAGTGACTGTATGTCCTGACTGCAGCAGTAAGTGACTGTATGTCCTGACTGCAGCAGTAAGTGACTGTATGTCCTGACTGCAGCAGTAAGTGACTGTATGTCCTGACTGCAGCAGTAAGTGACTGTATGTCCTGACTGCAGCAGTAAGTGACTGTATGTCCTGACTGCAGCAGTAAGTGTGTATGTCCTGACTGCAGCAGTAAGTGACTGTATGTCCTGACTGCAGCAGTAAGTGACTGTATGTCCTGACTGCAGCAGTAAGTGACTGTATGTCCTGACTGCAGCAGTAAGTGACTGCATGTCCTGACTGCAGCAGTAAGTGACTGCATGTCCTGACTGCAGCAGTAAGTGACTGTATGTCCTGACTGCAGCAGTAAGTGACTGCATGTCCTGACTGCAGCAGTAAGTGACTGCATGTCCTGACTGCAGCAGTAAGTGACTGCATGTCCTGACTGCAGCAGTAAGTGACTGTATGTCCTGACTGCAGCAGTAAGTGACTGTATGTCCTGACTGCAGCAGTGACTGTATGTCCTGACTGCAGCAGTAAGTGACTGTATGTCCTGACTGCAGCAGTAAGTGACTGTATGTCCTGACTGCAGCAGTAAGTGACTGTATGTCCTGACTGCAGCAGTAAGTGACTGTATGTCCTGACTGCAGCAGTAAGTGACTGTATGTCCTGACTGCAGCAGTAAGTGACTGTATGTCCTGACTGCAGCAGTAAGTGACTGTATGTCCTGACTGCAGCAGTAAGTGACTGTATGTCCTGACTGCAGCAGTAAGTGACTGTATGTCCTGACTGCAGCAGTAAGTGACTGTATGTCCTGACTGCAGCAGTAAGTGACTGTATGTCCTGACTGCAGCAGTAAGTGACTGTATGTCCTGACTGCAGCAGTAAGTGACTGTATGTCCTGACTGCAGCAGTAAGTGACTGTATGTCCTGACTGCAGTAGTAGTCCTGACTATGATCGTATGGGCATCCAGTGGCTGAACCTATCCAGGAAGCGTTGTACGTGCACAACGTAAAAGTCTACGTTGTGAGAGAAATCAATGCAGATGCTACTGTATGTGTCCGCTAGAGTGCAGTACAGAGCCGTCCCGCCCAGACTGATCACCACGGTTACCAGGCACAACAACAGCAGGATCAAACACGAGTCTCCGCCCACCGCGTCTGCACAGAGAAAAAAACATACTAATTCATATTTTGAACAAGATAATGGTGGTTGGTGCAGATGGTATACACAGATGGTATGAGGTGTTAGTACAATGTTATTATATTTGTATTAATTTATAATACGTATAGCTTATATAGACTGTGGCGGGGGCATGGTGCTCACAACACCAGGGTTGTGGGTTTGATTCCCACAGGGGACCAGTATATATATATATACACACACTCACTATTTTTTGGGCTGATCCCTACCTGGTTCCATGCCGTCCTCTGGCTGGCTGAAGTGCACCTTTCGTTTGGAGTTGTGTTTGGCTGCATCGGGACCCTCGGGGGGCAGGCCATATAACGATGCCCTCCTCCTCTTTAGAATGGACACCAGGCCATCTGCTGAGGAGCTCTGGATGGGAGCAGAGTGCTGGGAGTCAGAGATATTATTACAGGGAATAGATGGAAAATAAAAGGCTATATCTGAAATGGCACCATGTTCCCTATATACAGAGCTAACTTTGACCAGCTCAATAGGGCCACCTAGAGGTGAAATGATGTGTATGTTTGCACAACAAACTGCAATGATGCACAGATGTATGATTTGATCACCTTGCTGTTGCAGGAAACACAAACTGTATTCAAGGTCTATAAAAGGTTGTAATGTTTTGTCATTTGAGGACATCATTGTCACAACCATTGACTGATTTATCGAACAGGACCTGTATGTGAGCTATTTGTTCCACAGGCGTCTATTGTGGCCCTTTAATGACATCATAGCCTCTGTGTCCTGTCCTCAAATCTCACTGAGTTCCACCCATGGCCACGTTGCTTGGTGTGGCACAGGACATGGAATGAAGTAACAAACACAGCCAACTCCGATTACAGACCCAGCTCCTCTGCCAAGACTTCTCTGGGCTCCCTTGAGCCTGTCCAGGGCTGTGCGTCAATCCAAAAATGTGTGTCCCCTCCCAAACAAGAGACAGAGACAGAGAGAACAGGCAGAGACAGAGACGGAGAGAGAAGAGACGGAGAGAGAAGAGAGAGACAGAGAGAGAGAGAACAGGCAGAGACAGAGACGGAGAGAGAAGAGAGAGAGAGAAGTGAGAGACAGAGACAGAGAGAGAAGTGAGAGACAGAGACAGAGAGAACAGGCAGAGACAGAGACAGAGAGAGAAGAGACAGAGACAGAGAGAACAGGCAGAGACAGAGACAGAGAGAGAAGTGAGAGACAGAGAGAGAGAGACAGAGAGAGAAGTGAGAGAGAGAGAGAGAGACAGAGAGAGAAGTGAGAGACAGAGAGAGAGAGACAGAGAGAGAAGTGAGAGAGAGAGAGAGAGACAGAGAGAGAAGTGAGAGACAGAGAGAGAGAGACAGAGAGAGAAGTGAGAGACAGAGAGAGAGAGACAGAGATAGAAGTGAGAGACAGAGAGAGAGAGACAGAGAGAGAAGTGAGAGACAGAGAGAGAGAGACAGAGAGAGAAGTGAGAGACAGAGAGAGGAAGCGTTAAACATGAGACCGTTATGTCTCAGTGTTTCCTCACCTCCTCCACTTGAGACAGTTTGTCCAGGTCTTCGGCTGAGGCTTGGGGAACCCCCACTGGCCACTCCACCACCTGCACCTCCTCTTCTGGACTCTCCTCAAACACCTCCTCTTCATCCACCCCCTGCCCTTCCTCCTCCAACTCTTCCTTTCCTCGCTCTCCCTCCTCTCCTCCCTCCTCCTCAGCCATGTCAGGGACAGCTCCTGTTGACGTGGTCTCCTTAACATCCTCATCACTCTGTCTTACAGGGTTGTTGACTCTGACTGCAGAGACAAGAGAAGTGTTTCTTAAAGCATGGACACAATGGTAGCGTTTGCCAGCCAAGAGTACTCAGCACCTCTAAACAGAGTGTCGGACGTAATTTGCAAATCGAGTGCAAACCGGTTCTACATGTAGAATCACGCAAAAACGGCATCAGTTAGACGGCCACCGGCAGAGTGGCCCCTCAAACACACACGCCGAACGAACGGCGAGAAGATCAGCAGATCGATTACAGTACTACTGATCACCTGGCTTCACCATAGACAGACACACACACACACTAACACACTAAAAGTACTGTAGATATAGCTAAGACAGTACAGAAGCATCATCTGGCATCAGATTCCATTTTATGAGCCCTTATTGATTAGAACCAAACTACAGTCTGAGGCTTTCCAGTGAACAAAGAGGACGATATCATCAACCTCGTATTCACATCTCTAGGCTAAGTGGCCATACTATAATATTGATTTAGGAATTCATATGATGTGTTGATGTGTTTTGTGTTGACCTTTTCCATGATGGGATGGTGACCTTTCTTTCTCTCTCCCATCACACTGCCCCCTGGTGTTGTGGCTGTCTTTCAGCACCGTGTCTGCCATGCTCTGGGGGAAATAACAACTCTATCATGAATGTCACACCACAAAAACACTCATCTTATGTGATGGATTAAGAAACATGATCAAAATGATGGTGTGTAGTGTACTGTTATGTATGTTCTTACCATTTTCGCACTAAGCATTGGTCTATTACGAGAGAGAGAGAGAGAGAGAGAGAGAGAGAGAGAGAGAGAGAGAGAGAGAGAGAGAGAGAGAGAGAGAGAGAGACACAGAGACACAGAAACACAGTGAGAGAGACAGTGAGAGAGACACAGAGAGAGACACAGACACAGAGAGAGAGAGACAGAGAGAGAGAGAGAGACACAGAGAGAGAGTCAGATTGGGTAAACTGATGTTTTGAAGCCATTTGATTTTAAAATGTTAAAGCTAACATGACCGGAGGCCACTACAGCAAGTTGGTGTCTGGCATCCAGCTGAATCAATCTACCACAAGCTACTGGATCGTTGAACCAATTAGGTGCCTTTTCCGTTGTGTAACTCATAAAAAGAGTTTGAATAAAAAAAAACATTTTCCCATCTCAAAAAATAAAGTAACGGGGTTGACAATTTCGTCTTACTGTAAATCAGTCATAAATCCCCATGTGCTTGTTGTGTGCAACAGGGAGGGGCAATTGAATGCAAGCTTCACAAAACGAAAACATTTTGAAAAAATGTCTTGCCTGTCTATCTCTGGGTAACGGGGTTGGCGTGTTATGTTCGACCCGCTCAGTTTTACACCACAAAACACCAGAAAATGGTCAAAAAGAGTCAAACCAGCTCACCTGCTTTTACACTATGATTAGATGTTCAACATTTCTTTAGAATTTTTTTTTTTTTAAAAGGAAGAGTCACGATATTAAAAAGATAGTTCAGTTCACGTAAGAGGGTTGAACTTAAAATGAGAGCCCGGTTGTTGTTGTTTTTTACCTTAAAATTAATCATATGAAGTAAATCATTATCTTCACAAATGACTAGGGCTTTACAATGATGGTGAAAACATGGAGAAATGTTGAGGTTACATGGGTTAAAATCTTCCTAAAAGTCACATAGGATATAGGACATAGGACATAGGATATAGGACATAGGATATAGGATATAGGACATAGGATATAGGATATAGGACATAGGATATAGGACATAGGATATAGGATATAGGATATAGGATATAGGATATAGGATATAGGACATAGGATATAGGATATAGGACATAGGATATAGGATATAGGATATAGGACATAGGATATAGGACATAGGATATAGGATATAGGACATAGGATATAGGATATAGGACATAGGATATAGGACATAGGATATAGGACATAGGATATAGGATATAGGATATAGGACATAGGATATAGGACATAGGATATAGGATATAGGACATAGGATATAGGATATAGGATATAGGACATAGGATATAGGATATAGGATATAGGACATAGGATATAGGACATAGGATATAGGACATAGGATATAGGATATAGGACATAGGACATAGGATATAGGATATAGGACATAGGACATAGGACATAGGATATAGGACATAGGATATAGGATATAGGACATAGGATATAGGATATAGGACATAGGATATAGGACATAGGATATAGGACATAGGATATAGGATGCACAGGGGGACAATTTTGACACTTTAGCAAGTCTTTATTCATATTCAAAATCAGATTTATCGAATTTTCCAAACGGTCTATATTAAAGGGCACTTCATTTAATAAGACAGGCTTTTAAAATGCAATAATTGTGTACAATTCCTACTTGAAATACCAAAGGTAAGCAAAAAGGCACTCATTTCATGGAACGCCCCTACGAACACACCAAGCGACATGGGCAGGGTTCTGTGACTGAAAACATATCTGAGTCTATAGCTTAGTAGAGTAAGTAAGTCAGTCAATCACGGATTACAAAAAGAGAACCAGTCCAGTCACGGACCAGGATGTCTTGCTCCCAGGCAGACTAAATAACTTTTTTGCCCGCTTTGAGGACAATACAGTGCCACTGACACGGCACGCAACTAAAACATGCGGACTCTCCTTCACTGCAGCCGACGTGAGAAAAACATTTAAACGTGTCAACCCTCGCAGGGCTGCAGGCCCAGACGGCATCCCCAGCCGCGCCCTCAGAGCATGCGCAGACCAGCTGGCCGGTGTGTTTACGGACATATTCAATCAATCCCTATCCCAGTCTGTTGTTCCCACATGCTTCAAGAGGGCCACCATTGTTCCTGTTCCCAAGAAAGCTAAGGTAACTGAGCTAAACGACTACCGCCCCGTAGCACTCACTTCCGTCATCATGAAGTGCTTTGCGAGACTAGTCAAGGACCATATCACCTCCAACCTACCTGACACCCTAGACCCACTCCAATTTGCTTACCGCCCAAATAGGTCCACAGACGATGCAATCTCAACCACACTGCACACTGCCCTAACCCATCTGGACAAGAGGAATACCTATGTGAGAATGCTGTTCATCGACTACAGCTTGGCATTTAACACCATAGTGCCCTCCATGCTCGTCATCAAGCTCGAGACCCTGGGTCTCGACCCCGCCCTGTGCAACTGGGTACTGGACTTCCTGACGGGCCGCCCCCAGGTTGTGAGGGTAGGCAACAACATTTCCACCCCGCTGATCCTCAACACTGGGGCCCCACAAGGGTGCGTTCTGAGCCTTCTCCTGTACTCCCTGTTCACCCACGACTGCGTGGCCACGCACGCCTCCAACTCAATCATCAAGTTTGCGGACGACACAACAGTGGTAGGCTTGATTACCAACAACGACGAGACGGCCTACAGGGAGGAGGTGAGGGCCCTCGGAGTGTGGTGTCAGGACAATAACCTCACACTCAACGTCAACAAAACTAAGGAGATGATTGTGGACTTCAGGAAACAGCAGAGGGAACACCCCCCTATCCACATTGATGGAACAGTAGTGGAGAGGGTAGTAAGTTTTAAGTTCCTCGGTGTACACATCACAGACAAACTGAATTGGTCCACCCACACTGACAGCGTCGTGAAGAAGGCGCAGCAGCGCCTCTTCAACCTCAGGAGGCTGAAGAAATTTGGCTTGTCACCAAAAGCACTCACAAACTTCTACAGATGCACAATCGAGAGCATCCTGTCGGGCTGTATCACCGCCTGGTACGGCAACTGCTCCGCCCACAACCGTAAGGCTCTCCAGAGGGTAGTGAGGTCTGCACAACGCATCACCGGGGGCAAACTACCTGCCCTCCAGGACACCTACACCACCCGATGTCACAGGAAGGCCATAAAGATCATCAAGGACAACAACCACCCGAGCCACTGCCTGTTCACCCCGCTATCATCCAGAAGGCGAGGTCAGTACAGGTGCATCAAAGCTGGGACCGAGAGACTGAAAAACAGCTTCTATCTTAAGGCTATCAGACTGTTAAACAGCCACCACTAACATTGAGTGGCTGCGGCCAACACACTGACTCAACTCCAGCCACTTTAATAATGGGAATTGATGGGAAATTATGTCAAATATATCACTAGCCACTTTAAACAATGCTACCTAATATAATGTTTACATACCCTACATTATTCATCTCATATGTATATGTATATACTGTACTCTATATCACCTACTGCATCTTTATGTAATACATGTATCACTAACCACTTTAACTATGCCACTTTGTTTACATACTCATCTCATATGTATATACTGCACTCAATACCATCTACTGTATCTTGCCTATGCCGCTCTGTACCATCACTCATTCATATATCTTTATGTACATATTCTTTATCCCCTTACACTTGTGTCTATAAGGTAGTAGTTTTGGAATTGTTAGCTAGATTACTTGTTGGTTATTACTGCATGTCGGAACTAGAAGCACAAGCATTTCGCTACACTCGCATTAACATCTGCTAACCATGTGTATGTGACAAATAAGATTTGATTTGATTTGATTAAATGAGCATTAGTTAATTAAGGTGTGGTTTCAAGTCTAGACAAGAATCACTAGCGTGGGATGCTTATAATCAACATTCAAATATAGGGTATGATCTCACATATTCTGACTTTAGCTAATAAATCAAATGAAAATGAACAAATGAAAATACACATTTAAATGCAGACCGTGTTTGTTGTTCAGATTCCTTTGATCCCTGTATGGAGCGGTAGTATTGTGGGTGGTGACAGACTGTGACAAACTAAAGTAAATAGGCATGATTTGCTTTCCCTTCTACTGACACAATCAGTAACACTGCTGCAACTAACTGTCCAAGTGATTGTGCATTTAGTCCCAGTTCTAGAACAGAATTATAACAAATCAGTAAGTATCTAGCTCACCTCTGGTGCGTCCTGCAGATCTGGCTCAGCATTTCTATGTGTTCCTGTCCAGTGCTGTTGGTCTCAGCTGGGGAGGTGCTCACTGCTACTCTGTTACGCTCTCTCCACTGGCTCTCTGAAAGCACACAGAACACACAGGTTATGATTAACACACACACACAGTGCAATTGGAAGAATGACAGGGTTATATTTTGTCAGTGATGGGTTCAGGACTTCAGGCTGCAGTGACAGAAAAGATGTGTGGAGTAGAGTGCAGTACCCCAGTCCTCCTGCAGGGCAGCAAGATTGGACAGGAGGCGCTCATGGTAAAGTTTCTCCAGCTGCAGGAACTGCACCGCCCACTGGTCTGATAACCATTAGCAGTTAAGGAAACCAGATACCACAACAGCCAATAACAGCTGTCCCTGAGGCTGTCAACTCGGGATTCAAAAGACAGGATCATATTAACAAACTTGTGACAAATAAGCATCTGGTGTTTTGAAGATGACATAAATAAATACTGTAATTTTAAAGCTACTCCAGGACATGTTCTGCTGCTCAATAAATAAAATATTTGACCAGAATATGTACTTTACTATTTTTCAGTCGACTGTGTTGGATTATTTCCAGTAGAACCCTTTTCTCTCCCCAGAACATCCACACCCGGTTCTCCCAGAAATCAACCACCACTATGGTTGCATCTTAGGGTATAGGGTGCCATTTGAGAAGCACACTATGTCTCTGGACATAGACACAAACCTTTCACATCCACACACAACTCTCTCTATACCGCGGGGCCCAGTTACCATGGTAACAGAGCAAACAGGGCGACAGAGTAGACTCCAGCTAGGAGACTCCAGAGGAAACAGACTGCAAGGGACAAAGGGAAATCCACCCGTGACAGAACAGGCCAAATACTAAGGACCTCGCCTCACACGAAAATACCCCACCAATAGAAACTCAGAAACTAAACATCATATTCCGCTCTGCCCAGCACACTTGGAAACACGTTATCTTGGTTACCCAGAGGTCAAATTCTCTCGCAAATGTTTGTCATTTCCTATTTGTCTTCTGGGGAAAATGCCATTAACAATTGTGATAACCTTTGTGCAAAGGAAGGAAGCGAAGTCTCCTCCCTCTCAAATGGAAATTTGAGGCGAAACCCCTTCCCCCTGCTAATTTCACCTGTGTTTATAATGGCCAAAAGAGACTCTTTGTTTTTATGCATTTTTACAATATAGACAATTTTGACTTTGTGTCTGTGGAATCTAGTAGAAACGGTTTATCATCTGCTGGGAAATCACTGCACAAGCACCGCCTTGGCCCAATCCAGATTCGTTCAAATAATCAATGAAGAAAACCCAAAACCAGGAACTGCTGCTGCTCGTAATCACATAGTTCTACGTGAGCCTTGACAGATTCTCATTTGTCCACGTGAATCTGTCCATGAGAGATTAGGAAACACTGCAAAAAAAATGGTCCCTTTCCTTCAGCCAGTTGAATGGATCTTAAAGTAACATTTTAAATACTGTCACCACAGTTCCCAGAGTGGCATCATAAATCACTGTCACCACAGTTGCCAGAGTGACATCATAAATCACTGTCACCACAGTTCCCAGAGTGACATCATAAATCACTGTCACCGCAGTTCCCAGTGACATCATCAATCACTGTCACCACAGTTCCCAGAGTGACATCATCAATCACTGTCACCACAGTTCCCAGAGTGACATCATCAATCACTGTCACCACAGTCCCCAGAGTGACATCATCAATCACTGTCACCACAGTCCCCAGAGTGACATCTTAAATCACTGGCACCACAGTGCCCAGAGTGACATCATAAATCACTGTCACCACAGTCCCCAGAGTGACATCATAAATCACTGTCACCACAGTTCCCAGAGTGACATCATAAATCACTGGCACCACAGTCCCCAGAGTGACATCATAAATCCCTGGCACCACAGTTCCCAGAGTGACATCATAAATCACTGTCACCACAGTTCCCAGAGTGACATCATAAATCCCTGGCACCACAGTTCCCAGAGTGACATCCTAAGTCACTGTCACCACAGTTCCCAGAGTGACATCATAAATCACTGTCACCACAGTTCCCAGAGTGACATCATAAATCCCTGGCACCACAGTTCCCAGAGTGACATCATAAATCACTGGCACCACGGTCCCCAGAGTGACATCATAAATCCCTGGCACCACAGTTCCCAGAGTGACATCCTAAATCACTGTCACCACAGTTCCCAGAGTGACATCATAAATCCCTGGCACCACAGTCCCCAGAGTGACATCCTAAATCATTGTCACCACAGTTCCCAGAGGGACATCATAAATCACTGTCACCACAGTCCCCGGAGTGACAAAATAATTACCTGGCACCACAGTCCTCAGAGTGACATCATAAATCACTGTCACCACAGTCCTGAGTGACATCATAAATCACTGTCACCACAGTTCCCAGAGTGACATCATAAATCACTGTCATCATCAATCACTGTCACCACAGTTCCCAGAGTGACATCATCAATCACTGTCACCACAGTTCCCAGAGTGACATCATCAATCACTGTCACCACAGTCCCCAGAGTGACATCATAAATCACTGTCACCACAGTCCCCAGAGTGACATCTTAAATCACTGGCACCACAGTGACATCTTAAATCACTGGCACCACCGTCCCCAGAGTGACATCATAAATCACTGGCACCACGGTCCCCAGAGTGACATCATAAATCCCTGGCACCACGGTTCCCAGAGTGACATCATAAATCACTGTCACCACAATTCCCAGAGTGACATCATCAATCACTGTCACCACAGTTCCCAGAGTGACATCATCAATCACTGTCACCACAGTCCCCAGAGTGACATCATCAATCACTGTCACCACAGTCCCCAGAGTGACATCTTAAATCACTGGCACCACAGTCCACAGAGTGACATCTTAAATCACTGGCACCACAGTGCCCAGAGTGACATCATAAATCACTGTCACCACAGTCCCCAGAGTGACATCATAAATCACTGTCACCACAGTTCCCAGAGTGACATCATAAATCACTGGCACCACGGTCCCCAGAGTGACATCATAAATCCCTGGCACCACAGTTCCCAGAGTGACATCATAAATCCCTGTCACCACAGTTCCCAGAGTGACATCATAAATCACTGGCACCACAGTTCCCAGAGTGACATCATAAATCACTGGCACCACAGTCCCCAGAGTGACATCATAAATCCCTGGCACCACAGTTCCCAGAGTGACATCATAAATCCCTGGCACCACAGTTCCCAGAGTGACATCCTAAATCACTGTCACCACAGTTCCCAGAGTGACATCATAAATCCCTGGCACCACAGTCCCCAGAGTGACATCCTAAATCATTGTCACCACAGTTCACAGAGGGACATCATAAATCACTGTCACCACAGTCCCCGGAGTGACAAAATAATTACCTGGCACCACAGTCCTCAGAGTGACATCACAAATCACTGTCACCACAGTCCTGAGTGACATCATAAATCACTGTCACCACAGTTCCCAGAGTGACATCATAAATCACTGTCATCATCAATCACTGTCACCACAGTTCCCAGAGTGACATCATCAATCACTGTCACCACAGTTCCCAGAGTGACATCATCAATCACTGTCACCACAGTCCCCAGAGTGACATCATAAATCACTGTCACCACAGTCCCCAGAGTGACATCTTAAATCACTGGCACCACAGTCCCCAGAGTGACATCTTAAATCACTGGCACCACCGTCCCCAGAGTGACATCATAAATCACTGGCACCACGGTCCCCAGAGTGACATCATAAATCCCTGGCACCACGGTTCCCAGAGTGA
This sequence comes from Oncorhynchus keta, assembly GCF_023373465.1. Classification (NCBI taxonomy): domain Eukaryota; kingdom Metazoa; phylum Chordata; class Actinopteri; order Salmoniformes; family Salmonidae; genus Oncorhynchus; species Oncorhynchus keta. The sequence continues at coordinate 31,804,114 of NC_068428.1, forward strand.
CATCATAAATCACTGTCACCACAGTTCCCAGAGTGACATCATAAATCCCTGTCACCACAGTTCCCAGAGTGACATCATAAATCCCTGGCACCACAGTTCCCAGAGTGACATCCTAAATCACTGTCACCACAGTTCCCAGAGTGACATCATAAATCACTGTCACCACAGTTCCCAGAATGACATCATAAATCCCTGGCACCACAGTTCCCAGAGTGACATCATAAATCACTGGCACCACGGTCCCCAGAGTGACATCATAAATCCCTGGCACCACAGTTCCCAGAGGGACATCATAAATCACTGGCACCACAGTCCTCAGAGTGACATCATAAATCACTGTCACCACAGTCCTCAGAGTGACATCATAAATCACTGTCACCACAGTCCCCGGAGTGACATCATAATTCCCTGGCACCACAGTCCTCAGAGTGACATCATAAATCACTGTCACCACAGTCCTCAGAGTGACATCATAAATCACTGTCACCACAGTTCTCAAACTTCGAAAGAAACACACTGCAATTCAACAGCTCAATTAAAACAAAAGACATAGTGGAGATAAGTATTAGCAATGTGATGGCAAGGATACAGTCCTCATCCAGGGAGTAGGCCTCTGCTATCTGTGAAGAATGAGACAGAGAGAGAGAAAGAGTTAACATCTGGCAATGTTAACATATGTTTCACATGCCAATAAAGTCCTTAAATTGAAATTGAATTGAGAGAGGGGGGGGACATTACAAACCAACCTGCTTATTCTGTTACTTGGATAACTCACTCAGAATCAGACTTGTACGTATGTCGGGGCTTTACTTAAAAATATAATGTGCTCTCAATATGTTACATAAAGGAAATACATAAACTAGATAGTTTAATTTAGAAAGCTATTTTGCTGAAGAAAAATGGTGTACTTGCTTTAGCTGCAGACTCAAGAATAGATATTCTCGTGCTTGGGAATGATGTATTGGAAGGTATAGGGAAAAAAGACTCAAGATGGGACTCAGATGTCACGTGGTAAATAACAAGGCGTTGTGTGTCAGGTTCACTTATAACATGACACGCAGCAGAACTCAAAACAACTCTGCCTGTCCCTGCCTCAACTCTGTAGAGCCACACACATACTCCAGATGCCATGAGATTTCCCATAGAGGTCAACGCCTGTTTACAAGGAGTTTACTTCTCTTGGCCAGTTATTCTGCCAATACTCCACTGATTGTACCAGTCTGATCACAGAGCAACTCTTTCTTCTGTATCAGTGTATAAGAGGCCTGTCCCAAATGGCACCCTGTTCCCTGTATAGAGCACTACTTTTGACCCGGGCCCATAGGGAATGACCATATGTAGGGAATAGAGTGCCATTTGAGACGTAGCCCTTAGTGTTGCCGGTCCTTTCAATGGGGAGTCTAAATCATAGCTGGGTCTTTGTTCCATGATGATCAGAATTGACAAAGACAGAAAAACAACTACAAGGCTATTACAGTACTATGGGGGCCAACGTAGTGACAGAATAAGATTAGAACAGTGTACAGAGAAAGGGCATCATACCTTTAAAAATGTGCTTGTCTTGTCCTAGTGGCAATGAATTTGCTGATAACTACTTTAATGAGGGAAACAATGACATGTTGTTGTCTCACCTAGCCATCTTTAGATTAATACACTAACTGTAAATCACTCTGGATAAGAGCATCTGCTAAATGACTAAAATGTCAAATGTAATGATTACATTTCTTAAAGCTTGATGTATTCTCCCTACAAACGAAAACAAAACAGAACGGAAAGACAAGATGTTTCAATGGCAAAAAATAGGTGACAGAAGAGGATGGTACAAAACACAATCGGCCCTTAGGACCAATCCACAGAGGACCAGAACACAGAGGACCAGAACACAGAGGACCAATCCACAGAGGACCAGAACACAGAGGACCAAAACACAGAGGACCAATCCACAGAGGACCAATCCAGAGAGGACCAATCCACAGAGGCCCAGAACACAGAGGACCAATCCACAGAGGACCAATCCAGAGAGGACCAATCCACAGAGGACCAATCCACAGAGGACCAATCCACAGAGGACCAATCCACAGAGGACCAGAACACAGAGGACCAATCCACAGAGGACCAATCCACAGAGGACCAATCCACAGAGGACCAGAACACAGAGGACCAATCCCAGAACACAGAGGACCAATCCACAGAGGACCAAACCACAGAGGACCAATCCACAGAGGACCAGAACACAGAGGACCAATCCACAGAGGACCAATCCACAGAGGACCAGAACACAGAGGACCTGAACACAGAGGACCAATCCACAGAGGACCAGAACACAGAGGACCAATCCACAGAGGACCAGAACACAGAGGACCAATCCACAGAGGACCAGAATACAGAGGACCAATCCACAGAGGACCAGAACACAGAGGACCAATCCACAGAGGACCAGAACACAGAGGACTGTGTGAGGGTGAAAAAACACATACACACACACAAACACACACACCTGGTGTAGAGACTGTGGCAGCAGTGTGTGGTCATTGTGTTCTCCCAATGACTGTAGTGAGGCAAGCAGGTCAGGGCTGGGGCCTGGGTGACCACTTCCTGAAAGCACACACATTGTCATGTGCAATACAAAGTTGATGAATAGAGATGCAGTAGAATGATTAGGTGTAACATTTTAAAAGGTATGCAGTAGAATGATTAGGTGTAACATTTTAAAAGGTATGCAGTAGAATGATTAGGTGTAACATTTTAAAAGGTATGCAGTAGAATGTATAGGTGTAACATTTTAAAAGGTATGCAGTAGAATGTATAGGTGTAACATTTTAAAAGGTATGCAGTAGAATGATTAGGTGTAACATTTTAAAAGGTATGCAGTAGAATGAATAGGTGTAACATTTTAAAAGGTATGCAGTAGAATGTATAGGTGTAACATTTTAAAAGGTATGCAGTAGAATGATTAGGTGTAACATTTTAAAAGGTATGCAGTAGAATGAATAGGTGTAACATTTTAAAAGGTATGCAGTAGAATGAATAGGTGTAACATTTTAAAAGGTATGCAGTAGAATGAATAGGTGTAACATTTTAAAAGGTATGCAGTAGAATGTATAGGTGTAACATTTTAAAAGGTATGCAGTAGAATGATTAGGTGTAACATTTTAAAAGGTATGCAGTTGAATGATTAGGTGTAACATTTTAAAAGGTATGCAGTAGAATGTATAGGTGTAACATTTTAAAAGGTATGCAGTAGAATGATTAGGTGTAACATTTTAAAAGGTATGCAGTAGAATGTATAGCTGTAACAGTTTAAAAGGTATGCAGTAGAATGTATAGCTGTAACAGTTTAAAAGGTATGCAGTAGAATGTATAGGTGTAACATTTTAAAAGGTATGCAGTAGAATGAATAGGTGTAACATTTTAAAGTAATCTGTTAGATTTTACCTTTTGAGGCTACTCTTAAGGTGTTATCATGGCAGCCATAAAGAGTAAGGACATTCTAGTGCTCTAGTAGCAAAGATACAATTTGTGCTTGTCTTTTGAAACAGCTTGAGGTAGGTGACCCAGATATACTACACAGTAAATATGTCCCGTATACTACACATGAAGTACTGAACGAGAGGTGTGCTTTATGCGGAGTGCTAGGCTACCTGAGGCAGTTCCAGTGTTGGTTCTCTCCTCTCTCTGAGTAGTATCAGTGTCTGGGTCTCTGGAGGGGCTGCTGCTCTTGTTACCCATCCTCTCCTTCACACTGTTGTTCTCCTCCAACTCAGTGGTTCCCAAACAGTGGGAGGGACGTGGCTGGCTGCCTTAGGGTTGCCACTTACTAGTATTGGATTCTGGCTAGAGATATTGATTTGGTTCAGGATTACTCTATGGGTCACAGAAAACTCCAAAAGCTTTAGGTCAGCTTAATAAAATGTGGGATCCAATGTTCTAGGTTCACCAGTTTGTTGTTGTTGTTGTTGCAGTTTGGAAAATATGAGTAGACGGTTGTATCATCAGTGAGTGGATAAGGTCTATTATTTCATCTCTTTGAATTCTGGTCTTCTTGTTGGGGTTGTTTGGGGCTCTCCCTGATCCTCGAAAACCCTTGACGAGCTCACCAAGGAGCTTATTCCTCTCCTCTTCAACACCCTGCTGGATATAAACAGATGTGATTGTGTTAGTATCAGCGTGTGTTTCCAACCCAGAGATAAACTGCATTATTTCCTTACTGACTGCACTCCTACTTGAGTTAGTGAGAAAACTCAATGTGCAGAAGAGTAGGAGTGAAATGCTAGTTATTTTGCTGAGTGAATCTTTTCTGAGAGAACTCTTTGTGTTACAAGCCTGACCTCCAGGGGACCCAACATACACAAAATAATCTTGGTTGGGGGCCACCTGGAGGTCGGGGGCCCCCCAGATTGCATATGAACACATAAGCAATGGCAACATGTGTAGAATTGCAGGGAATTAGCTTTAAGAGAGAGAGACAGACAGAGAGAGAGAGACAGAGACAGAGAGAAAGCCAGTTGACACAGTGTTTAATAAACAACCTCCAACATTTATGCTTGAATGAATGACCAGAGAGTATGGATGGAAAATGCACAGAGTGTCAGCTCGGAACACTTGGTGCCATGTTCACAGTCATGTGGATGTGAGCGGGTTTAGAACATAGAACTAGAAAATAGAATGTGACAGTTAGAACACAGCTTAGAGCAAGGAGGACTGTACTCATATGGTGTGAATCATGTCTACTGTGTAGTAGTGGCTGGCCTTTACCCTCCTATTATCAAACCACTGTGACTGAGCATTACTCATAGCTCTTACATAGATTTAAAGTGACAAAACTCACAGAACATTTGCACACCATTTCTCAACCATGTTTGTATCATCCAACCTGAAACTGACAAGACTACTGATTACAATTAACCGTTTTGATATATAGAGTAATATGTGAAACAGAAATGTTGTCATTTCAGAGATCTATTTGGTCTTATTGGGTTATTTTTCTTGTAGTCATGTGTACTTTTATTTTGTGACGTTTGCAGGACCATGTATTTAAATCAAGGCTACTTCATGTCGCCAACCAATAGTGAAGAATTGATGCTGAAGCTGATGCGTTCTGCTTTCAAGTTCGTGCTCTGCTCGGTGTTGTCGAAATGATCAGTACAAGCCAAGCCTTTCATGTTGTTTCAATTCATGTACATACTGTTTAAGTCTACACAGTAACAGTAATAAACAGGATTCATGCGCTACAATATCGCAATTTACAGTAAATATGTTCACCTAATTAACAAGTTCATGTTTATTATTCGGCAAGGAAGAGCAAACATTTCAGGCTAGTCCAATAAATGTTACCGATTCAAAAAGCCATTAATGCGAAATTTAGGCTATAGCTTTATAGGCTAACATGCTGTCATAATTATACCCGAAGAGCACTCAATGATAACAACAGTACAAACTGTGGTAGTACAAACTGTGGTAGGCTACCTCATCACGCGGATGTATGCATACTCACACATGCAGTATAATGTCCCGCGGTAGACAGCAGATACGTGGGTGACAATCACCACGGTCATTAACGGTCATACAACTCAATCCCTTCCATTCTGAACGCGATGTTGTAAATGCACATGATGCTATAATCGTGAGTGTCACCGTGGGTAGTGATTTTTAGAATCTGTCAACTAAAGGGATGTTCTCTGCGGATCCATGGTTGTTTACGATCTAATCCGGGAAATTTCTGTTGCAGCTCCTCATTGCAAAATATATCACTTTATTGTACAAACAACGGAGGCAATGGGGACATCTTCTGGCTGAACTCTTATATCCCTCACCGATTGGCCTGCAGTAACTGTAACTAGAGGAATGGATTTATGGGCTTGCATGTGTTTTTTGCCCAGTATTTACAAAATGTGGGAAAGTATTGTGTAAAAGGCATCTCCTTAGAAACCGTATATAACAATATATATTAGAGAGCTTTGGTATCATTCTCATGGAAAGCTTATTCAATATCTGACACTTGATATTGCACTGGTGTATCATCAGTAAAGTAACTGAGTCCGTGTTCTTCTAGCCTACTCCTATATGCATGTGCTTGATACCTCTGGGGTCCTCTGTGCAGGTTTCCATTATAATTAAATGGTCAAAATGTATTTGAATAATCCCATGGGTAACTTACTATTTAAAAAGATGCATAGCCCTCGTCTGTGTATATGTAGATAATATTTCTAGAAATGGTGATTCAAAGTGTGAAATCCAACAGTCACAGTGTTGAGAATCCTTTGTAACAACGTGGGGGCACATCCAACACAGGCAGCTCAGTAGTATTAACCCTCTGAATGACCCTTATCATACTGTACGTCTGTCCTTTCTAGATATAGTTGCCCTGTTCACATCTGCATTGGTATTTTCATGGAGACTTCAAATGAGTCCTAAATGATGGTGAAGTAGAGCAGAAAGAGAGAAAGGCTGGAACGATCTGTGTGTGTGGGGGGGTCTGACTTTGTAATGGGCTACCTTTAGAAGTGAACTCTGGCTGACTGGGCATCCTCATTACCTTCCCACTGGAAAACAGCCGTAGCGACAGAAGCTAATGGCTAAGCTGTTGCATCATGTTACAATAATGTACCTTAAAGGCCCACCACTGCTAAAAAACGTGATGTTCCTGTGTTTTATATACATATCCACACTAACAGGTTGAAATAATGTTGTAAAATTGTAAATTATGATAATACCCTTTTGGTTTAAGAGCTGTTTGAAAAGACGCCTGAAATTCCAGCCTGTTTTGGTGGGATGGTCTTTTGGCCTGCCTGGTGACATCACCAGGCTGTAAATTAGTTATTTGACCAATAAGAAAGATAGTCCAAACCTCTCTGCCAATAAAAGCTAGTTTTCAGTTTCCCACTCAGACTACTCTCAGACAGTCCTAGCAAAATTCTTTCTTGAGAAATTTATTTTTGCTAAAAATCTAATCACATTCCGTAAATACAATAGAGCACCACACAAGAAGGTCTTAATACCCATAAAACCTAGCGGTCAAACATGGAAATGGTTCCAATCATTTTTCCACCATTCATTTTTCCCATAGGGTATATTTGAAACACTAACATAAGGCCTGTGTTTGGTGTAGACTTCCCCTGGCTTGATGTTTTGACAACCATGTAAATCTCTCTCGGACAAGGTAACTTTTATCAATATATCTGGCTTTATTTACTCTCAGATTCAAACATGCTAATTAGTATCGAAATAGACATCATGCAAGACTACAAATACCTGTAAGCTCCTGCACATCATCTCTAGCTGACTCTTTTGCTAACAGGTATTGTGTCAATTTAAAACTTGCACAAAACAATTCACAAAATTGTCCATTTAAAGACATTTAGCCAATTTATTAATTACTAAATTTAGCTAACATTTGAAAGTTAATCCTGAGATTCTGTCCTTTGCCTCAATTCAGCAGTCTAATCCAGATCATCATGGCATTTGTACAGTAGTTTTTTTATGATTGCCATATTAGCAACTAATCAGCATTTTATTTTGGGGTGTTAAATGCAGGCGAATATATTGAATAAAGCCACCTTATCCTAGAGAGTTTTACATGGTTATTAAAATGTCACGCCTAAATAAAAAAGGAAATAGTAACACAATAAAAACAATAACGAGGCTTTATACAAGAAGAACCAGTACTGAGTCAATGTGCAGGGGTACTTTATACAAGAAGAACCAGTACTGAGTCAATGTGCAGGGGTACTTTATACAAGAAGAACCAGTACTGAGTCAATGTGCAGGGGTACTTTATACAAGAAGAACCAGTACTGAGTCAATGTGCAGGGGTACTTTATACAAGAAGAACCAGTACTGAGTCAATGTGCAGGGGTACTTTATACAAGAAGAACCAGTACTGAGTCAATGTAGTTTTATACAAGAAGAACCAGTAGTGAGTCAATGTGCAGGGGTACTTTATACAAGAAGAACCAGTACTGAGTCAATGTGCATTTTATTTTGGGGTACAAGAAGAACCAGTACTGAGTCAATGCAGGGGTACTTTATACAAGAATAACCAGTAGTGAGTCAATGTAGGGGTACTTTATACAAGAAGAACCAGTACTGATCAAAGCTTTATACAAGAAGAACCAGTAGTGAGTCAATGTGCAGGGGTACTTTATACAAGAAGAACCAGTAGTGAGTCAATGTGCAGGGGTACTTTATACAAGAAGAACCAGTACTGAGTCAATGTGCAGGGGTACTTTATACAAGAAGAACCAGTACTGAGTCAATGTGCAGGGGTACTTTATACAAGAAGAACCAGTAGTGAGTCAATGTGCAGGGGTACTTTATACAAGAAGAACCAGTACTGAGTCAATGTGCAGGGGTACTTTATACAAGAAGAACCAAATCAATGTGCAGGGGTTATACAAGAAGAACCAGTACTGAGTCAATGTGCAGGGGTACTTTATACAAGAAGAACCAGTACTGAGTCAATGTGCAGGGGTACTTTATACAAGAAGAACCAGTACTGAGTCAATGTGCAGGGTACTTTATACAAGAAGAACCAGTACTGAGTCAATGTATACAAGAAGAACCAGTACTGAGTCAATGTGCAGGGGTACTTTATACAAGAAGAACCAGTACTGAGTCAATGTGCAGGGGTACTTTATACAAGAAGAACCAGTACTGAGTCAATGTGCAGGGGTACTTTATACAAGAAGAACCAGTACTGAGTCAATGTGCAGGGGTACTTTATACAAGAAGAACCAGTACTGAGTCAATGTGCAGGGGTACTTTATACAAGAAGAACCAGTACTGAGTCAATGTGCAGGGGTACTTTATACAAGAAGAACCAGTAGTGAGTCAAAGTACTTTATACAAGAAGAACCAGTACTGAGTCAATGTGCAGGGGTACTTTATACAAGAAGAACCAGTAAGTCCAGTACTTTATACAAGAAGAACCAGTACTGAGTCAATGTGCAGGGGTACTTTATACAAGAAGAAAGTAGTGAGTCAATGTGCAGTACAAGAAGAACCAGTACTGAGTCAATGTGCAGGGGTACTTTATACAAGAAGAACCAGTAGTGAGTCAATGTGCAGGGGTACTTTATACAAGAAGAACCAGTACTGAGTCAATGTGCAGGGGTACTTTATACAAGAAGAACCAGTACTGAGTCAATGTGCAGGGGTACTTTATACAAGAAGAACCAGTACTGAGTCAATGTGCAGGGGTACCACTAGCCTCCTCTGGTGTGTGTGTGTGTGTGTGTGTGTGTGTGTGTGTGTGTGTGTGTGTGTGTGTGTGTGTGTGTGTGTGTGTGTGTGTGTGTGTGTGTGTGTGTGTGTGTGTGTGTGTGTGTGTGTGTGTGTGTATGGGCACAAGCACTGCTCATTGGTGGAGAGAAGATGTTGCAGGTTTAAACCTTATTTCTATTCTATTCTACACATTTTGCCATGGGGTACAGATAACTTTTAGCTGTTTTAAAGCTCTATCATTCTATTGTATACATTTTGACATGTCTAATGCGCATTTGTGTGATATTTGAAAGACTCAAACATTACAACAAAATCTGTGGGCTAAAAAAAATTAGCTGACATGGGCTAGTTGATCTGGACATTTCTGGCAAGTTATAAATATCTCTCTGAGGTACCATATACAATGACTGATATGGCAAGAGGAGACTGGCTTCCTTTGTTATGATTTTGTTATTTTGTCACCAGAATAAGACCCTAGATATTTATTAGAAAGGAGCATCAAGCTCATCACCAGCTTGCACTTTCCCCACCCTGTGAAGTTCATCGCAGTTTATTCCATCTGGAGCCTAATAAACTGCATGGTTTCCCGAGTCGTAGGAGGACGACACACCATATCATCTCGTGACTCCAAGTTGACTTTGTTATGACAGTTATTATATCAATATTTGCACATAAAGCCAAAACACTTTTTTATACATTGATATAATAACCATCATTAAAACCGCCATTTCTTGCCTAATTAATTTTACCGACACAAAAAGATCCCACCATGTCGAACGAACAAATTGTCTGTCGCCATTTATAAAATTGTACACATACTTTGTTTCCATCACAGCTGTCCTGATCATTTTAATATGCGGTAACTTTACTCATATAAAAACTGTTGATGGAAGCGTGGTCAATCTGTAGAAAATGCATCCTTTATCTGCCGTTTCCATTAACCTGGGGTAACTTTACTCATATAAAAACTGTTGATGGAAGCGTGGTCAATCTGTAGAAAATGCATCCTTTATCTGCCGTTTCCATTAACCTGGAGTAACTTTACTCATATAAAAACTGTTGATGGAAGCGTGGTCAATCTGTAGAAAATGCATCCTTTATCTGCCGTTTCCATTAACCTGGGGTAACTTTACTCATATAAAAACTGTTGATGGAAGCGTGGTCAATCTGTAGAAAATGCATCCTTTATCTGCCGTTTCCATTAACCTGGGGTAACTTTACTCATATAAAAACTGTTGATGGAAGCGTGGTCAATCTGTAGAAAATGCATCCTTTATCTGCCGTTTCCATTAACCTGGAGTAACTTTACTCATATAAAAACTGTTGATGGAAGCGTGGTCAATCTGTAGAAAATGCATCCTTTATCTGCCGTTTCCATTAACCTGGGGTAACTTTACTCATATAAAAACTGTTGATGGAAGCGTGGTCAATCTGTAGAAAATGCATCCTTTATCTGCCGTTTCCATTAACCTGGGGTAACTTTACTCATATAAAAACTGTTGATGGAAGCGTGGTCAATCTGTAGAAAATGCATCCTTTATCTGCCGTTTCCATTAACCTGGGGTAACTTTACTCATATAAAAACTGTTGATGGAAGCGTGGTCAATCTGTAGAAAATGCATCCTTTATCTGCCGTTTCCATTAACCTGGGTTAACTTTACTCATATAAAAACTGTTGATGGAAGCGTGGTCAATCTGTAGAAAATGCATCCTTTATCTGCCGTTTCCATTAACCTGGAGTAACTTTACTCATATAAAAACTGTTGATGGAAGCGTGGTCAATCTGTAGAAAATGCATCCTTTATCTGCCGTTTCCATTAACCTGGGGTAACTTTACTCATATAAAAACTGTTGATGGAAGCGTGGTCAATCTGTAGAAAATGCATCCTTTATCTGCCGTTTCCATTAACCTGGGGTAACTTTACTCATATAAAAACTGTTGATGGAAGCGTGGTCAATCTGTAGAAAATGCATCCTTTATCTGCCGTTTCCATTAACCTGGAGTAACTTTACTCATATAAAAACTGTTGATGGAAGCGTGGTCAATCTGTAGAAAATGCATCCTTTATCTGCCGTTTCCATTAACCTGGAGTAACTTTACTCATATAAAAACTGTTGATGGAAGCGTGGTCAATCTGTAGAAAATGCATCCTTTATCTGCCGTTTCCATTAACCTGGAGTAACTTTACTCATATAAAAACTGTTGATGGAAGCGTGGTCAATCTGTAGAAAATGCATCCTTTATCTGCCGTTTCCATTAACCTGGGTTAACTTTACTCATATAAAAACTGTTGATGGAAGCGTGGTCAATCTGTAGAAAATGCATCCTTTATCTGCCGTTTCCATTAACCTGGGTTAACTTTACTCATATAAAAACTGTTGATGGAAGCGTGGTCAATCTGTAGAAAATGCATCCTTTATCTGCCGTTTCCATTAACCTGGGTTAACTTTACTCATATAAAAACTGTTGATGGAAGCGTGGTCAATCTGTAGAAAATGCATCCTTTATCTGCCGTTTCCATTAACCTGGAGTAACTTTACTCATATAAAAACTGTTGATGGAAGCGTGGTCAATCTGTAGAAAATGCATCCTTTATCTGCCGTTTCCATTAACCTGGGGTAACTTTACTCATATAAAAACTGTTGATGGAAGCGTGGTCAATCTGTAGAAAATGCATCCTTTATCTGCCGTTTCCATTAACCTGGAGTAACTTTACTCATATAAAAACTGTTGATGGAAGCGTGGTCAATCTGTAGAAAATGCATCCTTTATCTGCCGTTTCCATTAACCTGGGTTAACTTTACTCATATAAAAACTGTTGATGGAAGCGTGGTCAATCTGTAGAAAATGCATCCTTTATCTGCCGTTTCCATTAACCTGGGTTAACTTTTACTCATATAAAAACTGTTGATGGAAGCGTGGTCAATCTGTAGAAAATGCATCCTTTATCTGCCGTTTCCATTAACCTGGGTTAACTTTACTCAATAAAAACTGTTGATGGAAGCGTGGTCAATCTGTAGAAAATGCATCCTTTATCTGCCGTTTCCATTAACCTGGGTTAACTTTACTCATATAAAAACTGTTGATGGAAGCGTGGTCAATCTGTAGAAAATGCATCCTTTATCTGCCGTTTCCATTAACCTGGAGTAACTTTACTCATATAAAAACTGTTGATGGAAGCGTGGTCAATCTGTAGAAAATGCATCCTTTATCTGCCGTTTCCATTAACCTGGAGTAACTTTACTCATATAAAAACTGTTGATGGAAGCGTGGTCAATCTGTAGAAAATGCATCCTTTATCTGCCGTTTCCATTAACCTGGAGTAACTTTACTCATATAAAAACTGTTGATGGAAGCGTGGTCAATCTGTAGAAAATGCATCCTTTATCTGCCGTTTCCATTAACCTGGGGTAACTTTACTCATATAAAAACTGTTGATGGAAGCGTGGTCAATCTGTAGAAAATGCATCCTTTATCTGCCGTTTCCATTAACCTGGGTTAACTTTACTCATATAAAAACTGTTGATGGAAGCGTGGTCAATCTGTAGAAAATGCATCCTTTATCTGCCGTTTCCATTAACCTGGGTTAACTTTACTCATATAAAAACTGTTGATGGAAGCGTGGTCAATCTGTAGAAAATGCATCCTTTATCTGCCGTTTCCATTAACCTGGAGTAACTTTACTCATATAAAAACTGTTGATGGAAGCGTGGTCAATCTGTAGAAAATGCATCCTTTATCTGCCGTTTCCATTAACCTGGAGTAACTTTACTCATATAAAAACTGTTGATGGAAGCGTGGTCAATCTGTAGAAAATGCATCCTTTATCTGCCGTTTCCATTAACCTGGAGTAACTTTACTCATATAAAAACTGTTGATGGAAGCGTGGTCAATCTGTAGAAAATGCATCCTTTATCTGCCGTTTCCATTAACCTGGGGTAACTTTACTCATATAAAACTGTTGATGGAAGCGTGGTCAATCTGTAGAAAATGCATCCTTTATCTGCCGTTTCCATTAACCTGGGTTAACTTTACTCATATAAAAACTGTTGATGGAAGCGTGGTCAATCTGTAGAAAATGCATCCTTTATCTGCCGTTTCCATTAACCTGGGTTAACTTTTACTCATATAAAAACTGTTGATGGAAGCGTGGTCAATCTGTAGAAAATGCATCCTTTATCTGCCGTTTCCATTAACCTGGAGTAACTTTACTCATATAAAAACTGTTGATGGAAGCGTGGTCAATCTGTAGAAAATGCATCCTTTATCTGCCGTTTCCATTAACCTGGAGTAACTTTACTCATATAAAAACTGTTGATGGAAGCGTGGTCAATCTGTAGAAAATGCATCCTTTATCTGCCGTTTCCATTAACCTGGAGTAACTTTACTCATATAAAAAAACTGTTGATGGAAGCGTGGTCAATCTGTAGAAAATGCATCCTTTATCTGCCGTTTCCATTAACCTGGAGTAACTTTACTCATATAAAAACTGTTGATGGAAGCGTGGTCAATCTGTAGAAAATGCATCCTTTATCTGCCGTTTCCATTAACCTGGAGTAACTTTACTCATATAAAAACTGTTGATGGAAGCGTGGTCAATCTGTAGAAAATGCATCCTTTATCTGCCGTTTCCATTAACCTGGAGTAACTTTACTCATATAAAAACTGTTGATGGAAGCGTGGTCAATCTGTAGAAAATGCATCCTTTATCTGCCGTTTCCATTAACCTGGAGTAACTTTACTCATATAAAAACTGTTGATGGAAGCGTGGTCAATCTGTAGAAAATGCATCCTTTATCTGCCGTTTCCATTAACCTGGAGTAACTTTACTCATATAAAAACTGTTGATGGAAGCGTGGTCAATCTGTAGAAAATGCATCCTTTATCTGCCGTTTCCATTAACCTGGAGTAACTTTACTCATATAAAAACTGTTGATGGAAGCGTGGTCAATCTGTAGAAAATGCATCCTTTATCTGCCGTTTCCATTAACCTGGAGTAACTTTACTCATATAAAAACTGTTGATGGAAGCGTGGTCAATCTGTAGAAAATGCATCCTTTATCTGCCGTTTCCATTAACCTGGGGTAACTTTACTCATATAAAAACTGTTGATGGAAGCGTGGTCAATCTGTAGAAAATGCATCCTTTATCTGCCGTTTCCATTAACCTGGAGTAACTACTCCGATACTGGGAAAAACCTCCCTTTCCTTTGAACAACATTTCATTAAATAACTAAAAACGTGTAAACTCTAACCACTTATTATCCTTCATAGTTTGTTTGCCTAACCATTACCATCATCCACATAACTTTTTTTTAAATAGCAAACTCTGCTTTTTTGTGCAAGCAATTGTTCTTGGGTGTAGTTACCCCACGTTACCCTACGCAAGTTGCAACGTTGCTTTTGTCAAATGAACCTGGGGCAATGGAAATCTACTGTTACTCTTGTTTACTGTGGTAGTGTTTTGTCACCCTTCTCCAACTAGCGTTTAAAACAGTAGTCTGTGTTGGCATTATTAATAACACATCAGCATGTTGTGCCAAGCTTCCAGCTCTCACACAAAGCCATTCGACTCAGCTGAATGAACAAAGCACAAGAGGGTACACAACCACAACTTTGGCATGAAAGTTGTAGGACACAGTACATACCAATACCATAATAAATACAGAGAAATATGAAGTCATGTAGCTTATAAAGTGTTGACACACAACATGCTGATACTGTAAATAAGATTCATAAAACAAACATCATGGAGTGTGTGTCAGAGGAGGCTGGTGGGAGGAGCTATAGAAGGATGGGCTCATTGTAATGGCTGGAATGGAATCAATGGAATGGAGTCTAACATGTTGTTTCCATGTGTTTGATGGTGTGTGTGTGTGTGTGTGTGTGTGTGTGTGTGTGTGTGTGTGTGTGTGTGTGTGTGTGTGTGTGTGTGTGTGTGTGTGTGTGTGTGTGTGTGTGTGTGTGTGTGTGTGTGTGTCATCCAGGTGAAGCTGTGGTATATGTATCAGTGAGTCATTGTGATTAATTGGAGTGTGTGTTGGAGTGCCTTGAGCAGATCGATCAACATAACAGTGAATACTGATCTGCATGAGTCAGAACATACATCATTCGGAGTGAGTGTGCTCTGTGATCTTCCGCGATTTCAATCCCTCTTCTTCATGAGAAGTCCACACTGAGTGATACTTCAACCTACTGGTAGGGAGTTGAAATACAAATGTTTATGTTTTCAAGATTAATTCAGATAAGCACCAAAAAAAAATGGTCAAAACTTTTCTGTGACGGTGGTATTACATTGTGGCGTTCTCTCTGTACCACTATTAACAACACAAATGACACAAAATGAACACTAAATACCCATGAATCCTTGCTGCTGTCCGTCGACGACATAGATGACCTTGAGTCAGACCCACTGGCTCAAGGTCATCTATAAGTCTTTGCTAGGTAAAGCCCTGCCTTATCTCAGCTCACTGGTCACGATAACAACAACCACCCATAGCACACGCTCCAGCAGGTGTATCTCACTGATCATCCCTAAAGCCAACACCTCATTTGGCCGCTTTCGTTCCAGTTCTCTGCTGCCTGCGACTGGAACGAATTGCAAAAATCGCTGAAGTTGAGACTTTTATCTCCCTCACCAACTTCAAACATCTTCTATCTGAGCAGCTAACCGATCGCTGCAGCTGTACATAGTCTATCGGTGAATAGCCCACCCATTTTTACCTACCTCATCCCCATACTGTTTTTATTTATTTACTTTTCTGCTCTTTTGCACACCAATATCTCTACCTGTACATGACCATCTGATCATTTATCACTCCAGTGTTAATCTGCAAAATTGTAATTATTCGCCTACCTCCTCATGCCTTTTGCACACAATGTATATAGACTCTCTTTTTCTACTGTGTTATTGACTTGTTAATTGTTTACTCCATGTGTAACTCTGTGTTGTCTGTTCACACTGCTATGCTTTATCTTGGCCAGGTCGCAGTTTCAAATGAGAACTTGTTCTCAACTAGCCTACCTGGTTAAATAAAGGTGAAATAAAAATAAATAAAAGGTTGGACAGGGGGTTAAGGTGGACAGCAAGGTCATCGGGTGCAATAGGCACATCTCTCAGTGACATTCAGAAAGCAAGTGGTGAGGAGAGCTAACAGCAGCTCATGAATCAGGCACTTGTATCTACAACAACTTACAATATGACCATTTGGCAAAACTGGTTGAAATTACATCATTATCACGTCATTTCAACCAGTTTTGTCCAGTTTTGTTCGCTGGGTGTGCATTCAACTAAGGAATTACTCAGATCCGATCTTACCATTGTTGCTCCTCCTATTAGGGTTCCTCCCAATCTGGGTCACACTGATAATAAGGCGCGGTACAAGGCGCGGTGGTGGGGTCTGAGGCGACCGGGTCTGGTTACGGCTTAGAGACTTGGTGGACCAGGGTGGACTTTGCTCAGGACTCTTCCCATCAGTGGAAAGACCGGTGCTCCTGTTGATGGACTGATGGAGATCCTTGAGAGAAAAGCTGAGGTTCTTGGTACTAGGGATGGAGATCCGGCAGGCATTAGGGCTGGTCATCATCAGTTTCCCTGCTGCAGAGAGCTTAGACCGGCCGGATCTTGGAGACTGTAGGGCTGTGTTGGGGTCAGTTATTGTTAGAGGAAATTATAGTTTAGATGATTAATTATGTATACATTATTGATTAGAACCATTTATTCTAATACTATTATGTTATGATTTGAAAAGTATGAGTTTTTGGTTGAGCTGTTACTGAAAATGTAAGCAGAATGAATTAATTGCCTGATGCTTCCTGGGAAATTTAAGGAGGAGGGATACGATAGTTTTTCAAACAGATAAGAATGTTTTGGTTGGATTCCATTAGTGGAGAGAAGTATATCTTTAAGACAGGTTGGAATGTAGTTTATGAGGGGAGTAAAACTTCTCTAGGACTGAATACTACCTATTGTAAGGATGGGAGAGGGTGTGAAACTGATGACGTCATTTTATGTTCCCTTTCTTTAAAATGTAATGTTCTTTGTATTTTGGGTCAGTACTCTTCAAGAATAAATGCTGAACTTGTTTTTAAGACTGGTCTCTTGCTAATTCATGCAAATGATAAACTTACAACTTATCATGAATTAGAAATGAGTGCAGGAATTGAATTGGTTTTGGCAATAAAACATAAAGGAATTTAGAATTCCTCTATCAGTTATAAAGGTTGACCTGCTGGTTTTGGGAAAATGGACTGTGTTGGGGGTGTTGTTATGCATCAAGGGAATGGGCCTAGGGGACCTCCTTGGGCTCCTGCTGGCCCAGGATAGGGTGGGATGGTTTGACTCCCATTCAAAACTTTTGGACTCCTTGGAGCTCACAGAGGACAGGCTACTGCCTCGGCCCAGAGTGTGGAACTCCAGAGGTATTCTACCTAAAGAGTTGGTCCTGTTAGCCAACTGCTCTAGTTTAGCACTGAACACCCTAATGCTTTCCTCTACAGGGAGTTTCAGCTTCCCGCTATCATGTCTAACACTCAGAGTGGATGGCATGGGCACCAACGGTGAACTACTGGCTGTGCTGAGAGAACTGTCACTAGTTCTCTGTCTCTGGGTATGCTGCTCCAGGCTGTACTTCCGAACTGGTGAGAAGGGGAGAGGGAGGCTCTCCCTGGCCCAGGAGAAGATCCCCTGCCTGGCTGAGGATGGCCTCCTCTCCAGGGTCACCCTGGGACTACCAGGGGTGGATGATGTAACATCTAGTTCCATATTTGTATACTCCTCTCTCATCAGACTATAGCTCTCCTGCTTGTTGATATTATGCCTGCCTCTTGGTAGACTGGCTATTCTGTGTTGGTTAGCTGCAGGGTAACCAGGGTTACAGTTCTCTGGTGTATTCTGGCTGCTTTCACTACAGTCCCCAGACAGCTTTGCAGTAATTAAGGAAGAGGGAACAGGTAGGAGGACTCTGTCATGACAGGTGAGGGAACAGGTGGTAACATCCCCTCTTCTGGGATAGCACCTATTTGCTTGGTTACCATCCCTTCCATTGGCCCTATTCTCTGATGACATCGTCTCATAGCAATCAGCCTCCTTCCAGGCATGTGTGTCACATGATGCTGTACCACTAGTTTGACCCAGAAAAGACATCAACACGCTCTCGTTGGTCTTCCTCTCGTAATTCCTTTCATTTCCTGAACCTTTTAGATGATTGTCCTTCTCAGGTTCAGCTGAAGTATCCACTGGCATGGTGAGAGTGTTAGACACCCCTCTGGGATGAGACCCCTCCACATCACTACCCCTATTAACATCAGCGAGCAAGGGGTTTATAAAGGAGGGCAAGAACCTGTTCTCCACCCTGTAAAGAGAAGACATGGCCTTGGGTTTGGTGTTGACTTCAACAGCCATGGTCTTAGTGGTATTAGCATGGTCCATGGCCTTGATAGTGGAGCCTGTAGTAGAAGCTGGATCTTCACTGAAGTTACTGATAATCCTGATGGGAAGGGAACCCAGTACAGACACTGAAGCCTGGCCAGAGGAGGAGTGGGCATCCCTGATTTTGATGATGTTCCTCGCCCGGCCTCTACTCTCCAGAGCCCCACTGATGGTCACCTCCTCCGCCGTATTGAACACCAGCTCGTCCTGATCCGTCTGGCCCAACGGCTGCTGGACCGTCACTGTGATGGTAGCCTTCATATCCTTTAGGTCTAACTCTGTGGTGGACAGTTGGGGAAGGATCATCTCTCCTAGGGGAACACTGGTAGCCAAGGAGGAGGTGGAGGACTTGGGGGAGAAGAGGGATAGAGAGAGAGAGGGGGGGGGGGTATCAGGGAGCTCTTGACCGCCTGAGAGGTCCTGGTCTTGGGTTGCAGTCAGTCAGACATCTCTGGGTATCCAACTGGCTCCAGAGACAGTGGAAGAGGAGGATGTGAGTTTGGCACAGGGCTGATCTGAGAGTAGATTTCACAGTGCTGTTGTAGGTAGCTGTACTCAGAGGTGTTGCCCCGGCTCAGGCTCTGGCAGACTGAATATAAACTGATAGAGCCACAGGGGTATGGTTGGTCCTTGTTGGAGCTGGCTGCACTGCCATCCTCACAGTCATACAGACCAGAGTCCTCTCTCTGAAAACTGTTGACCGGAAGACTGCCATCTGTCACCAAGCTCTCTTTCTCAGCCACAATGGAAAACTCACTACACTTCAAATCCATATTCAGTGGTTTAAAGAAAAAGGTATTCTCCCCAGTCTCAGGTCGGCCTGAGCCATCTTGGGGGACTGGAGGGGACTGTGGCAGAAGGTTCTTTTAAGAATGACTTGGTAACCGTCTCGCTCCTGTAGATGCACCCGAGTTGCTCCTGCAGCTTGGCGAACGTGTCACACTTAAGACTCAAGTCCCTCTCACACTGGCCCACTTCTTCTGCTGCATTCTGAAAAGTTGTTCTTGGATGATGCTCTCACTCTCCTTCCTCTCATTCTCCTTCCATCGCGCACCAGCGACTCCTGTGGCGGGCCGGGCGCAGTGCACGCTAACCAAGGTTGCCATGTGCACAGTGTTTCCTCCAACACGTTGGTGCGGCTGGCTTCCGGGTTGGATGCGCGCTGTGTTAAGAAGCAGTGCGGCTTGGTTGGGTTGTGTATCGGAGGACGCATGGCTTTCAACCTTCGTCTCTCCCGAGCCCGTACGGGAGTTGTAGCGATGAGACAAGATAGTAGCTACTTAAAACAATTGGATACCACGAAATTGGGGAGAAAAAGGGGTAAAAATTCAACAACAACAAAAAATGTGTCTTATTTTATTTTTATTTTATTTCACCTTTATTTAACCAGGTAGGCCAGTTGAGAACAAGGTCTCATTTACAACTGCGACCTGGCCAAGATAAAGCAAAGCAGTGCGACACAAACAACAGTTACACATGGAATAAACAACCGTACAGTCAATAATACAATAGAAAAAAAGAAAGTCTATATACAGTGTGTGCAAATGGCATAAGGTGGTATGGCAATAAATAGGCCATGGTAGCGAAGTAATTACAGTTTAGCAAATTAACACTAGAGTGATAGATGTGCAGATGATGATGTGCAAGTAGATATACTGGTATGCAAAAGTGCAGGAAAGTAAATAAAAAACAATATGGGGATGAGGTAGGTAGATTGGATGGGCTATTTACAGATGGACTATGTACAGCTGCAGCGATCAGTTAGCTGCTCAGATAGCTGATGTTTAAAGTTAGTGAGGGAAATATAAGTCTCCAGCTTCAGCAATTTTTGCAATTCGTTCCAGTCATTGGCACCAGAGAACTGGAAGGAAAGGCGGCCAAATTAGGTGTTGGCTTTGAGGATGACCAGTGAGAAATACCTGCTGGAGCGTGTGCTGTGGGTGGTTGTTGTTATCGTGACCAGTGAGCTGAGATAAGGCAGGGCTTTACCTAGCAAAGACTTATAGATGAACTTGAGCCAGTGGGTCTGGCGACGAATATGTAGCGAGGGCCAGCCAACGAGAGCATACAGGTCGCAGTGGTGGGTGGTGTATGGGGTTTTGGTGACAAAACAGATGGCACTGTGATAGACTGCATCCAGTTTGCATAGTAGAGTGTTGGATGCTATTTTGTAGATGACATTGCCGAAGTTGAGGATCCGTAGGATAATCAGTTTTACGAGGGTATGTTTGGCGGCGTGAGTGAAGGAGGCTTTGTTGCGAAATAGGAAGCAGATTCTAGATTTAATTTTGGATTGGAAATGTTTAATATGAGTCTGGAAGGAGAGTTTACAGTCTAGCCAGACAACCAGAATATGTGGACAACTACAAATCCCTAAGTCGGAACCGTCCAGCGTAGAGATGGTAGTCGGGCGGGGGGGTGCGGGCAGCGAATGGTTGAAAAGCATGCATTTAGTTTTACTAGCATTTAAGAGCAGTTGGAGGCCACGGAAGGAGTGTTGTATGGCATTGAAGCTCGTTTGGAGGTTTGTTAACACAGTGTCCAAAGAAGGGCCAGATGTATACAGAATGGTATCCTCTGCGTAGAGGTAGATCAAGGAATCACCCGCAGCAAGAGCGACATCATTGATATATACATTGTGTTACTGTCTACTAAGAGTTAGGCCACCCAGGGTTAATTGAATAATACTTTTGTCACCATTATTGGCACCATGGAAAGAAATATCTCATTCAGTAATTTACATACTTTAGCCTTCTTCTGTGTCCTACGAATGTGTGAGGCGATCTGGACAGTTGACAGTGTCTCTGAGCAGTGTTCTGGTAAGTCAGTCACATGGGCCAGCACGGTCGTACGACAGTTAATATTACCCAGAGACTCCTGTAGCAGCATGGTCACTTTATTGTCCCTGTGGCGAGCACAAAATAAAACCATCCTCGTCATCACCACCATCCTCATCACCATCATACATTATACATAAAGAATACAATTATAGTATATACCTGTATTATACATACAATTTCATTATCTACTGCATGAATCAATAATTTCCTGTTTCATTGCAATGTAATACAATCAATGTTAGAGTCTCCCGTATCTAACCTGTTAGGGATGTTTGTGATTCCATTGTTGAGTAAGGCCAGGATAACAGCTCTGACTCTGACGTTCAGTTCTGCTGCCAGGGGTTCTACTGGATCCCTTTATACTGTCAGCCAGATCTATCATAATCAATCTGCTATGACCCCCTGGTACTGAGGGTGGAGAGGAAATCAAATACAGGAAACAAAGGAGGAAACTACTGAGATCGTCAGAGAGAATATTTGAGAACTGAACAAAGTATTCAAAGTATTCTTGGAAAACAAATTTGGTACAGTTTATTAAGTCAGAAGATGAAATCACCAGATGCTTATTAGTTGGATAGCTTACTCACAAGTCTGCAGGGGGACACAGAGTACAAGTTACGCACAGGTCACGGACCAAAGAGCACACAAATAAATAACTAAAATTGTGTTACTGTCTTGGAAAAGGTCACTGAACTAAATGTGCACACATTAAAGGGAGGTATCATAAACTTAGTGATAGAGGAATTTCTAAATTCCTTATTGTTTTGCAGCCAAAACCAAATTCACACTCTTATCTATTTCATGATAAGTTGTAAGTTTATCATTTGCATGAATTAGCAAGAGACCAGTCTTAAAAACAAGTTCAGCATTTATTCTTGATGAGTACTAACCACATACACATATTTCCACAGGTTATAAACTGCAAATGACAACATCAGTTTCCCACCCTCTCTCCGATTCTCACAAGAGCCCATTGTTTTTAGGTCTGGACTCTCCCTCTACTCCCCCCATATAACTACATTCCAAACTGTCTAAAAGATATACTTTTCTCCACTAATGGAACACCACCCAAACATTTCTTATCTGTCTGAAAAGCTATAGCATCTCTCCCCCTTAAACTTCCCAAGAGGCACAGACAATTAATTTGTTCTGCTTACATTTTCAGTAACAGCTTAACCAAAAACTCATACTTTTCATATCATAACATAATAGTATTAGAATAAATGGTTCTAATCAATAATGTATACATAATTACTAATTTCAACTATAATTTCCTCTATCAATCCTCCCTTTGATCAAATATTATACATTCAAATCTACAAAATAAAAATATTATTATAAATGTTTATCCGACTCTTCACCCACCATCAATCAAATCTAACCTTAACTCCAACTGTTTTTAAACCTACATTAGAATCATAACTCCTCTTTCAGGATTTTTTTTTACAATCTTTATTAAAAAACAGTTTAATCATTGAAACAAATTACAATCTAATTCCCCTTCATCTCAACACTATTCTCATCAAACATAAATTCCCCACAATTGACAGATCCAGATTCGTCCACTTCCTCTGTAGACATGCCTTCAGTCCTCCACAGGTCAGAACCTGGAATCGGCCCATAACGCACCATCTGTAGTGTCATTGATCTCTCCAGAGTCCTGGAAACAAGGCCTCGCACACAGGGAATTAGACAACAGCCGCATAAAATTAAAACAGTCATGCAGGTGGATGCCGCCCATAACACAGTGATTATAAAATTTTTCCATTTTCCAAACGTACTATCAAACCAATTAGTCAGGGAAGTATTCTCCAAAAGGGGCAGTATAGAGGGGGAGCTCTTTAAAAGAAAAATAATTTCACTAACCTTTTGAAATCTTCATCAGATGACAGTAATATAACATGTTACACAGTACATTTATGTTTTTTTCAATAATATGCTATATATCCATAAATCTCTGTTTACAATGATGCATCATTCAAAAAATGCTACTCAAATGTCCTGAGAAATGACGATAGCTCCGGCAGATAACGTCAGCTAACAAGGAATACACATCATAAACTTTGACTAAATATGCATGTTCTACATATATATAGGAAGATACACTTCTTCTGAATGCAATCGCTGTGTTACATTTATTTTTAACGTTACAGGTTTCGTTCACTAGGCTATACTATGAGTCGGCGCTCAAAAAGTAGCATTATGGCTCCTCTATCTTGGAGTCCACAGAAACCCAAATTTACCACATAAATATTCCCTTACCTTTGCTGTTCTTCCATCAGAAGACCTGGAAGGAATTATACTTACCAAAAACATAATTAATCATTTCAACTATAATTTCCTCTATCACTTAGCCATGTGTAACATATGGATTTGCATTAGTATACTCATCAAATGTTCCAATGCAAAGTTACACATCTCTTTTCAATTTTCTTTGTTATTAGATAAAACCGATCAGTCATGTCGGTAAATATTTTTCCGGGGTATGATGTCATATGGAGGACCCGGCAAGCCAGCCTATTCCCTATAATGTAATCTCCAACAGAAATAACTTTAAATCTATAATTTCAAATTAAATCAAATTGGTTTAAATGTAATTTTCAGCCAATTTACAAGCAAATACTTTATGAATTTATTGCTCCAAATCAACTCAGAGTTAGGCAACTAGACAGCTAATATTTGCCCTACTAGCCTGCCAACATTAGACCTACCACATGAGTCAGACAGTTGCTATCAACACCTAGATTACAGCTACATTAAACCAACATTTTGTAATTACATAACACCATCTAACCAGTTATCAAAGAATGTTAGCTATATGCAGTTATCTTAGCCAGCAAGCTAGCCAGCCAGCTAACGTTAGCAAATCAGCTACTAGCCTAGCCAGCCTAGCCAATCACCATGGTTATGGTCGACGAGCTAGAGCCCAAATACTGGATACCAGGTAGAACACAATTAACCCAACACAACTAAAACATAACCACAGATTAAAAACAAAGAGAGAAAAAATAAAATAAAAAAGAGATGTACAGACTGACAGCTGGGGCCCATCCGGCTCCGTTAGCTGATTCTCGGCTTCACCGGGAATCAGAGAAATCAAAAATAGATTACAGATGTCCATAAACTAGCACTTAGCCAAGGTGGAAAAAGTTACAAAACTCCCATTGCCTACATCACAGAGAACATACCAAATAGTTGACAAAACAAAAAGGAGAACCGACAAGGTACTACACAATTAGAGCTAGCATGTCACGCCCTGGTCGAAGTATTTTGTGTTTATCTTCATGTATTGGGTCAGGCCAGGGTGTGGCATGGGTTTTTGTATGTGGTGTGTATATATTGGGATTGTAGCTAGTGGGGTGATCTAGCAAAGTCTATGGCTGTCTGGAGTGGTTCTCAATCAGAGGCAGGTGTTTATCGTTGTCTCTGATTGGGAACCATATTTAGGCAGCCATATTATTTGAGCTTGTTGTGGGTGATTGTCCTTATTCCTGTCTATGTGTTAGTGTACACAAGTATAGGCGGTTTCGGTTTTTGTTATGTTTTTTGTAGTGTTTGTATTTAGATTTGTGTTATGTTTGTTTATTAAATTATGGATCGTAATCTACACGCTGCATTTTGGTCCGACTCTCCTTCACCACAAGAGAACCATTACATAGCAGGTATGATTTTCTCTTTTGTTTTGAGCCATGGCAAGAAGGCACCAGAGCCTGCCATGCTAATGGGTTCCTACTAATCAAATCAAACATTATTTGTCACATGCACTGAATACAACAAGTGTAGACCTTACTGTGAAATACTTACTTACAAGCCCTTAACCAACAGTGCAGTTCAAGAAGAGTTAAGGCAATATTTCCAAAATAAACTACAGTAAAAAATTATAAAAAGTAACACAATAACGAGGCTATATACAGGGGGTACCGGTACAGAGTCAGTGTGATGGGGTTCAGGTTAGAGGTTTTTGTACATGGAGGTAGGGGTGAAGTGACTATGCATAGATAATAAACAGCGAGTAGCAGCAGTGTCCAACACAAATTGGGGGGGTGGGTCAATGTAATAGTCCTGTGGCCAGCTGATTAATTGTTCAGCAGTCTTATGGCTTGGGAGTAGAAGCTGTTAAGGAGCCTTTTGGTCCTAGACTTGGCGCTCCAGTACCGCTTGCCATGCTGTAGCAGAGAACATTCAATGATTTGGATGACTGGAGTCTCTGACAATTATCCTCTGACACCACCTATTATATAGGTTCTGGATTGCAGGAAGCTTGGCCCCAGTGATGTACTGGGCCGTACGCACTACCCTCTGTAGCGCCTTACGGTCAGATGCTGAGCAGATGCCACACCAGGCGGTAATGCAACCGTCAGGATGCTCTCGATGGTGCAGCTGTAGAACCTTTTGAGGATGTGGGGACCCATGACAAATCTTTTCAGTCTCCTGAGGGGGAAATGTTCTGTTGTGCCCTCTTCATGACAGTATTGGTGTGTTTGGACCATGATAGATCGTTGGTGATGTGGACACCCCCACCCCTCGTCTTACCAGACGTAGCTTCTCTGTTCTTCTGGTGCATTGAAAATCCCTCCAGCTCTATATTATCCATGTCGTCGTTCAGCCATGACTGTGAAACATAAGATATTACAGTTCTTAATCTCCCGTTGGTAGGATAATCATAGGTCATCAATTTTCTTTTCCAATGATTTCATGTTAGCAAGTAGAATTGATGGCAGTGGGAGTTTACTCGCTCTCCTACGGATTCTCAAAAGGCAGCCCGATCTGCGTCCTCTTTTCTTCACACAAATGACAGTGATTTGGGCCTGTTCATGGGAGAGCACTATATATTTCTTGTCGGACTCGTTAAAGAAAAAAGCTTCTTCCAGTTCATGGTGAGTCATCCCAGTTCTGATGTCCAGAAGTTATTTTCGGTCATAGGAGATGGTAACAGCAACATTATGTACAAAATAAATTACAAACAACGCAAAAAAATATAAAAATTGGTTATGGCATGTAAAACGTCAGCCATTTCTCTTCGACGCCATTTTAACTAGATAACACATCCACAAAGTCTCCATCTGCTCCTTGTTTACATCACACTTCCTCATGATTGATGGATTATACCTCACAACCTCCAACACTTAGTCTGGAATGTAATTACATACTAGCATGGCTAGTGGCTAACGTTAGCCAGCTTGAACTAGCTACTGAGCTAGCATACGAATTTGGTAGCACAGAGTAGATCCTCCATATGGCGTTGAAGTTTAGAAGATATCTGGAAATAAGTTAATAAATATTTAATAACCCAAAAACATAACTATATTTGTACTTATAGGTAACCAGATTGTGACTGCAACTAATTTACTAAGTCTTTGACCACACTGTTACATTGGTGAGTAAACTCCTGCGCTTCACATGAAGCTACATGCGAAGTTATTAATGGGTTGCATCCCAAATGGAACCCAAATGGAGTAGGGTGCAACCATAGTTTGTGCAGGAGTTATTCAATCTACAATGTACAGAAATTGAAACCATTGGCACCGCCCTCTGAGAGCTGCTGTTGTGGACGTGCAGAGTAAAGAACATGTGGGAGCCGCTGCAGGAGGACGATGGTGAGGTGATGTCACTGCGAGTTCTGCTCGTCGGGCCGTTGGCACGGTGGCGTGATGCGATGGCTACATTCCAGGAGAAAAGCAGCTTTCTCAGCGTTGGGGGCAGAAACTACACTGAGGTGCTTAAGCTGCAGGGAAGGAAGACAACATGTTTTATTTAATTATTTAGATTTAAAATTATATACACTGCTGTTCAAAAGTTTGGGGTCACTTAGAAATGTCCTTGTTTTTGAAAGAAAAGCAATTTTTTTGTCCTTAAAATAACATCAAACTGATCAGAAATACAGTGTAGACATTGTTAATGTTGTAAATGACTATTGTAGCTGGAAATGGCAGATTTTTTATGGAATATCTACATAGGCGTACAGAGGCCTGTTATCAGCAACCATCACTCCTGTGTTCCAATGGCACAATGTGTTAGCTGATCCAAGTTTATTTTAAATAGGCTAATTGATCATTAGAAAACCCTTTCGCAATTATGTTAGCAGAGCTGAAAACTGTTGTGCTGATTAAAGAAGCAATAAAACTGTCCTTTAGACTAGCTGAGAATCTGGAGCATCAGCATTTGTGGGTATGATTACAGGCTCAAAATGGCCAGAAACTTTCTTCTGAAACTTGTCAGTCTATTCTTGTTCTGAGAAATTAAGGCTATTTTATGTAAGAAATTGCCAAGAAACTGAAGAGCTCATACAACTCTGTACTACTCCCTTCACAAACAGCGCAAACTGGCTCTAACCAGAATATAAAGAGGAATGGGAGGCCCCGGTGCACAACAGAACAAGAGGACAAGTACATTAGTGTCTAGTTTGAGAAACAGATGCTTCACAAGTCCTCAACTGGCAACTTATGTTTGGGGCAAATCCAACACAAGCCTGGTGGTGGCTGCATCATGTTATAGCTATGCTTGTCATCGGCAAGGACTAGGGAACAGAGCCAAGCACAGGCAAAATCTTAGAGAACCTGGTTCAGTCTGTTTTCCAACAGACACTAGTAGACAAATGAATATTTCATTAGGACAACCTAAAACACAACCAAAAACACCTTAATCAGCTTGATATTCTATGGCAAGACTTGAAAGTGGCTGTCTCGCAATGATTAACAACCAACTTGACATAGCTTGAAGAATTTAAAAAAATTATAATATGCATAATACTTACAATATAGGTGTGCAAAGCTCTTAGACTTACCCAGAAAGACTTGCAGCTGTAATCGCTGACAAAGGTGACTCTAACATGTATTGACTCAGGGGTGTGATATTTCATTTTTTATAAATTTTCAAATACTCCTAAAAACATGTTTTCACTTTGTCATTATAGGGTATTGTTTGTAGATGGGTGAGAACATATCTTTATTCAATGTTGAATTCAGGCTGTAACACAACATGTGGAATAAGTAAAGGGGTATGAATACTTTCTGAAGGCCCTGTATGTAGGGGGAGGGGGATAGAGGGACTCTAGCACTCCGGACCTGCACAGCAAAAATTGTAATATTAAATGTTGTTCAATGTGACTTTGGCATTGTCACATGTTTTTCTGTGTTCGTAAGACCTGGGGCTTCATTAAGAAAATGTACTTGTGCACAGATTTCACACGAATGAAAAAAATAAAATGCAGAACTGACGATTTCATGTTTAGCATAACAAAGATTCAAGTCTGTTCTATAAGCGTTTCAAATTTCTATCTGATCTGAACCGTCCACAACAATAACACCATCGATCATAATTTACCTGCATTCCATAGATGGGGTCCTCATAGAGATATAGGTCTGCTGGTGGGCTGTCCTGGAGGTTGCCTGACAGTAAGTCCCTAAGGACCTCGTCCTCCCCACAGACATCCATAGCAGAGACAGACACAGTCCCAGTCCTCCCCCTCCTCTCCATGTGACTGTAGAACCAGGAGATGGCACACAGGATGACCCCTAGACTCTGGCTACTGCTATCACTTACCCATCATGGTGTGGGACATATCTGTTAAATACAGCAATAAGGCACACAACACAATCAGTTTGGGTTCTCGTTCTGTATGTGTGTGCTTGAGAGAAAGCGAGTGAGGGCATCTTGGGAAACAGCTTGTGTGGGGGGGGGGGGCTTAATGCCAAGCTTCTTAAGACGAACGTGATCTAATTACACAAACCACAACAGGCTCATTGGAACTAGCAGTATTTACAGTACCTAGAGACCCTCAACTGCACTGCCATCCAGCATCATGTTATGTCCCCATTGTAGGGTTAAATTGGAAGACAGAGGGGATGGACAGGACAGAATTCCCCCAAATTAAGGTTCTAACTAAGCAGTGTCAATTGTCCTTACACAAAACAGTCAAAATACAGTCCTCTGAAATGGCAGTATTTACAGAACTTATTTCCCTGATTTTAAGAAGAAAATGTATTAATAATAACAGATTGGATTTAGGAACAGCACTTTAACATTGTATATCACTGACACTTATCAGACACGTTTCCTCCTCCATTACACTCTTTGAAAAAAGACGGCACTTAAATCACAAAGGGTTCTTCCCTGATGCCCACAAGGAACCCTTTCTGAGTATTTGTTTTTTTGTATTCTTCTTCTTTATTTATTCAGTCAAAACCCACTGAGACCATGGTCTCATTCCCAGTGGTGCCCTGATCACAACAGTACAACAACCAATACAATGTAAAACAAAACAGAAATCAATACAAAACACAACATTTATGAAAAACAGTTAGTCCTCAGCTACTAGGTTAACACCCTAAATGAGATTAATTAGACTATCCTTACAAACAGGTGGCCAGCTGAAGCAAAATGGTAATTAAAAGCCCCACAAATGTCAATTTTTGTCTAGTATGGGACAAGAGGCTGTTAAAACCTACTGGGGCAAAGAGGGGGTGGAGTTTTGCTCCACAGATTGGACCACTTTCCAAAAGTTAGCTGGATTACCACCACTATCTGACACAATTCAAGAAATATGTTGATTTTGCTTTTCTAACCAGAGAGACATATATTTCTAAAATGTCTGAAGGACCAATAAGATGTGGAATCAGTGAGCATGGCTACATGCACGTAATAATGTGATTATTGTGGATATAATAGTTTGTTTCAAATGTTTATATGCTTTGCAGGAAGAACAGTTTCCTTAATTATTCTGTTAACATGGACACATCAGGCTACTGATGGGACTTTTTATAAATGCAGGAAATTGGCAATCAAAATAAATGTTATACCACAGTGACTATACTATTTGATTCTGAGTTTTGACATATAAAAAGTGCATGTGAAAAGTGCATACTTTCAGTTTTTCTGAACTCACTTCTCTCATGGATAAGAGGGAAGCTACCTGGTGCTTGTAATGAACCTCGTCTGTCGTTTGAAGAGAGTCAGACCGAAATGCAGCGTGTAGGTTACTCATGACTTTTAATGAAGATAAAGCGGTACATGAAATAACGGAAAATACAAAAACAACTGAAACTAATACAGCCTATCTGGTGACTAACACAGAGACAGGTACAATCACCCACGAACTACAACGCACTCAGGCTGCCTAAATACGGTTCCCAATCCGAGACAACGAGAATCAGCTGACTCCAATTAGGAATCGCCTCAGGCAGCCAAGCCTAACTAGACACACCCCTAATAATACACACTCCCAATTAATACAAACCCCAATACGAAATACAACATATAAACCCATGTCACACCCTGGCCTACCCAAACATATAACAAAACACAAGATACAATGACCAAGGCGTGACAGTGCTGGTACATGTGCAGATCAAATACACCACTGGAACGCTGATTAAGCTATTTACACGTCATAATATTTAGAAACATTGCTCAGAAAACCAGGTGTTTTAATCGGCGTATGCTTACTTCAAGTAAGGCCTAAAGCCAATTAAGATAAACAGAGAGGGGTTTACATGACTAATACCATACTTGGCCTTCTGCCATAATCAGGATAATATAAAATGATTAGTGTGCATGTACACTTACTCAGTCAGTCTTGCCTTAGCCCAAACTACATTTCTTTCCTGTAATTTCACAGACAACTCATGCGTGAACCAAGGATTAGATCTCTTTCACCTGTAGTATTTTGTGCGGTGCATGTTTATCTGCAACAGAGTTAAACAGGGAAATAAAACAATTAAGAGCCTGATCCGAGTAAGTGATAGTTAACACAACCCAACAGTCACTCAGCCTCAGCTCAGACAAAAAATGTTGCTCATAAAAATTATTAAAACATCTTTTTATAATAATGCATAAGCGAGATTTAGGTATCTTAACATCTCTTATGCAGGCAACTGGACAATGGTCACTGAACTCAATGGCGAATATCACATTTTCTGTAAACTTTTGAGGGGTACTTGTTAGAATAATATGTAAGAGTAGGTTTTTCAGTTTTTAAAAAAATTGGATTTAGCATAGTTGGACCGCAGGTCAGACAATTTGTTAAGAGCACATAAGGAGACAGGAAGGGCAATAAATTACCGTCAAATGGGCATTATTACCCAGGCCCACATTTAGGACTAGACATTCAAATTGCTTAGTGACAGGGGTGGTGATGGATACAGAAACAGTCAAGTTGTTCTCTAAAAACATTATATCCAGTCAGAGACAAATCAGAGTCCAGTATAGACTTTAACCAAGATTCAGTTATAACCAGAATGCACGCCAGATTTACAATAAAATACATTTTTGAAATCAAACTTCGAGCATTTACATGAATTACTCAAAGGCCGCAGCTGCGTGAATTCATATCAGATGGAGTCTCTAATTCGAACATGCCATGTTCAGCCGGTAACCCCCTATTTATTCAAAAATGCCATGGGGTTGGCTTGAATTGGAAGAGATACAAGATTGTCTAGAACTGAGCCATTAGGCCTATGCCTGGAATGAGGATGTGGATTAAAACAAGAGTAGAAACCACCTAAGTGATCCAGTTGGGAGGGACCTTAGGTTTACTCACACTAATTGAATGAGGTTAAAGGCGTCCACATGCTTCCCAGTTCAGTAGAGTTTGTGCAAATACTATGACAACATTTTGTGACGTTTTTGTTCGTTTTGGACTTTGCTGAGGGTTTTTTCGGCTGTTTGGGGGGACACTTATTTCTGGAGGCAAGCCAAAGTTCGGAGCCGAAGTCTACGCCCCGTCGTCTGTGATTGGTCGACAGTAGGGATTCTGAAATAAATTATTTGTCATTGAATGAGTGATGACTCGTTTTCATGCACTTTTTTTCAGTGAAAAATACAGCACTAAACATCTATGTAGTTAGATGTAAAATTGTGCGACGAAGATCTCTTCGGCAAAAACATATGAAGATCCTCAAATGCCACCACTCATAGGCAATATATGGATGAAACACAGAGGAGGAGAGGTGCAAACTCGCAGCACCACTTTGACCTGTAGGGAGAGATTTCAATGATTTTTCAGGGGGACTATTGGGAGCTGGGATGACTTGATGTTGGCCAGAGGAGGGAAATGATAGATCTACAGCATGAAGTTTCTCTCCGTCATGTGAAGTGATACCTTGAGACTCCATTTGCCAACTTGAATAAGTCAAGAGCTACAGGTAACTATGTTGAGACTATTTTCTAAATAGGCTGCTTTAGTAAAAACTAAGAGTACTTAAAGATGCAAGCAGCAGTTGTTACATCCATTTTTGGACTTTTGTAAATTCATGATATGTACCCATTAATTCTTGAAGATTATACTGTAACTTATAAATGTCTCATGAGCTTAGTTCAACTGTCACACCCCATCAGGACCCAAAATATAAGCTTGTTTAACTCTGTTTGTAAACAAAGTACACACAAACAAACACTGAATAGCCTAAAAACATGGTTAAAACAATCATTTTATATCATGGGTGGTCAGTCCTTGCATCCAACCCCATCCCTCAACGTTGTACTGAAACAGTGTTGGGGAGGACGCTTTGTTATGGTTTCAACTGCTGATTTAAATATTCCATATGGGGAAAAACACCAGCTAAAACGTATTCTTCAAACGAGAACCCATAGAACCAAAAAGGCATAACAATCCATGCATTATTAAATCCTAGACAATAACACCTAAAGCATCAGCTAGGATTGTAGAATAGTCAAAGTAGCTGTCGATATGGGTCACAGGCAGGATCCTTATTAAAGCAGGTTGGAAATGACAGACACGTCAGTTGCGTTAAACTCTGCCAGTCTCCCAGCTTTCCTGATTCTATTCGCTTCTATCCACTGCTATTTATATGTTCCCTTTGAAATAGGTGTAAGAAGACGTTAAGCTAAACGGAAAAGAGATTTAGCACTGCTAGGCATCCGAGGAGAGATTTCTAATGTTACTCTGGTGAATAGTATGAAATAGGTAGGCAGCATATTTCTACAGTGCTGGACCCCTGCTGTTCACGAGACGGCGTCTCTTTTACGTTAACTTGGTTAAAAGAGAAGTATGTCGAGCAAAACCTGTATTAACAGTTAATAAGCTACACATTGGTGGTGGATGTTTATGTACTATAAAGCATTGAGATCCTATAATTCGGTGATGTGATTCTATGTGTAATTGTATGAGGTAAAGTGTGAAATGCCTTTGAGCATCTGTAAAAGCACTACATACCTCCAATTAATGATCAATTATTATGAATTCATTACGTCCTATATATCCTGAGTAAGAATTCTATGTTAACTGATTTCCACAGGTCCAGAGATGAACTCAGGAACACTGTGGATTTAAAGGCTCTCGGAGGTTTTATGTTCAGTTTGCTAAGACCCCAACAGCCACCTAACTAAGATCCCTCTGAGGTCTGACTCTGCACATGGGAAGGAACAGAACCTCACAGAATCACTACATGAAGTCAATGAACCACATAATAATGCTAAATGAACTGAACTGAACTTATAAAACCTCTATCTCGCTCTTATAAAAGCTGTCGAGTGTGATTTACTTGATATCACAAAGCAGCACTTTCGGGCTGCATGATGTAATATCTGAGCATTGATGATGATTAATCGTAATAAAAGCCAGTGATGGGAGCTAGTCAGTCTGCTATCTGATGGAAGGAGGATTGCTTTGTAACTCCTTCCCTACAGAACAGATACAGGAGTCGTCTCTAACTCTATTCTATTGACCTTGTGTCGCGTTCTAGTTATGGGGGCTGAATCATTCAAGAAGCCATTTACTGAGAGGGGGGGGGGAGAAAGAGATTCTCCCTGCGTTGCTCTGGGCTGAGTGCAAAATTAACCTCTTTCTCAATGTCAACTAAACGAAGGAGCTGATCATGGACTTCAGGAAACAGCAGAGGGAGCTGATCATGGACTTCAGGAAACAGCAGAGGGAGCTGATCATGGACTTCAGGAAACAGCAGAGGGAGCTGATCATGGACTTCAGGAAACAGCAGAGGGAGCTGATCATGGACTTCAGGAAACAGCAGAGGGAGCTGATCATGGACTTCAGGAAACAGCAGAGGGAGCACGCCCCCATCAACATCAATGGGGCAGCAGTGGAGAAAATGATAAGCTTCAAGTTCTTCGGTGTATACATTACTGACAATCTGAAATGGTCCACCGACACAGACAGTGTGGTGAAAAAGGCGCATTAACGCCTTCAACCTCAGGAGGCTGAAGAAATTCATCTTAGGCACTTGAGCCACGGACTGTTCACCCCGCTGCCATCCAGGAGGGGAGGTACGTACAGGTGCATTAAAGCTGGGACCGAGAGACTGAAAACCAGCTTCTAGCTAAAGGCCATCAGACTGTTAAATAGTCACCACTAGCCGGCCTCAGCCCAGTATCCTGCCCTGAAATTAGTCTCTGTTACTAGCCGGCTACCACCCGGTACTCCACCCTGCACCTTAGAGACTGCTGCCCTATGTACATAGTAATGGAACACTGGTCACTTTAATAATGTTTATATACTTTTCTACCCACTTCATATGTATATACTGTATTCTAGTCAAGGCCTATACCATTTAGCTATTGCTGTACATATACAATTATGTCCTACTGTCACGCCCTGACCTTAGATACTTTTTATTCTCTATGTTTGGTTAGGTCAGGGTGTGACACAGGTGGGAAAGTCTTTTCTTTCTATTTCTTTGTTTTTGGCCATGTGTGTGGTTCCCAATCAGAGGCACCTGTCTATCCTTGTCTCTGATTGGGGATCACATATAAGTTGTAATTTTCCTTTTGGGTTTTGTGGGATCTTGTTTTTTGTTTAGTGTCTCTACCTGACAGAACTGTGCGCTTTCGTTTTCTCTTGTTATTTTGTTCGAGTGTTTTTTGAAAATAAAAATCATGAACACTTTCCACACTGCGCTTTGGTCCACTCCTTTCGACGAGAGTTGTTACACCTACATCCTACATATATACTACATATTATATTTCTATACTGTACATAATGTCTATACATCCCATAATATACATATATATATTTATTCTCCGACAGCTCGTCCTAATATTTCTTAATTCCATAGTTTTACTTTTTAGATTAGTGTATAGTTGTGTATTGCTAGATATTACTGCACTGTTGGAACTAGGAACACAAGATTTTTGCTACACCTGCAATAATATCTAAATATGTGTATGCGACCAATAAAATGTGATTTGATTTGCAGGTGGGATGGGATGTAATGAGATGAGATGGGAGGAGATGAGATGAGGTGGGACCCAGGCCTGTGTCACACCCTGACCTTAGTTATCTTTGTTTTCTTTATTATTTTGGTTAGGTCAGGATGTGACAAAGGTGGTTGGTTTAGTTTTTGTATTTCTAGGTGTTTTTGTCCTGTCTAGGGTTTTTGTATATCTATGGGATTTTAGTATGTCTATGGTGGCCTGAATTGGTTCCCAATCAGAGGCAGCTGTTTAACTTTATTTTTTTACTTTTCCATGAGTTTTCCCGAACACTCCAACTTCCCAGCACGGTGGGTCCAACAGTGCCAAATCCACTGGCACTTACAGGACCTCTCGATCCAACACAAGGTCCCGCCAGAGACGTCCTGGATAGGACATCTGTCCTCGGACACAGAGCTCCATGAGGGGCGGTCTGTTGATTTCCAGTCCTCCTGCAATACTGTACCGCTCACAGTCTGAGTCTCAGAGTAGAATCTGGTTGATTTACATTGAGGAGCATCTGTTGTCTGTGAAAAATACACAAATACCACCTTAATAAACTGCAGGCAAGAAAACAAACATGAGTTGAAAAGGGGTGTTTTGGCTGGAAGCAAAAAGGGTTCCCATATGGGGACAGCCAAAACACCCCTTTTCAACTCATGTTTGTAGAATCCTCCGTGGAAAAGGTTCTACATTAAATCCAAAATGACTCTACCTGGGACCCAAAAAGGTTCCTCAAAGGTGTATCCTATGGTGACAGAAGTACCTTTTAGGTTCTAGATAGCACCTTTTTTTTCTGTGTCCCATGATATCATCATAACATTTCAACCTAATGTTTTCAAAGCATATTAGTCATCAAATAATAAGTACATACTTAGGCTGTGGGTTGCACAGTTCGATCTAAACAACTTAAGATAAATACTGAATAATAAAAAAAAATGTAATATTAAATCAAGTGTCCTTTACCCAAAACCTTCGGTTCCCTGCTGTGGGACATCTCTCCTTCTCGCTCCGAGTGAGAGATGCCATAGCAAAAGGTTACATAACGGAAAACTATAATGAAAAATGTAACAAAGGCAAAAACAAGGATAAAGGATATGCTGTCTACTTTAGTCAGTGTTAGGTTTTTTTTGTACATGGGTAAAAAAATACAAATTAAGGAAAGATATTAAGCAATTATGTTATTGTAACCCAGTATTCCAATTTGCACGTCTTGTCATGTTGAGCTAGTGGTGGCGGTGTGAATGAAGGTGCGTGTAATGTCAGCGCATCAAGAGGGAGAGCGCTCCCACACAACTACTTATTGCTTTTCTTTGTGCATTCCCCTCGTTGTCCACATGGAGGCAGTGAAGTGCAAACTATAAACGCAGCTTGAACGATAAAGCCAGATATTTCACCAGATGTAAAAATGTGAAGCATCCGGTTGGAGTTTCCACTCCTTACCAAATATGGTGATGAGAGGAATATCACTGGCCGGTCGTGGGAGAAGATGGAGCGAGATGGACTTTGGCCAATATTCTGCTAATTTTCTTATCGATGAAACAATTGATTTCGATAGTTTTCTGTTTCCAAAACTAGAATCTGAAACAAAGATAGTGGACTACGTTTTGTAGACTTTACCCTTTGCCAACGTTTTTTTTTATTTAAATGCCTTGTTTAGGAGTGCAAGGTCAAATTGAGTTATTGCACACATGCACTTTGCAGAGTAGGTGTTCCTTAACGAAAATATGCAAAAGCGATGTCATTAGGTTCCCACTAGCTTGCGCTTGGCTCTGCCCACCTCCTTGCGTGGTCTGACCGCTATGATTCATTTGCTCCCATTGGAAACGACAGGCTCTGGTCTGTCTTGGGTTAGTTATAAAACATCTTTGCTATAAACGTGGCACTCGAGTTTGTGGTCTGTATGTGAAATAATCCGATTTCATGTCGAACGGTTTGTGCCTAACATAATGCTTTTTCAGATATTATAGGACATATTTTCAAATTAGAAGATAGTAAGTGTGTCTAGAGGACATTCCATGAACCAGGGCTGTGTTCAGTACATAAAAACACGAGGAGGCTGGTGGTAGGATAGAACGGAGTGGTTTCCATACGTTTGATGTGTTTGATACCTTTCCAGTTACACCATTCCCGCCATTACAATGGACCCGCCCTCCTATAGCTCCACCCACCATCAAATCACATTTTATTTGTCACATACACATGGTTAGCAGATGTTAATGCGAGTGTTTGTCAAAATGCTTGTGCTTCTAGTTCCAACCATGCAGTAATATCGAACAAGTAATGTAACAATTTCACAACAATTTACACACAAGTGTAAAGGAATGAATAAGAATATGGACATAAAAATATATGAATGAGTGATGGTACAGAACGGCATAGGCAAGATGAAGTAGATGGAATAGAGTGCAGTATATACATATGAGATGAGTAATGTAGGGTATGTAAACATTATATAAAGTGGCATTGTTTAAAGTAGCTAGTGATACATTTATTACATACATTTGTCATTATTAAAGTGGCTAGAGATGAGTCAGTATGTTGGCAGCAGCCACTCAATATTAGTGATGGCTGTTTAACAGTCTGATGACCTTGAGATAGAAGCAGTTT
Organism: Oncorhynchus keta; assembly: GCF_023373465.1. Taxonomy (NCBI): domain Eukaryota; kingdom Metazoa; phylum Chordata; class Actinopteri; order Salmoniformes; family Salmonidae; genus Oncorhynchus; species Oncorhynchus keta. Next base: position 31,842,379 of record NC_068428.1, read on the forward strand.
TTCAGTCTCTCGGTCCCTGCTTTGATGCACCTGTACTGACCTCACCTTCTGGATGGTAGCGATGTGAACAGGCAGTGGCTCGGGTGGTTGTTGTCCTTGATGATCTTTTTGGCCTTCCTGTGACATCGGGTGGTGTAGGTGTCCTGGAGGGCAGGTAGTTTGCCCCCGTTGATGCGTTGTGCAGACCTCACTACCCTCTGGAGAGCCTTACGGTTGTGGGTGGAGCAGTTGCCGTACCAGGCGGTCATACAGCCCGACAGGATGCTCTCAATTGTGCATCTGTAAAGGTTTGTGAGTGCTTTTGGTGACAAGCCGAATTTCTTCAGCCTCCTGAGGTTGAAGAGGCGCTGCTGCGCCTTCTTCACCACGCTGTCTGTGTGGGTGGACCATTTCAGTTTGTCCGTGATGTGTACACCGAGGAACTTGAAACTTTCCACCTTCCCCACTACTGTCCCGTCGATGTGGATAGGGGGCTGCTCCCTCTGCTGTTTCCTGAAGTCCACGATCATCTCCTTTGTTTTGTTGACGTTGAGTTTGAGGTTATTTTCCTGACAGCCTGATAAAGATGTAACAGAATGTTCACGGAAACAGTGCTGTACTGAATGACCAGTTGAAACACAGGGAGGGGTTGGCTTGTAGCTTCAAAACACACCTCTTCCCGTTAAAGAGTAACTTTAATGAAACCAGATGTTTTAGACTTAGTTATAGTGAAAGACGTCAATTCTGGTCATCATTTTTGCCAGTTTGTTGCAAAAGTGATATATTTTGGTAGTTTAGTAGTAAATCTAGCTCCTTTTGCCCCTGGCAGGTCAAATCTACCGTTGAAATCGTGATGTGGAGGTGTTCAGTATGAAATACACTCCCTTCTAGATGTGCTGTGTGGTAACGCCCAATGATATATATGAACTAGATTACTAATACCTTTGTAAAATAGATTTTGGAAGCTATAGAAATTAATTTATTAATGTCTACATTCACTTTTTACAAAAAAAAATATTTTACTAGGCAAGTCAGTTAAGAACAAATTCTTACTTTCAATGACAGCCTAGGAACAGTGGGTTAACTGCCTGTTCAGGGGCAGAACAACAGATTTGTACTTTGTCAGCTTGGGGATTTGAACTTGCAACCTTCCGGTTACTAGTCCAATGCTCTAACCACTAGAGTACCCTGCCACCCCAAATGTATTTCAAAGGCCAAATCGAGCATGATGCCGCATCGCCATGCGCTTCCCAAATGTTGTAAGGATGCAGAGGGCTCCATATAGCGTTGTATAGCTCCACGTCAACAAGATTGGTTGACTGTAGATGAGGGTCCTTTATAAACACACTCACTTGCTTGACAACTTCCATCACAACAGCTCTGCGCCGCTATGTGAAGTGCAAGAAGTATGAAAGCCCTCACTTCTGCAGAAGTCCGTAAATGCTGCACGGCCAATGCAGACAGCAGATTGACCATGTAGAGCCTTAAGCAAGCAAGCAGCGACGTCCTTTACACCCACACACTTATAATTATGAAACGTGAAAGCATACCTGTGAGAGGGGATGCCTTGGTAGTACAGTTATGGTCAAAAGTTTTGAGAATGACACAAATATACATTTTCACAGTCTGCTGCCTCAGTTTGTATGATGGGAATTTGCATATACTACAGAATGTAATGAAGAGTGATCAGATGAATTGCAATTAATTGCAAAGTCCCTCTTTGCCATGCAAATGAACTGAATCCCCCAAAAAACATTTCCACTGCATTTCAGCCCTGCCACAAAAGGACCAGCTGACATCATGTCTCTGATTCTCTTGTTAACACAGGTGTGAGTGTTGACGAGGACAAGGCTGGAGATCACTCTGTCATGCTGATTGAGTTCGAATAACAGACTGGAAGCTTCAAAAGGAGGGTGGTGCTTGGAATCATTGTTCTTCCTCTGTCAACGATGGTTACCTGCAAGGAAACACGTGTCATCATCATTGCTTTGCACAACAAGGGTTTCACAGGCAAGGATATTGCTGCCAGTAATATTGCACCTGAATCAACCATTTATTGGATTATCAAGAACTTCAAGGAGAGCGGTTCAATTGTTGTGAAGAAGGCTTCAGGGCCCCCAAGAAAGTCCAGCAAGCGCCAGGACCGTCTCCTAAAGTTGGTTCAGCTGCAGGATCGGGGCACCACCAGTACAGAGCTTGCTCAGGAATGGCAGCAGGCAGGTGTGAGTGTATCTGCACGCACAGTGAGAAGAAGACTATTGGAGGATGGCCTGGTGTCAAGAAGGGCAGCAAAGAAGCCACTTCTCTCCAGGAAAAACATCAGGGACAGACTGATATTCTGCAAAAGGTACAGGGATTGGGCTGCTGAGTACTGGGGTAAAGTATTTTTCTCGGATGAATCCCCTTTCCGATTATTTGGGGCATCCGGTATAAAGCTTGTCCGCAGAAGACAAGGTGAGCGCTACCATCAGTCCTGTGTCATGCCAACAGTAAAGCATCCTGAGACCATTCATGTGTGGGGTTGCTTCTCTGCCAAGGGAGTGGGCTCACTCACAATTTTGCCTAAGAGCACAGCAATGAATAAAGAATGGTACCAACACATCCTCTGAGAGCAACTTCTCCCAACCATCCAGGAACAGTTTGGTGAGGAAAAAGTGATAACTAAGTTGCTCGGGAAACAAAACATCAATATTTTGGGTCCATGGCCAGGAAACTCCTCAGACCTTAATCCCATTGAGAACTTGTGGTCAGATCCTCAAGAGGCGGTTGGACAAACAAAAACCCACAAATTCTGACAAACTCCAAGCATTGATTATGCAAGAATGGGCTGCCATCAGTCAGGATGTGGCCCAGAAGTTAATTGACAGCATGCCAGGGCGGATTACAGAGGTGTTGAAAAAGAAGAGTCAGCAATGCAAATATTGACTCTTTGTATCAACTTCATGTAATTGTCAATGAAAGCCTTTGACACTTATGAAATGCTCTCTAAATATACTTCAGTATTCCATAGTAACATCTGACAAAAATATCTAAAGGCACAGATGCAGCAAACTTTGTGAAAATGTATATTTGTGCTATTCTCAACTTTTGGCCACGACTGTACACGTTGATTTATTGGTTTTGGGTACTGTATAAAAACCTAACGCGTTGTTTTTTAAACTTTATTTAACTAGGAAAGTCAGATAAGAACAAATTCTTATTTTCAATGGCGGCCTAGGAAGCGTGGGTTAACTGCCTTGTTCAGGGGCAGAACAACAGATTTTAACCTTGTCAACTCTGGGATTTGATCTTCAAGACGATAATCACTTTTCCTCCCAACACAATACCGCAATAAATGTGACATTGAGAATCATTTATTTTGCAGACTGTTGTGGATTTGAATTTACACCATAAGTGGCAATAAATGTCAGGATTTAGGCACCTTATCACAGTGAGCTAACTCACAGTTCAGAGCTGTATTTCTTTGTGATTCACATACATTTATTATTAGAGCGTGGCAGTGGACTTGTACCTGATCCCCCAAAATGTTGGGGATCATTTACACAACCCCAAAAGGAATATTTATGAGCAATTCATCCAACCACAACTTCTAACCTGAATGCATTTTTTTAAGATTTGAGGGGTTTGGGCAACGACTGAAATTGGGGTCGAGAGTTAACCAAAATATGTCAGTCATTGCTTCAAGCCACACCCCGGGACACACACCAAATGGAGCAAATGTACCTCAAAGTATGTTCAAGAATGTACAAGAACGTTTGAGGAAAATGTGCCATTCGGTAAATCGTTCCGCAACGTAGTAAACGTTCAAGTGAACTGAACTCTCCCCAAGCTGCCACAAAGTCATGTTGTGGGTTTTATGGTTGGAGTGTCTGGGAAGGAGTTGGAGTGATTCTCTGTGATCTTTTAAGGAGGAGTCTGGGAGAATCTCAATTGCATTCTCCTCGCGTCCTCTCTCTCACCTCCTTCTCAAAACCCATTGGATGAGAAAGTGAGAGGTCGGCAGGAAGAGGATCTATTCTTAGAATGGTGGGAAGGCGGTCATTTTGAATGATTATTTTTGTTTTTTTATTTAACCTTTATTTAACTAGGCAAGTCAGTTAGGAACAAATTCTTATTTACAATGACAGCCTAGCCCAGCCAAACCCAGACAACGCTGAGCCAATTGTGTGCCACCCTATTTTTATTTTTTAATTTTTAATTTTACCTTTATTTAACCAGGCAAGTCAGTTAAGAACACATTCTTATTTTCAATGACGGCCTAGGAACAGTGGGTTAACTGCCTGTTCAGGGGCAGAACGACAGATTTGTACCTTGTCAGCTCGGGTGTTTGATCTTGCAACCTTCCAGTTACTAGTCCAACACTCTAACCACTAGGCTACACTGCCGCCCCTATGGGAATGGAATTAATGGAACTGTATCAAACAACAAACATATGTAAACCATTACAATGAGCCCGTCCTCCTATAGCTCCTTCCACCAGCCTCCACTGTTCAGAATAGGTCTTTATGGACAGATAATTGAATATGTGTGTGTGTGTGTGTGTGTGTGTGTCCTTGGGGTCATTTTTAATATACCTATTTATTTTCATGGCTAAAAATGTAGCCTGCTGTGCTTGGTATCTCCAAAATGCGCATAGACAGCTTGGATCATTAAGTTTGCCGAAGACAAAACAATTGTAGGCCTGATCACAGACAATGACAAGACAGCCTATAGTGAGGTCAGAGACCTCACCGTGTGGTGCAAGGACAACAACCTCTCCCTCAACGTGATCAAGACAAAGGAGATGATTGTGGACTACAGGAAAAGGAGGACCAAACACTTCCCCGTTCTCATCGACGGGGCTGTAGTGGAGCAGGTTGAGAGCTTCAAGTTCCTTGGCGTCCACATCACCAGCAAACTAACATGGTCCAAACACACCAAGACAGTCATGAAGAGGGCACGACAAAACCTATTCCCCCTCTGGAGACTGATAATATTTAGTATGGGTCCTCAGATCCTCAAAAGGTTCTACAGCTGCACCATCGAGAGCATCCTGACGAGTCAACACCATAGTACCCTCCAAGCTCGTCATCAAGCTCGAGACCCTGGGTCTCGACCCCCGCCCTGTGCAACTGGGTACTGGACTTCCTGACGGGCCGCGCCCAGGTGGTGAGGGTAGCCAACAACATCTCCTCCCCGCTGAATATGTTTTCTGCGACGCGGATCCTGTGTTCTGCCTTACAAACAGGAGTTGCATCACTGCCTGGTATGGCAACTGCTCGGCCTCCGACTGCAAGGCACTACAGAGGATAGTGCATACAGCCCAGTACATCACTGGGCCGTATGCCAGTATCATACCACCCTGCACACCACTGCTTGCTTGCTTCTCAAGCTAAGCAGGGTTGGTCCTGGTCAGTTCCTGGATGGGAGACCAGATGCTGCTGGAAGTGGTGTTGGAGGGCCAGTAGGAGACACTCTTTTCTCTGGTCTAAAAAATATCCCAATGCCGCAGGGCAGTGATTGGGGACACTGCCCTGTGTAGGGTGTCGTCTTTCGGATGGGACGTTAAACGGGTGTCCTGACTCTCTGAGGTCATTAAAGATCTCATGGCACTTATCGTAGGGGTGTTAACCTCAGTGTCCTGGCTAAATTCCCAATCTGGCCCTCAAACCATCATGGTCACCTAATAATCCCCAGTTTACAATTGGCTCATTAATCCCCCTCCTCTCCCCTGTAACTATTCCCCAGGTCATTGCTGCAAATGAGAACGTGTTCTCAGTCAACTTACCTGGTAAAATAACAGAAAAATAAATAAAACTGGGGCCAAGCTTCCTGCCATCCAAGACCTCTTTACCAGCTGGTGTCAGAGGAAGGCCCTACAAATTGTCAAAGACTCCAGCCACCCTAGTCATAGGGGTAGGGTTAAATGTGGAAGACACATTTTCAGCTGAAGGCATTCAGTTGTACAACTGTCTTGGTATCCCTCTTTCCCTTTCTACCCCCAAGCCATAAGACCCCTGAACATGTAATCAAATGGCTACCCAGACTATTTGCATTGCCCCCCTTTTACGCTGCTGCTACTCTCTTATTATCTATGCATAGTCACTTTAATTATTATACCTACATGTACATATTACCTCAATTACCTAGATTAACCGGTGCCCCCACACATTGACTATGTACCGGTACCCTGTATATAGCTACACTATTGTTATTTTACTGCTGCTCTTTAATAATGTGTTACTTTATTTATTTTTTTGTGTATTTTTCTTAAAACTGCATTGTTGGTTTTAAGGGCTTGTAAGTAAGAATTTCACTGTAAGGTCTCTACACCTGTTGTATTCGGCGCATGTGACAAATCAAATTAGATTTTATGTCTTAGTCCTTTGAGCTGCTCTATCAGTTATTACGGTAATCCACGCCCATGTCCTTCCCCAACACTTGAACACGGGAGGGGTCTGGTACCACCATTTGCGCCGACAAGCCCTTCTGCCATTGAAAAGTGCTAGTAACGCTACTGCCATTTGGCGCAGTTAAATATAGCTAGCAGCTACATCAATTTGCATAGCGTAGCGTCCTTACAGAATTTCCCATATTTGCCATTTTAAATCGTGTTTCAGTTTAGTATTTTTATACAGATATAAAAATGAGTTCAATTAACGTAAAAAAACTGAAAGTTAACGAGTTGAAGGACGAGCTGAAAAAGCGTCAGCTGTCGGACAAGGGACTGAAGGCCGAGTTGATGGACCGGCTGCAGGCCGCACTTGACGAAGAGGCCCTGGCTGGAGATGATCCCATTGGGCTGGAGGCCGCGGAGGGAGGCAGCTCTGGGGCCGCTGATGATCAAGAGGACATGGGGGAAGACGAAGAAGACGACGAGGATCCGGTCGAAGAAAGCATGGAGGCCAACGAGGAGGAGGAGAATGGAAACGGAGAGGGAGATCCCGCCGTAGAATGCGAGGAGAACGCGGCTCAGGAGGACGACGAAATGGGCGAGGTGGAGGATGAAGACATGGATCCAATGTTGAAGGAAGGTGTGGACGACATGGAGAAAATAACGTTAGACGCAGAGGATGGTGAGCCTGGAGATCAGCCAGCAGAGGGTGAGTCGCTGGTTCCATTTGAAAATCCCTGGACTGGTTGTCACATGTTTTTTGCTATACGGGGTGTTTTCGTGAAGCCGGATTGATGTGTATTGATTAGATAGGCTAGTGTGGCTAGCAAATCGGGGTAATATTGTTTAACTTGGTCCTAACGTACTGCATGGAGGCTACCATTGGACTCACGCTTGATGTAATTTTAGCTGAATGGGTGGTTAGCATGCTAACGTAGTTAGCATTCTTTTGTGTAGTTGCTAACTAGAATAGCTAGCTCGCGATTCTAGCGGACGGTGTACAATATTCTGCAGGCGCTGGTGGGCTCGTGGTTCTAAATGGTTAACTATATGACTCGGAGTATCCTAAATTCCTATACAAACGGTTTCTCAAACTGGTTCTAGAAACGTAGCTAAAGGCAAGTATTTGAAAACAGTAGTTGGCTAGTTATCTGATTTAGATAACACTAGCTGGCTAAGATATTTTGAATGAACGAGCAAGAAGTGGCTAACTAGCTTTTAAGCTAACTGGCTAGTTAGTCGCGAATGCTATTGTGGGGGAAGGGGGTCAATCAAAAATAGTCTGCAGTTTTTTTTGTCCGACTTGTCGCAGTATGCTATTGTATTGACCGCAACATCTGAGACGGGTGGACAATGGTCTATTTCCCTGACCTTTTTAAATTAATAGTAACTAACCGTAGCTGGGTTATTGTACCCATTTTACTGTGTTTAACGTTACATCTCCTTACATATGTCCTCCAATTGTTGGCCGGCTACAATGTAACCAACCTTACTCCCTGGTCAAAGCAGCCTTAGCCTTCTACTGTCTTCCATCACATTCAATGAAAGTAATGAGGTCCTAATGGACTAGTAGTTAGTCATCTGTGTGGGCTAACCCTACCACAGTCACAGTGCGACCTATCCTTTCAATAAAGGAGCACCTCATTATATTTTTCTTTTATTTCCAAAGGGGATGCGGACAAAGACACGAATGCTGATCAGAAGAATAAGAAGGGTGTTAAGAGACGCCGGGAGGAACATGGAAGGGGCTACTTTGAATTTATTGAAGAGAACAAATACAGCTGGTAAGGATGGGAGACAAAATGGCCTTTGGTATGTCTGAAGCGCCATCACAGCTATGTGAACTGTATTGGCTTTAAGCGCCAATGCATTAACTAGCGACAAAACCCTCACTTAACTTACTTTTGTCAACATTACTTAAGATTCATACATGTTTGAATTGAGGGTCATCCCTGGCTTTTAAATGAACCTTACCATTTAACCCATGCAGTGACCACATGCACCCGTAAATGGACTGCATAACATAGCAAGAGGAATGAACAGTAATGTTCTTTTGTTCCCCATTCGGTCTCTTTGTGCAGGAAGGTTTACTGTGTACACTGACAAGGTGACGCAACACTGCTAAAAAAAGAAATGCATGAGAGAGTAGTGGGGGGGGGGGGTTGCGTAAGGGTACAAGGATGTAGAACTTTTTCCTGGACGCTCGAGTTGCAGATTGGTACTCTCCACGGACTGCTCATTGTTCCTGCTCGCATAGTATTTGTCTTTTCTGATTGTCTCTCTCCACTTTGTCATTTTATTCAGTGTGATTGATGTTTTTTTTACAGGAATGCTTTCTCGCCGTACAGTCACACTGTGCATCATGGGCTGGTTTCCAGGGTACTTCAAATGGAGATTCCCATTGAGCTTTTTAGTCCAAGGCTAGGCTTGATCTGTCTGGAAAACCGCCCCCATGTTTATCTGGAACTATATTTGTTTTTTTCATTGACCAAGTGGACTGTTATCTTGTCATCAAGATGTCACTCTAGCCCAGGTTTCTTCAACCCTGTTCCTGGAGAGCTATCCTCCTGTAGGTTTTCATTTTAACCCCAGTTGTAACTAACCTGGTTCAGTTTATCAACCAGCTAATTATTTGAATCAGGTGCGGTAGATAAGGGTTCTACTGAATTTACAGGACAGTAGCTCTCCAGGAACAGGGTTGAAAAAACCCGCTCTGACTGGTGTAAACTAAGAAACCATTGACTGTGCAGCAGAGGCCTTAGTAGCTGTTGGCTAAATCAATCATGGAATCTCCATCGCACCACCCTGGATAACCTCTGGCAAGACTATATGATCCTTGGTCTGAGTGCAGTCTAACTAATGTGTAGATAAGCCAAAGATGGTGCAATTAGTGGTTCCCTGGCTACATATATATGAGATAGTCAGGTCTAGTGTGGAGAGAAAAATGTAAACAAATTTACCCACTCACTACTGTCAGTCGCTCTGGGTAAGAGTGTTAGCTAAATGATTAAAATACAAATGACCACTTCATTTACATTTTAATCTAAGCACAGTGCATTTGAGGACAGAGTAAAATTACCAACCCAAACAGTGTTGGTACAAATGTGAATTAACCCCTCCCCCCACACACACACACACGACTATCTCTTGTTCTAATTGGTGCAGAGACTCACATTTTCTATCAATGCTACATTATGGTGTTTCTCTTCTTGTGCCCGGGGCAGTGTTAAATCCTGAGGCAGTGTTTAATCCTGCAAAGGCTTCCGTCTACATTCTGTGGACAGGCATTTATCCTCGTGTTGTAATCCTCGCCAGTGTAAATATTTGTAGGCTAGTTTTATAAACAACTCTTCCCCCTGGGAAACGGCTTGATTCTGTTTCTGAATTCCTTCAAGTTTTAAGTCAGTGTAGCACAATATTCAGCTTGTTATCACTATAGTCCCTAGAGTACATTTTAAGCCCATCTAGGTTATGTGGAACTAGCTTGTTTGCCTCTCTTTTCCATGACCATGGGGCTGCAGCTTTCACCTTTAGTGAGAGCAGCGCCACACAGTTAAATAAATCCAGCATCCTTTTATCCTTCTTGACCCTACCAGGAATCTCCACAGCCATAAACACAGTTTCTGCACACAAGAAGGCCTATTGGCTTTTTATAATAAGAAATATAGCCCCTAGGACTAGTTAAAATATATTTATTTAATAATAATTCTCCATCTCTTTGAGGCATCAGTGGACCACTGCAGGTATGTATTTGTCTTGTCGTGATTTCTTTAAAATACACCGGACCCCAGAAGCTTAAATGTTGGAGTTCTATTTCCGCCCATATTCTTCTTGACTATTTCCATCGATGCCCTCTTCTTCAGAGAGGTCATCTCAACCGGATGGCCACCCTGGTAGGGCATTCTGGTTCCGTGCGACAGGTTCGAATTCTCTGACATTGTTACTGACTGGCTTTGTTCTCTTTCAGGTCTAGTCTCAAGTCTCCACTGCCACCCCTGGAAGAGGAAGATGAAGAGTTTGACGATACAACAGTCTGTCTGGACAACTGTGAGTGATGTTTGGGATATAGCGTGGCCGACAGTGCTGGGTTTATTTAATCACTCTACAAACGCCTGCTCAGAAGCCATAGCTCCACCTCGCTGTCTGTTTGCCATGTCGTTCAATATTCTCACGTCTCTTCTAGTGTGTAGGAATACGGCTTAAAGACCAATGTGTGATGGGACACACTATATGGCATGTCAGGGAATTGAGAAGATAACTGAATAATTGATGCGTTTGTTTGTCATCAGATAACTGCGACCTGCACTTCAAGGTGTCCCGGGACCGGTACAGCGCATCCTCTCTCACCATGGAGAGCTTTGCCTACCTTTGGTCTGGGGGCAGGGCCTCGTACGGCCTGACCCAGGGGAAGGCCTGTTACGAGATGAAGGTAAGGAGAAACTTCTCTTGTCTAGCCCAGTTGTCATTTCATTAGTAATTGTGAATTCGTAATGTTTTGACCTCAAACCCATAATTTTTCACCATTTTATAATATAAATGCACCATCAGATTTTATCACCTAGTTGCGCCCAATAATGGCCATTTATTTATTTCAGCTTTATTTAACCAGGTAGGCCATTTGACGACAAGTTGTCATTTCCAACTGTGACCTGGCCAAGATAAAGCAAAGCAGTGCGACAAAAACAACACTTACACATAAACAAACGTACAGTCAATAGCACAATATAAAAATCAATGTACAGTGTGTGCAAATGTAGGGAGGTAAAAGGCAATAAATAGGCCATAAAGGCAAAATAATCACTATTTAGCATTAACGTAAAAAATATATATAGATTTGTAAGCCATCATATTAAAATTACCAATGTATTATTGTGGTTCTAGTTAACTGAGAAGATTCCAGTGAAGCACATCTTCAGTAAGAACATGGAGGTCCATGAGGTCCAGGTTGGATGGTCCATGGCTACTGGCAGTCTGCTCCTTGGTCAGTATTTTCATTCTATAGGTTTTTTTCTCCAAAAATAGAATGGTTCTTATGGGGTGTTGGCGCTCTCTAAAGGCTGTTAGGAAGCATGACATGTAACTTGAAATGATATAGCCTGTTACAGTTGTAGTTTGCAAGGTGACTATAAAATGAGTGCAGAAATCCAGAAATAATTTCATGATACATTTCTAATTCTCTACTTTTAGTTCCCTGAACCAGTCAACTGTGTATCATGTCTGATGTGAGTTGTATTGTGTCATTGCAGGTGAGGAGGAGCATTCTTATGCCTACTCTGGCAAAGGCAAGAAGACTACCAACTGCGTGACTGAAGATTTTGGAGAGACTTATGATGAGAACGACGTCATCTGCTGCCTCATCGTAAGTAGCCGGCCTCCATTTATTCGTAATAGTTTCCATAATGTAAATGAACAGGCCGGTTTTAAAATTACTTTTCAGACTTTCTGTGATGTCAAGAATACCTCATCAATGAGGCAAACTCACACAAAATATTTATTTGTATGAAAACATGATTTGTCTGCCACACCCTCTGTTCATAAAGTAAAACATTTCCACCTAAACCGGTTTGACGACTTCCTTGTTGGTACCAAACATTTTGACCTGTCAATGTTCCATTGTAACTACAAGCTTTATATATATATATTACTGCTCAAAAAATGAAAGGGAACACTAAAATAACACATCCTAGATCTGAATGAATGAAATTCTTATGAAATACTTTTTTCTTTACATAGTTCAAATCAAATCAAATCAAATTTATTTATATAGCCCTTCGTACATCAGCTGATATCTCAAAGTGCTGTACAGAAACCCAGCCTAAAACCCCAAACAGCAAACAATGCAGGTGTAAAAGCACGGTGGCTAGGAAAAACTCCCTAGAAAGGCCAAAACCTAGGAAGAAACCTAGAGAGGAACCGGGCTATGTGGGGTGGCCAGTCCTCTTCTGGCTGTGCTGGGTAGAGATTATAACAGAACATGACCAAGATGTTCAAATGTTCATAAATGACCAGCATGGTCGAATAATAATAAGGCAGAACAGTTGAAACTGGAGCAGCAGCAGTCAGGTGGAATGGGGACAGCAAGGAGCCATCATGTCAGGTAGTCCTGGGGCACTGTCCTAGGGCTCAGGTCCTCCGAGAGAGAGAGAAAGAAAGAGAGAATTAGAGAGAGCATATGTGGGGTGGCCAGTCCTCTTTTGGCTGTGCCGGGTGGAGATTATAACAGAACGTGGCCAAGATGTTCAAATGTTCATAAATGACCCAGCATGGTTGAATAATAGTAAGGCAGAACAGTTGAAACTGGAGCAGGAGCATGGCCAGGTGGACTGGGGACAGCAAGGAGTCCTCATGTCAGGTAGTCCTGGGACATGGTCCTAGGGCCCAGGCCAGTTGAAACTGGAGCAGCAGCATGGCCAGGTGGACTGGGGACAGCAAGGAGTCATCATGTCAGGTAGTCCTGGGGCATGGTCCTAGGGCTCAGGTCCTCCGAGAGAGAGAAAGAGAGAGAAGGAGAGAATTAGAGAACGCACACTTAGATTCACACAGGACACCGAATAGGACAGGAGAAGTACTCCAGATATAACAAACTGACCCTAGCCCCCGACACATAAACTACTGCAGCATAAATACTGGAGGCTGAGACAGGAGGGGTCAGGAGACACTGTGGCCCCATCCGAGGACACCCCCGGACAGGGCCAAACAGGAAGGATATAACCCCACCCACTTTGCCAAAGCACAGCCCCCACACCACTAGAGGGATATCTTCAACCACCAACTCACCATCCTGAGACAAGGCCGAGTATAGCCCACAAAGATCTCCGCCACGGTACAACCCAAGGGGGGCACCCAGACAGGCCGACCACAACAGTGAATCAACCCACCCAGGTGACGCACCCCCAGGGACGGCACGAGAGAGCCCCAGCAAGCCAGTGACTCAGCCCCGTAACAGGGTTAGAGGCAGAGAATCCCAGTGGAAAGAGGGTTCAATGTGCTGACAACAAAATCACACAAATTATCAATGGAAATCAAATTTATCAACCCGTGGAGGTCTGGATTTGGAGTCGCACTCAAAATTAAAGTAGAAAACCACACTACAGGCTGATCCAACTTTGATGTAATGTCCTTAAAACAAGTCAATGAGGCTCAGTAGTGTGTGTGGCCTCCACGTGCCTGTATGACCTCCCTACAACGCCTGGGCATGCTCCTGATGAGGTGGCGGATGGTCTCCTGAGGGATCTCCTCCCAGACCTGGACTAAAGCATCCGCCAACTGGACAGTCTGTGGTGCAACGTGGCGTTGGTGGGTGGAGCGAGACATGATGTGCTCAATTGGATTCAGGTCTGGGGAAGGGGCGGGCCAGTCCATAGCATCAATGCCTTCCTCTTGCAGGAACTGCTGACACACTCCAGCCACATGAGGTCTAGCATTGTCTTGCATTAGGAGGAACCCAGGGCCAACCGCACCAGCATATTGTCTCACAAGGGGTCTGAGGATCTCATCTCGGTACCTAATGGCAGTCAGGCTACCTCTGGCGAGCACATGGAGGGCTGTGCAGCCACCCCACACCATGACTGACCTACGCCAAACCGGTCATGCTGGAGGATGTTGCAGGCAGCAGAACATTTTCCACAGCCTCTCCAGACTGTCAGGTGCTCAGTGTGAACCTGCTTTCATCTGTGAAGGGCACAGGGCGCCAGTGGCGAATTTGCCAATCTTGGTGTTCTCTGGCAAATGCCAAACGTCCTGCACGGTGATGGGCTGTAAGCACAACCCCCACAGTTTGATCAGACACATGCACATTTGTGGCCTGCTGGAGGTCATTTTGCAGGGCTCTGGCAGTGCTCCTCCTTGCACAAAGGCGGAGGTAGCGGTCCTGCTGCTGGGTTGTTCAAATTCAAATCAAATGTATTTATATAGCCCTTCATACATCAGCTGATATCTCAAAGTGCTGTACAGAAACCCAGCCTAATACCCCAAACAGCAAGCAATGCAGGTGTAGAAGCACGGTGGCTAGGAAAAACTCCCTAGAAAGGCCAAAACCTAGGACGAAACCTAGAGAGGAACCAGGCTATGAGGGGTGGCCAGTCCTCTTCTGGCTGTGCCGGGTGGAGATTATAACAGAACATGTTCAAATGTTCATAAATGACCAGCATGGACGAATAATAAGGCAGAACAGTTGAAACTGGAGCAGCAGCATGGCCAGGTGGACTGGGGACAGCAAGGAGTCATCATGTCAGGTAGTCCTGGGGCACGGTCCTAGGGCTCAGGTCCTCCGAGAGAAAGAGAGAATTAGAGAACGCACACTTAGATTCACACAGGACACCGACTAGGACAGGAGAAGTACTCCAGATATAACAAACTGACCCTAGCCCCCCAACACATAAACTACTGCAGCATAAATACTGGAGGCTGAGACAGAAGGGGTCAGGAGACACTGTGGCCCCATCCGAGGACACCCCCGGACATGGCCAAACAGGAAGGATATAACCCCACCCACTTTGCCAAAGTATAGCCCCCACACCACTAGAGTGATATAGAGGGTTGTTGCCCTCCTACGATCTCCTCCACATCTCCTGGTGTCCTGGCCTGTCTCCTGGTAGCGCCTCCATGCTCTGGACACTACGCTGACAGACACAGCAAACCTTCTTGCCACAGCTCGGATTGATGTGTCATCCTGGATGAGCTGCACTACCTGAGCCACTTGTGTTGGTTGTAGACTCCCTCTCATGCTACCACTAGAGTGAAAGGTGACCAAAACATCAGCCAGGAAGCATAGGAACTGGGAAATGGTCTGTGGTTATCACCTGCAGAACCACTCCTTTATTCGGGGTGTCTTGCTAATTGCCTATAATTTACACCTGTTCTCTATTCCATTTGCACAACAGCATGTGACATTTATTGTCAGTGTTGCTTCCAAAGTGGACAGTTTGATTTCACAGAAGTGTGATTGACTTGGAATTACATTGTGTTGTTTAAGAGTTCCCTTTATTTTTTTTTGAGAAGTGTGTGTGTGTGTATATATATATATATATAATTATTATTATTTTCTATTGCAGAACTTTGAGGGCGAGGAGGTGGAGATTTCCTTTTCTAAGAATGGTAAGGAGCCAGTTGTGGCCTTCCAGGTCAGTAAGGAGTCCCTGGCAGGGAGAGCTCTCTTCCCCCATGTCATCTGCCACAACTGTTCTGTGGAGTTCAACTTTGGCCAGATGGAAACACCCTACTTCCCCCAGCCAGAGGGCTACACCTTCCTGCAGCAGGTCGCCATGGACGACCGTGTCCGCGGACCCAAGGGACCCAACACCAAGAAGGAGTGTGAGGTAACTATGGGAACCCATAACGTCACTGGCAGTGACTTGTTTGACACGAAGGCCTCCCATTGACACGAAGGCCTCCCTAGCAATGGGATCTATCCTTGGGTTCAACCAATATTTCAGAATAAACGTCTAGCAAAATGTAACATACACAAAATAAAACATTCGGGCGCCTTTTTCTCACTTGTATGTGCATAACTCCTACCATCGTTACTGATCTGTTGTGTATATGTGTGTTATTTTAGGTGATTGCTATGGTAGGCCTGCCCGGCTCAGGAAAGACCACCTGGGTGAACAAGCACATCCAGGAGAACCCTGGGAAATATTACATCCTGGGCAGCGACACCATCGTGGAGAAGATGATGGTCAGTGTTCTGACTCATGGTGTTTGGAGCCTCCAGTATTTTAGAATGTGTTCTCTCTGTACTGTTCTGAGAATGGGTTCCAGTTGTCTGTCAATTTAGTTTGTGAAATTAACTTCCAGTCCTATCCAATGTTCCTTAAAAAAAAACATGTAGGCGTTGAACAAATTTCAGGTCTGAGCGCAAACTTGAATTATGTGAAAATTCTTTGCAACTTCCAGCTCACGTTTACTGTGATCACTGAGGCTGTACCTGCTTTAAGTTAGTTTCAGACAGTGGTCAAGTAGGCTACTATAGCTATTTCATTATAATGTAGACCAGAGTGGCCAACCATCAAAAACAATGGAGAAATGCATCCATAGCATTTTAACACGGAAATAACTGTTAAATCATTCAGCCTACATTAACCTGTTTATCCACTTGTATATCAGACAAGGAGGTGACAATGTTGTTTGATGCCAGAAACCACTTTACAAATAAAATGCATTATTAATCCCATAGCATTATTCCAGAATCAGACAAATGATGCTACCCTCTGCCTATTGGCTACATAGATTATTCAAACCTGTTTCAAAATACAACACTGCCCCTTTAAGACAAAGACCTGTACATGTTTTGTTCTCTTCAAATCAAATGTATTTATAAAGCCCTTCTTACATCAGCTGATATATATATCAGAAACCAAGCCTAAAACACCAAACGGCGAGCAATGCAGGTGTAGAAGCACGTAGGGCGCAATCCCTCCACCATTGCTGACTACAAATGATCTATAACTGGGCTAATAACTCACTAACTGGCTAAGGATGTGAACAAAATGTTCATGCGTGACTACATGCAGCTCTCACTTTGATCTCAAAACAAGTGCATCTACTCACGACCACTCATGCTGTAAATGCATTCCAGCTCTAAGTAGGTGGCACAGATCCATATATGGCAATGGTCTATTTGCATATAGGCTTACTGCAGCTCTGATTTGTTATGCTGCACTGGTTTGTGTAGAGTACGGTTTGATTCGTGCATGTCAATACAATAGAATCCTACTCCGATGCGTTCTGCCTACAACAGTCTCTTGCATAGTTTTGCATACCAAGTCTTGCAAAGTTTATTTTGTTTCGATATGTTGCTTTGAAAGTGACTCTTGCATTGATTAGAACACAATTCTCAAAGTAAAGGGATAGGTTCATAGTTTTAACTAAGGGGGAGAACTCTGAACTTCACTCAAATTTCTAATCTCGTGCTTCTCTGTGCGGGCTAATATTTATTCTGCATAGCAGTCCTGGGGGAGCTGTGCGCAGCTTAGAGGGAACATTGGTCCGATCCTAATGGTTGTATAAGCAGTCCCTGGTCATTTGGCACGGTAGGCCTATAACCTGTCCTATGTATATGTGGTATCTTGTGGCACACCTATTCATTTTTCTCTGTAGATTGGAAGCTTGAAGCGTCAGGCGAAGGACACAACTAAGCTCACGGCCATTTCCCAGCGTGCTCCTCTCTTCCTGGGAAAGTTCATTGAGATCGCTGCTCGCAAGAAGAGGAACTATATCCTGGACCATGTGAGTCTTCATATTCTATACAATCACAGCCAATGATTTCATACACTTTAAACTGACCTGTTAGTCTGTTATTGTGAATGAACTATTAATCTTTGAATATACACGGAACAAACGGTGTACTGTATGTAAATACTGATGCGTATGTCATGATATAGGGTAGAAAGGCTTGTATGAGAGACAGTCCAGGTCCTCGTGGTGGGTTCTACTTGCCCCCCTCGAGGCTTCATGCCCCCTCCAGCCTTCAGAGGTGGAGCAACACCACTGGCCTATATAAAGTGCCAACAAAGCAGCTCAAATCCTTTTTATTTCTACTCCAACAATCAGTCAACATTATTAGTAATTTCCCCCATCCTTCCTCTCCCCAGACCAACCTGTCTGCCCCAGGCCAGAAGAGGAAGATGTGTCTGTTTGCTGGGTACCAGCGGAAGGCTGTGGTGGTCTGCCCCTCAGACGATGACTACAAAGAGAGGGCCCAGAAGAAGGCAGAGAGCGACGGCAAAGACGTGCCCGAGCACGCTCTCCTCAAAATGAAAGGTAACGACGTGAGCTACTATACTAATAAGTGTTAAAAGTAGACTGGCCTCCTGTGCTAAAAAGCTATCTATTGTTATCACTAATCCAGAAGCCTTCAGAAAGTTGTAGTAAAACGGTAAGGACACGTACACTGATTTTAACCTCCCAAAAAACGGACTCTTTTTCATATAAGCATGGCTAGCCCCTCGACGCTTTGCCCAGTCATGGCTGTCTGTGTCACAAGTGGCCACATCAGGGGGGCAGAGTGACCCTCTCCTAAACTCTGTCAGGGGCACTACCCCTGCCTCTGCACCTGGTGGGAAGAACACAGCGCTTTCCATGATCCTTCATCACTTCAAATCTATTTTTTTTTTGTTATGGTGGACATCATAAGCTATTAGTCATACACTAGTCTTTCATTGGGGCTGTTACTTGACCATCGTTTAATGGCTCTTCTCATGTAGGATTCTTCACCCTGCCAGAGGAGGGCGACAGCTTCGCTGAGGTGAGCTACGCTGAGCTGCAGAAGGAGGAGTCCTCCAAGCTAGTGGAGCAATACAAGGAGGAGAGCAAGGCAGCCCTGCCGGCTGAGAAGAAGCCCAACCAGGGGGCCTTGACCCCCAATAGAGGAGGTGTTGTCCGGGGTGGAGGCAGAGGCAAGAACCAGTTCAACCGCGGAGGAGGACCTGGCCAGAGAGGAGTTGTACGAGGAGGCTTCCAGCAGAGGGGCAACTTCAGAGGAGGTGGGCTGTTGGCCATATTGGTCAGATTAGGGATTTGGTCCAGTTTTAGCCTCGCAACCAATTGATAAAATGTTCCTTGTTTTGTGTGCACTTATCTGATAGAACTGGACAGGTGAAGTCCAATCAAACCACTTTTTCCAATCAAAGGCCTCTGCCCTTATACTTTTAATTTCTCCTTTAATGATTGAGTAGTAGAGAAATGGCTTCCTAATCATTAAAGATGCACCGCCGGTCTAATGTGTGTCCAACATGTCTGCCAGCTCCAGGTCCTCGTGGTGGGTTCACTCGCCCCCCTCGAGGCTTCATGCCCCCTCCAGCCTTCAGGGGTGGATTCGCCAACCGGGGCAACTTCAACAGGGGCGGTGGCCTCATGGCCCCCCAGCGTGGGGCCCCAAGAGGGGGACCAATTAGGGGCAACATGGGCTACAGAGGTGGAGCCATGAACAGGGGAGGTCCACCAATGAACAGAGGTGGAGCCAACATGAGCCGGGGAGGTGGAGCCAACATGAGCCGGGGAGGTGGAGCCAACATGAGCCGGGGAGGTGGAGCCAACATGAGCCGGGGAGGTGGAGCCAACATGAGCCGGGGAGGTGGAGCCAACATGAGCCGGGAGGTGGAGCCAACATGAGCCGGGAGGTGGAGCCAACATGAGCCGGGGAGGTGGAGCCAACATGAGCCGGGGAGGTGGAGCCAACATGAGTCGGGGGGGTGGGGCCAACATGAGCCGGGGTGGCGTAGGAAACAGGGTCAACTTTAACCAGGTGGGTTGGGTTGATGCAATGGAGAAATACATGTTGGTCCTGCTTTATTTGAATATTCCCCTATAGAGGGTGTGCAGATGCTCAAACGATCGACTGCAACTTGTTGATATTAGCAACTTGTTAGGGTTGGTGGATAGTTGAACATTTCTAAACCATCTTTAGGAGACTATCCAAATAGTGTTAGAAAAGGTTAATGTTACCATAGTGAATTGAATAGGGAGATGTTAATAAGTGTGTTCCCTCCCCAGGGGTTCCAGCCCAGAGGAGGCAGCAGCCATGGAAACTTCGGCAATAAGAGCAGCGGATTTGGTGATGGCAGGAATGCTGGAGGTCGTGGTGGCGGATTTGGGGACAGTAGAAACTCTGGAGGACGTGGTGGGGGATTTGGGGACACCAGGAACGCTGGAGGACGTGGCAGGGGATTTGTGGACAGCAGGAATGCTGGAGGACGCGGAGGCTTTGGATTCGGCATGGACAAGGCTCAGGCCTTCAACCAGAGCTGGCAGCAAGGGGTGAGTTTCTGTTTGATGTCAAAGGGCAAATCTAAACTTGTTAGCCTTGTACTACAATTGATACCACTGACTTTGCTGGTAACTGCTTTGAGGGAAAATGTACATGATGTGGTTCTCACCTAGTTACACTAAAAAGTATGTGGACATGTGCTTGTTGAACATCTCATTCCAAATTCATGGGCAGTAATATTGAGCTGCCCCCCCCCTTTGCCACTATAACAGCCTCTCCTCTTCTGGGAAGGCTTTCCACTAGATGTTGGAACATTGCTGCGGGTCCTTGCTTCCATTCAGCCACGAGCGTTAGTGAGGTCGGGGACTAATGTTGGACGATTAGGCCTAGCTCGCAGTCGGCATTACAATTAATCCTAAAGGTTTCCGAGAGGATTGAGGTCTGGGCTCTGCGCAGGCCCTCAAGTTCTTCTACACTGATCTTGACAAACCATTTCTGTATGGACCTCGCTTTGTGCATGGAGGCATTGTCATGCTGAAGCAGGAAAGGGCCTTACCCAAACTGTTGCCACAAACTCGGGGGGCCTAGCCCGAACCATGAAAAACGTCCCCAGACCATTCCTCATCCACCAAACTTTACAGTTGGCACTATACTTTCAGGCAGGTAGTGTATTCCTAGCATCCGCCAAACCCAGACTGCTCGATGGTGACGTATGATTCATCACTCCAGAGAATGCGTTTCTACTGCTCCAGAGTCCAATGGCGGCAAGCTTTACACCACTCATGGAAACCCATTTCATGAAGCTCCTGACAAACAGTTCTTGTGCTGACGTTGCTTCCGGAGGCAGTTTTGGAACTTGGTGATGAGGGTTTCAATCGAGGAGCATGTTTGGCCTCCCACTTCGCTGCTGAGCCGTTGTTGCTCCTAGATGTTTCCACTTCACAATAACAGCACTCAGTTGACTGGGGCGGCTCTAGCAGGGCAGAAATTTGCCTAACTGACTAGTTGGAAGCTCTCATTAGGGTATGCTCGATTTAATACACCTATCATCAATGGGTGTGGCTGAAATAGCCAAATCCACTCATTTGAAGGGTGTCCACATACTTTTGTGTGTATATTTGTTTCTTATTTATTTATTTCTGTCTGCGTCTAACTCCCTGTATCTCTGTCCCCAGTTATGGAACCAGAAGCCATGGAGACAGCAGTATCAGCCAGGATACTATTAAATACTTTCTGATCAAAAGGACTGGTGGAAAATAATGGAAACCCACCACGAGCCACAGATGTCAGTCTCTCCCACCACCTGTTTTTTTTTTTCTAGAACCAACTTTTAAATTAAAAACAAAAAATACGACAAGACTATGGAGCAACATTCCACATGAGGAAAGGAGTCTCTTTGAAGCTTTATGGGTTTTTTCATTTGATTTTGTACATTTTATGATATTTTTCCAAATTTTAAAGAAATCCCATGCTTTTAAAAAAATCCCATGTTTGAGAAATATACCACAACATTTTTGCTCTGCTTCAGTGAAATGTTTGAAAGATTTTCATGGTTGTGCTTTTCTTTTTCTTTTTTTTACTAAATGTAAATATTGTTTGTTGTATAAGGAGTGAGAACACTTACTAACTGAAAGGAACCATCTTTTGAGGCATGGTAGCAATATTATTGTTAGTGATTGTATATGTAGTCCGTAAGCAACAAACAGTTATTTTGCGTCAAACGCCATTATTAGATTTGTCTATTGTTATTTTTCATTATAACGTCAAGCATGTAATCTAAACTCCATAGATCTACAATAAACAACATATTTGCTTTTTTACAAACTTCTATGGCTTATGACTTTTAATTGAGTTCAAAGGTTACCTAAAGTACCTTTTGAATGGGCAATGGCCTGGTTTGCTACTTCAAACAACAAGGACATCCGCCCTCATCTCACCAGTTGGCGCTTCACATTATGCTACCTATTGATGTAATTCATCCATCATTGATGCACAACTAGCTTTTCTTTTCATCTTCAATGATAGTTTATTCTTATTGAGAATCTCTTGCAAGAGCGACTAGGGGGTGTATTCCCTAGGGAGCAAGTTAAACGGGGAGGGAGCTTTTGAAACCGGAGTTCCTCCAATAGAAACTAGTTTTGTGTTGCAAACGTTTTCAGTTTTTGATGACACCCCTGTTCATCTGGATGCATTGTACCTTAAATAACTATTTGAGCAAAGTCATTTCTATAGGACAGTTGTTTCCGTAGGATATTGGAAGCCATTTTAGCACTACATTATGCCTTTGATATTGTCATTTTGTGATTTGTATATGTCTTGATATTTAGGGCACATTACTGATTGTGGAACCTGACGAGGCTTGCTTCTCGGGTGTAGATTGAAGTGTGCTTTTATTTAATTTGTCCATATGTTTATTTGGTGTTGTGGCATTTTTATAACCTGGTTAAGCTTTGATTGCTACGTTTGTAAATAAGACTACACATTAGGCTAGTCCTACATGACCAAACAAACCATTTTCCCATTGTTTACGTTTAATCTTCTGTGCTATTTGAACCTAGCCTGATTGCCAGTCTGTGCTATCATGCCAACTCCTTGTCACTCATTGTCAATGGGAGATGGCAAGAGCACAAACATCTGGGACCAGGCTAATTTAAACCACTGTTTTAATGGAAGAGTATATAAATTATGTGGCTGGTTTAGCACATGTTCAACACTCTGTATGCTATATTGAAAATGGGTGGTGGTAAAAACTACAGCAGTTTGCATTTACACCAGCAAATAAAGGGCTACGTCATGTCAGTGTATACCCACCAGTGTATACCCACCACCCTCACTGATACTAGATGTGAGTGACATTGAACCATTCAAAACTCTCCTGTCGTGTGTGTGCGTAATGGAGGTTCCAGAGACTTGAAGACTTGCGTTAACTCCCGAATGCTACAGCGTTGGCTTAAGATCAGTGGGCTAACAGTCTTGTCACACAGACGATCCAGGTTCAAACCAAGTCAGAGTCATATGGTTAAGTTGTGTGAACCCTCTGATCAAATGAATTGGTGGCGGTGTAGCTGGACAATGGCAGCTCTTACATTTAACCTCATGCAGCTCAGGCCGAGTAGCCTACCAGCAGTGTTAAAGTGATGTGTGTTCCACTATAACATTGTGTTTCTAGATCACTGAAAACAATTGTATTGCGAGTCCATTTTGTGATTGTTTCATTAGCTTATTTAACATTTTATGAACATGGTGTACTGTATATAGTTGACCACCTTTTTTCTTCTCTCATTCCAAATTGTATGGATGACCATGAACTGATTTCTGTTATGCTTCGTGATAAAGCAAGTGAAAAATAACTCAACCAAACAGATACATTTTTCATTAAAGTAATTTGTTTCAGCAATGTGTATTACTTAACTGAGTACTATTCAATGTAATATACTCATTAAGTTGTAGGTAACTTTTGGCTTATCTCCCTGCTGAGATCTCTCTTTTTATTGAAAAAATGTTTTGATATTTTGTGTTTCAGTTATGTTTTTCAAGTATTTTTGTCAATAAAGTGAATGACGCTGATGAAATTGATTTTTTATTTATTATACAAAATAGAGCTTCTCCCTCAATCTCCAAGGGGAGGTTTCCTGGACACAGTTAATCCTAGGACTGGACTAAAAATATTAATTTAGAATCTCCATTAAAAGTACTTTTTAGTCCAAGATCAGGCTTAATCTGTGTCTGAGAAACCTGCCCTTAAGGTTAACTTTATATCTGAATGTGATGTAAAAGGAAACCTAGCTGCCTATTGCTGCTGAATCTAACATTTCAGAAGTCTGGATGACACCAGCTGCTTTTCCAAACCAGGAGCACACAACAGGGTGCCTGGGATTGTCTCTTGGTATTGACTTTGAGATGTGTACCCAGACTGCCCTCAGCTCTAAAGCCTTATGTACCCCATTAAAATGACAAGACCCCCCTCGCAGGCTGCAAATTGAGCCTTGATATTGTCTATAGAGTTCTCTTCACGGGACTATGTCTGAGGCCTATTTATCTGCTAAACCAGATGTAAACATGGAGCTGTAAATATGCGCTCTGAGATTTTTTGGCAGTGTCTGCTCCCTATTGGAAGCAAACAGCCAGCACACTCAGTCAGGAAGCCGATGCTCAACAAATCTGTTTAACCATGCCAGCGCATACCCAATGCTCCTTCACTGAAAGAAGTTATTAGTCATTAGATCTGTTATTAACTTAGTACCAACTAAATACAGTGGTAAATAGGGAGATAAGGTGTAGGCTTAGCTGGAGACAAGTGTACTGTTTGTGTGAAGGGTGTAAGAATGCCTTGATGGCTATAGCCTGACATAGTGTGATGGGTATAAGAATGCCTTGATGGCTATAGCCTGACATAGTGTGATGGGTATAAGAATGCCTTGATGGCTATAGCCTGACATAGTGTGATGGGTATAAGAATGCCTTGATGGCTATAGCCTGACATAGTGTGATGGGTATAAAAATGCCTTGATGGCTATAGCCTGACATAGTGTGATGGGTATAAGAATGCCTTGATGGCTATAGCCTGACATAGTGTGATGGGTATAAGAATGCCTTGATGGCTATAGCCTGACATAGTGTGATGGGTATAAGAATGCCTTGATGTCTATAGCCTGACATAGTGTGATGGGTATAAGAATGCCTTGATGGCTATAGCCTGACATAGTGTGATGGGTATAAGAATGCCTTGATGGCTATAGCCTGACATAGTGTGATGGGTATAAGAATGCCTTGATGGCTATAGCCTGACATAGTGTGATGGGTATAAGAATGCCTTGATGGCTATAGCCTGACATAGTGTGATGGGTATAAGAATGGCTATAGCCTGACATAGTGTGATGGGGTATAAGAATGCCTTGATGGCTATAGCCTGACATAGTGTGATGGGTATAAGAATGCCTTGATGGCTATAGCCTGACATAGTGTGATGGGTATAAGAATGCCTTGATGGCTATAGCCTGACATAGTGTGATGGGTATAAGAATGCCTTGATGTCTATAGCCTGACATAGTGTGATGGGTATAAGAATGCCTTGATGGCTATAGCCTGACATAGTGTGATGGGTATAAGAATGCCTTGATGGCTATAGCCTGACATAGTGTGATGGGTATAAGAATGCCTTGATGGCTATAGCCTGACATAGTGTGATGGGTATAAGAATGTCTTGTGGAAAATAATAAAATCAGACTTCTTAATAAAAAAAAGTATATTTAATTCTGAAATCATCCATAGTATTTACAGCTTAAAAACATAACATTTGAGACAAAATCAGACAGTTTTTTTCCTGAGTAATACAGTATACAACTCATAAAGTCTAAATTATGAATGAATTATTTACAAAAAAAATAATACAAAGTGCTTGTGAATAGAATTTGTCTCAAGAGATCTGTCATGCTCCCTCTTATTATATTCCCACTTTCAATAGAAAAGTACTTGGAGTTAATGTGGAGGTGCCCTGCCCAGTCTACAACGCTTGACTTCAAACTATGGAAATGTTGTCCATGGTGCAGGCACACGACTCCACGATCATGTTGGGGAACTCGGCCACTTCTATCTCCGTGTAGTCACCCTTCTTGACCAGGTACATCATGGGCAGCGGGGCGCTCTCCGCGATGGTACACTTCCGCTCCCCGTAGCCGTAGTTTCGCTTGGGCTGCTTGCACCCTCCAGCGCATCGGTAGGCCTGGTAGCCCGCTGGTTCGATTATCCAATACTGGGTCCACGTGAGCGCGCGGAAATTGATGAAGTATTTTTCTCTGCAGCACGTGTCCTTATCTGGATTGATTTCACAGTCACCTCGAGACCTAAGCAGAAAATAAATAGGGAGTCGTTAGTTAACTTGCACTAATTGATGCGTAAAGGTAGGGTAATTGTTACTGGACCAACGTAACAATATTTAAAAAATATTTGGAATCTGTATAACAAAGCGCGCCTTACCCAAACTCTTCGAGGTTGAGTGTGTAGAGGATCAGCTCAGGTTTTCCCAAGGTGTTTTCCGTCTGGTCCTGGGTGGTAAAGTGGACACTCTTGGCCATTTCTGCCGCGTAGCTGCCAGGTCTCTCGCCCTCGATCCACACCTCTAGGTTCATAGGTGTTTTCTGCTGCGTCTTTGACCAATAGTGCACACCCTGTGTGACATCAAAGCTTATCCAGCCAGTCTCATGGATGGGGATCAACCTACAGGAAATAAATGGTTGATTAAAAACCTTGCACATAGGTTCTACATTATAAGAACAAAGAACAACACATTGCCTAACGGAAATGATCTGGACATGAAATGGCTTTGCGTAAAATCTTACCGTGAGTCCACCAGAGATGTTGTGTTGGAGCCGTTCTCCAGCATCTCTACCCAGTAGATGGAGACTCTGGCGTTGTTAACCGGACGGTGGTTCCTCCTCTCGGGCATGGAGCGCTTGTGAGGAGGGGCTTTCTTGTACAGTTTCAGTTCGGCCATGGTCACCTCGCTATTATGGGGGATGCGGGTGTCCATGTCAAAGACCATCCGTTGCCGAGTGGTGTCCGAGTACACAAACTCCCCATAGATGTCTAATAGAACAGAACATAGAAAGTATTAAGTATTGAGTCTAAAATTCTCACTAACATGCATGGGTTGAAACTATGAGTGCACACAAAATGCGAGTACCCCAAACAGTCATTTGTGCACCTGTGCCAAACTCGGTCTGCAACAATTATGTATAACATCCAAGCAATATATTGCTATTTTTATATATAAATATATAATCAGATATATTTATGTCTCAAGCAGGCCTACTAGAAAATGATCTTACCTGCATTTCCTGGGATTCCCCTCAGAATCCCCGCCAAGCTTGGCAGAGACCTGCGCCGCCTTTCGTGGTGCAGCTTCAGCATCGACAGGTATTTATTCTTAATGTGCGCAGGCATTACAATATTCTCCAAATCCCTTTTGTGAATATTCGGAACTTCATCCAGTCCTAGTTTTTGAAGCAGGGTATCCTTCATGTCCTTGTGCGTGAAAGCTTTGGACACGGCGAATAAAGCCGCAGCACACAAAACGCAGGCACGGAGAAAATCCATCATAAATCTTCCCAACGGGTGTCTTGTCCAGCAAGGAGAAGACAACTACAGTAGCAGAGAAGCTCAGAGCGAGAAAGTGGTCCCCTGACATCAAGGGGCCCTTATAAACACCTGGCCCTCCCAGTCAGTCATTCGCATATTGAGAATGAGGGGGTTGGGCAGGGGGAACGATAGACTATCTCAACAAAAGTGTGACATTAAAAACAACGTCCCCATCAGGACATCAGAAGTGCCATACTTTAAACGGCAACTATTTCATCAGATTATATTGTATCAGTATAATTTATAGATTCATTTAAACACCATTCCTCTAAAATCGTAAAGGGATTTTATACAATTTATATCCTTCAATTTTATACAAAGCATTTGTAAAATTCAGTCTCCTCCATATCATTGAGAAGTCTAGTGATGTTTGTGGCAAAAAAAGAACAAGTTGCAGTAAGAAAACTCCTAAACACAGCATAATTGTTATGGGTTGAGAATATTGAATTGATCCAGAGACATACATGTAGTAGCCTATTTGTAGTATGGTTCTAAGTAATGTTAGTTTGCAGGATGAGATGATTACAAATGGGTTGGTATTAAATGTTCCTATATGTTAAAATCATCCCAAAGGATGGACACTTGATTGATCAAATATTTTGATCAATACATAAGTACATTTAATATATAATATATATTTATTTATAACAAATGCCTTCCCATTGACTCTTCTTCTTGTTGTCTACATCTGCACAGGTGTTCCAGACAGACCCTGCCCATGTGAACCTGTGCTGTACCCTACACACCTACACAGCCTACACACCCTGATGTGTACATTCCACTGGACAATATAAAGCAAGCCCAGTCTGGCAACTGTCTGTCAGTGTTTATTTCTGTCTGTCTAGCAGACATTTTAGTTGATCAGGGGCACCATGTATGGCCCATCACTTGTGTGGGGAGGAGGGGCCAAGGGGATTAGATGTTTATTCCAAACCCATCACCCCTTCTGCCCCTCGGACAGATTAAAATGATTAGCCAAACAGACAGTTAATCCAAGGGCCGGAGTGAGGATGTGGATTGGGAGGCTCTTCACATGTTGATGATTATCTTATTCCACTGCAGGATTTGCCTTGCCTATTTTGTCACACAAACATAAGAAGAGGGGCTGGTTTTCCTAGAGTGGGCCCTAGTCTGTGTTTGTGTATTGGGGCTTATTTGTTCAGAGATGTCAGACAGACTAAAGGAGGACACAGGAAGAGTAAATGACAGATGACTGTCAGGGGGACATTGTTAGCCGCCTCTGAAGACCACACTCAATGCCCTCCTCTGGAACTACTGTTTTCAAGGCTGTTATAAAATGCTTATTCTAGTGAGGCATTTACCTTATGTTCATATTCTTATATTTTATTATTGTTGTTGCATTGTCGAGAAAGAACCTGCAAGTAAAGCATTTCGTTGGATAATGTATACCATGTGTATCCTGTACAGTATATACGACTAATAAAAGATTGAAACTTGTTTCCCATTTATTAGCTAAAGTGCCTGAAATGTATGGCTACTATATTTGACCTGGGTCAAATAGACTTGTCAAATACCTAAACTATGCATGATTAATTTTACCTGGTACACTGCCTATGTGCACCAAATTCTATGACATCAATTTGACCCAAGTCTGCATACATCAATCACTACATCCTAAAGTCTACATAAACATGTGAAACAATTATTTGCATTTTAAGAAATATTCAAATCAATACTACTTATATACATTATAGGCTAAAATAATTTCCACACCAGTGAACATGTGATCCTTTCACTAACAAAGTAGTTTCTAATGTAAAGTTAGCATATGCAATAAGATTGTCTGATGATTAGAAACACCACAGGAGACATGTGAATTCAGACCAGATGCATTGGGTCAGCCTATACATAGCCTATGGATCTCAGTGATCTCTTGAAAGCACAAAACGTTCCCTTCCATTTGGACCCCTAATTTAGTAAATTAAAATACCTTGTGTGATATTTGTCAGTCTTTCCCCCTTCCCTTCTCAATCACAGACAAGACAGGACAGGGCGCTGGTTCAAAGCACAGATGCATCCGATTCTCCCAATGTGCCATTCCTCTTCAATCAGAGGCCTGCCAGCTCCTACAATCAACAACAGAAGTGTTAGTTAACATCTCACATCTGCATTAGAAAAGCTGTCCAATTTATCTGTGATCCGCTTCCTTTTGTGAAACATAAA
This sequence comes from Oncorhynchus keta, assembly GCF_023373465.1. Taxonomy (NCBI): domain Eukaryota; kingdom Metazoa; phylum Chordata; class Actinopteri; order Salmoniformes; family Salmonidae; genus Oncorhynchus; species Oncorhynchus keta. Next base: position 31,871,757 of record NC_068428.1, read on the forward strand.
ATCCCCCCCCTATGCATCTAAACATTACAAAATGGTATAATGATGCACATGACTGTAAAATCAAACATCCGTTCTCCTTCCATGGTTTGAATTGATTATAGAGAAAGAGCTTAAAATTACATTTATCAAAATGTAAAGTGTATGAGTTTCTGTACATTTGCATGGACTTCACTTCAGCACAAAATCAGCAGGCCAGGCCTATTATTTTGAGCATCTCAAATGAGAGAATGAAGCTGTGTGTAAAAGTCAATATTGAAGTTGTAGCCCACATGATTTAAATGACATTACACTATTGTCACTAACTTCCTAATTATGCTATATCCTGCCTGATCTCAACATCAAATATTGAAGAAATGCAATGTTTGCATGTGAATTGCTCTACTTGTAGGCTAATTGCCCAGTGTTCAAGTGGCCAATGTTGGCCAATAATCCTGTGCAGGGACCAACAGACCAGGCTGGACAGTCAGTTGTATGGGCTGTTTAATTGACAAGGCTATAGCCTAATTATATTTCATATTTTATCACAGTTAATAGGGTCTCCAAAGGAATATGACTACTTGGTTTTATCACGGTAGTTTATTTCTGTCTGTTCAGAGACTATTGGAGACTTACTATCTTGAAAAGGAATGTTGTATCAAATTGCCTCTATGCCCTACCTAGGCTACAATAGTATACATCTATCTACTGTAGATGCTTAATTGACAGGTGAGATTTCATATTTGACATTGTTACGAAATGATTGACAAACATGATGTAAATCAACTAAAGTAACTTTTAATTACCTTCTGGATGATTGTCAAATCTACAATCGGTATCTGTTTGCAACGAGTTTCGATTCAAAACATCAGTAAAAGGAGTCGATGAAGTTCCAGGGCTCTCCAATCCTGTTCCTGGAGAGCTATCCTCCTATAGGTTTTCAATCCAATCCCAGTTGTAAACTAACTAACCTGGTTCAGTTTATCAACCAGCTATGTATTAGAATCTGGTGGGCTAGATTAGGGTTGGAGCGAAAACCTACAGGACGGTAGATCTCCGGGAACAGAGTTCGAGAACCCTGCGGTAAACGAATGAACGAACGTATAATGAACGTATTATCCTTAAATCAAACCTACCGGTACAAGGCAACCATCCCCATCCAATAATTATACAGAATTGATGGCTGTGAAGATTCGCCAGGGGGCGCGGTTGTTCCAAGATATGTCATCAGATCCAATTTGCCACTTCCTTGGCCTAGTACTAGCCTGTGTTGAAAATATAATAATAAAAATGTTTGCTTTAATATTTCAACACCGATACGCATATTTAATGGCACAGAATATAACGCAATGGTTTTATACCTTCTCGATCATCATAGGGGTGGTAGAAGATTTTTTAACAAAATAAAATATCGTTTTTGAACACTATTTCCAACTGTTAAACACATAACATGTTTGAACTATTGTCTTTGAAATGTAAATGCCTTTCATGTTGATAGCTCGGCAACACCATATTATGCTAGCAGTACTTTTATTTCTGATAATAAGCTGCAAGAATACAAACATTGGCTGATACGCTGGAAGATAATGCTGCGATAATGAATATTATTGTCAATCAATGAAGTCAATAGTTCACATATTTGACATCTGGTGAGGTCCATTGAAAAATGAAAATCTATTAGATTATTAGCTAGCCATGTAAACTACTTTGTGATCTATCCCAAAATGATTTAGTGTTTGTTGCTTGCTAATGCTGTGTTCACAACATCTTGTAATTTCATTTAAAAAAAAAAGTGAAAGCAGCTCTGGATATACATTTTAATAACCTCCATGTTTGATTGTATTGTCCAGTTCAAAACGTGATGCACCCAACTCGTATTTACTATTTCACAAATGGTAATTACTACCTTCCCAATTTGTTATGAATGCAGCATTACTCAATGCAATGTGCAGATACAAAAATAAATTGTGTTAAGCAATTAAAGGGCCTGTTCTCGTTCTTAAATGTGTCATTCCATTCTATACCAATCAAATGAAATGCTGAATACACGCTGAATACAACAGGTAGACCTTACCGTGAAATGCTTATTTATGAGCCCTTAAATAAACTAAGTAAAAAAATCTAGAAAAACTACATACAATAAAATTAAATGTCGGGGATGGCAGTGTGGGCAGCAATGGCAGTGGGGCAGCGAAGCAAAACCATCATGTATTTTGTGATAAAAGCACCACATTTGGCATAGAGGTAGATTCATGGGTCCCGGCTAGAAGGGATCCAGCTTTTGTCAGATTTTACTTTTCGTAGCAGGTTAAGAGAATTCACTTAGTAGGTTAGGATAATTCGGTTAAGGTTAGGAAAAGGGTTAGGGTTAGCTAAAATGCATAAAAAAACACCCCAAAATCTTTTTATGTAAATTTGACAAAAGCTGGATCCCTTCTAGCCATGCACCCTTAAAATATTTAGATATGGAGCCACCCCAGATTTGGTCCCTGGGGGCACGGCAGCCATTTTTCTAAATGGCTACCTAATGGTGTCACTATTTTGAAATTCAGAAGGATTGTTTTAAGATGAAGGCTATAAATTGGCTAAGAGTTAGATTTATGGACCCTGAAAACATTTAGATTATGGAGCCAACCCAGATTTGGCCCCTGGGGGGTGTGGCAGCAATTTCTTTAAATAGCCACATAGGGTAACACTATTTTACAATTTAAAAGGACTATTTTGAGGTAAACACACCATATTTGGTACAGCAGTAGATTTATGTAGCCTTAAAAGATTAAGATATGGAGCCACCACAGGTTTGGCCCTCGGGGGCCGTGGCCGCCATCTTCCAAAATGGCCACTGTCGGTTATACAATGTTACAATTCTAAAGGCCTTTCGTACTCCTTGTAATATACTGTGTGTTACTGTTAAACCTTTTGGTTTTCAGGAGATCCAGGCCAGAATATGTGATTTAAAAAAATCTAAGAAGTATAGGAGGTTACTTTCTATAGATTTAAGGGTTGTAAAATAGTTGTACAGTCTGCAGCTTTTTAGTAAAATGGCTGCCATGGCCCCCAGGGGCCATATCTGTGGTGGCTCCATATTTGAATCTTTTCAGGGTACCTCAGTCTACATCTGAGCCAAATTTAATCTGCAAATCTCCAAATAAAATCTCTGTCCATTTCATAAATTGACTGTCATGGCCCCCAGGGGCAAACTCTGTGGTGGCTTCATATCTAAATATTTTGAGGATACATGAATCTACCTCTGTGACAAATTTTGTGTGTTTATCTCTAAATAGTCTTTCTGAATTGTACAATAGTGTTATCCTATGCAGCCATTTTGCGGTGGCTCCATATCTAAATATTTTTAGGGTCGATAAATCTAAATCTGGAGCCTTTATCTTAAAGCTGCAATATGTAATACATTTTTTGGGTGACTGACCAAATTCACATAGAAATGTGAGTTATAGATCTGTCATTTCACAGGGGGTTGGTGGACCATTAATTAGGGAGGATGGAGTGGAATAGGAGGAACGGTATCAAATACAGCAAACACATGGTTTTGATGTGTTTGATGCCATTCCATTTTCTTCACTTAGGCCTGTTCAGCTGGTGTTTCTGTGGTAGCAGGGCAGGGGGACAGGATCCAGAGCGCTTCCAGTAGGATGCATGTGTCTGTTATGCAGGGTTGGGGATCAATTCTATTTCAATTCCATTTGCTGTCATTCTTATTGAAAGCAAGTCTAAGAAGCGTTAGATCAGTTCTATGAGTGCTACTTCTATGCTTCTCTTTCTTACGTTGTGTTTTTGTGTCTTTTACTTTTGGTTTTGTACACCAGCTTCAAACAGCTGAAAATTCAATATTTTTCATGATGGAAAATATATTTCACAGTGGTTTAGATGCAACAATGATTATCTACACTATACTTGCTTGTTTAGTCACATAGACTGAAATTAGGCTAACTATTCGAATTTTAGTAACCAGGAAATGGCAGAGCGATTTCTACCTAATGCATCTTTAAAACAGTCCTTCTGAAGGGTGGGTATGATTTGTGGAACGCTCCAAAAAACGTTGTAAATAACAAGGTTGTCAACAAACAACGCGTACAAAGTAGTAGTAGTTCCCCTTGCTCTGCAAGGGCCGCGGCTTTTGTGGAGCGATGGGTAACGATGCTTCGTGGGTGACTGTTGTTGATGTGTGCAGAAGGTCCCTGGTTCGCGCCCGGGTATGGGCGAGGGGACGGACGTAAAATTATACTGTTACATTGATGCTGTTGACCCGGATTACTGGTTGCTGCGGAAAAAGGAGGAAGGTCAAAAGGGGGGTGAGTGTAACGGATGTGAAACGGCTAGCTTAGTTAGCGGTGTGCTCTAAATAGCGTTTCAATTGGTTATGTCACTTGCTCTGAGACCTTGAAGTAGTAGTTCCCCTTGCTCTGCAAGGGCCGCGGCTTTTGTGGAGCGATGGGTAACGATGCTTCGTGGGGGACTGTTGTCGTTGTGTGCAGAAGGTCCCTGGTTCGCGCCCGGGTATGGGCGAGGGGACGGACGTAAAAGTTGTACTGTTACACAAACATTAAGAATAAGCTTTGTGTTGAGTTGATGCCTGTTTGGAAACTAGTTAGCTAGGTGAATTAATCATGCTACTTTTTATGCATTGTTTGTTGGCAACCTTGTACTTTACAAAGTTTTTGGAACGTTCAGCAAATACCCACCCCTTCTGAATTCCATAATAATGTTACCATCAGTGGCCATTTTGAAAAATGTTTGCCACGCCCCCTTAGGGGCGGCTCCATATCTAAATATTTTCAGGGTACATCAATCTACCTCTGTGCCAGATTTTGTGCTTTTATCACAATATGCACGATAGTGCCTATTTCTTTCAGGTTCGCCACCTAGCTACAACGACCGCAGTTTCCATTCACAATATTGTCCGCTATCCTTCCAGTATACCCTCGCGTCCCACAGGACAGCAGATGCTGTGACGGCAGTGTGTGACGGTCGCCATGATGAGCTGGGGTTTTGCCTGCAGCAAGCTGTAGTTCGAGAACGGCAAGCGACCGACGTGGGAAGCAAGGGGGAAGGCGGTGTACTGGATTGGTATGAGCAAGAATGCAGCTTTTTTCTTGACGAGAAAAAGCTCAACCCCTCAGAGAAACCGCATTTTCGACGGATACAGCAATGGACATATATTCGAACCATAGTTTTAAACTGTGAAGACGGCCAGGCAGTTGATTTTAAAATAATTGAATTTCAACGAAAAAACGAGCTAGTTAAGCCTTGCGCCCTTCCATTCTCAGACTCAACAGAGGAGGGGCATTGCATTGAGGCTTTGTAGCATTGCAGATCTAGCGTTGATGCATTTTTTTCCGCTGCAGTTTGGATAACCACATATCAACATCTCAGGGGATTGTTATAACTGAATTCTCACGGGTAATATTTTCACTGGGGGTATTTTTGACAGGAGAAGACTGGAAAAAATACGTAAGGAAATACTACAAGCGGCTTTCATTAGCCTACGTCAAAATCTGCTGGTTGCAGGTCAGGGTCTGCAATTGTGAGTTCTCCTTTGTGTTTTGGGGGAATAGGATAAATAAAATGAGGAAATATTACATGGCTCACTCACCTCCGAGATACTCTATATATACCTTTGTGAGAGGTGGATCATGATAGTTCTATTTTAGCTCGCTATTAGCTTGCTTGCTTGCCTCAAAGTTTTTATTCATTTTGCTACAAGGTGAGACCGAGACAAGCTAAGCGAACTTCTTCTGTTAGTCCCTGGTCAGCCGGAATATAAGGTTTAGCTAACTATTTAAGTGAGTTAATATAATTTCCTCTACCAGCATCACCTGACTACAGTTTGAATCATGTCGGGAGAGGTCCGTTTGAAGAAACTGGAAAAGCTGATCCTGGACGGCCCAGCTCAGTCAAATGGCCAATGCCTTAGCGTGGAAACGCTATTGGATATCCTTATCTGCCTTTATGATGAGTGCAACAACTCACCCCTCAGAAGGGAGAAAAACATCTTGGAGTTTCTGGATTGGGGTAAGTTCTTTTGATGTAATGGTAATGGTGGTGCAATGTGCCCCCCCCTTTTACCACATACCTTTTAATAGTAGTAGAGACCTCAGCACAAGGCCTGGTCATGAAGGAGCTGCTATCCTCTTAGCCTAGGCCACCTCCACAGCCCCGTTTTTAACTTCAAGGCAATTGTGCTTTTCTAGTGTATGACTGTTTTGGGGTACTTTATATCCAACTTGAGTCGTGTCCCATAACAAATTGACTTTACACACCAACAGCAAATGTTACCATTTGTTGTAGTGGCAGTAGCCAGGCAGTGGCCTAGCATGAGCCCCAAATGTCATGGAACGTTTGCAATGGTGTAACCTCTCCCCCCACTCACGGTCATTGAAAAGCAAACCACACACACAACTTAATCATTTGTTGAAAAAGCGAACTGTGTGTGTAACGACATTGGTGGTTTGGTTCGAGCACCAATGGAATGCGAACGAGCTTTTATCTGAATGGTCCAGTGGTAACTCTGTATGGGTATGCCTTACCGAGATGCCCAAGTGCCAAGTGGGATTTAATTTGGACATTTACCCCGTGTTAACACACATGCTTCATTTAGGCTAAGGGGTTGTAATGTATTGCGAGTACATGTAGCCTACTAAAATTAAGCATATTTCAACACATTTGGTGGTGTCCTCCTTTTGACCTCTGAGCTTACCACAAGGTTTGATGACATGATTTGACAAATGCTTCATAACGTAATGAATAGTGCTTATACCCAGGCCTGTCACATGAAACACCATTCTCCAAAGATGGATGAGACACTTAAAGTCAAAATACACCTTTCACTTTAACTTTAATGTTCACAAAACATAATTCTCAAAACATTGCCATTATAAAACACCATGTTATAAAGTATAAGACTAGCTATGATTTATGTCATCCCTGATATCCCCTTCATCAGCCCACAACAGTAGGCAAACATTACTATAAGGTTTGCTTTTCATCACTTAGCTTGGTGAACTCATTTTGGTTGATATGGCAACAGACCCCTGTATAACCTGCAGCCATCGGTGAATGGACCAGGCCTAGTTCACCATATCCTTCCGTTATGACCTTATAACACTGACTACCTAGTAGTAAGCAGAAGATTGGAAGAGGCGTTGACCTGAATTACACTATTTTTAAGGCTCAATTATGAAATATGTAACAATTGTTTTATCTGCATTGTTTATTTGCTATTAATGGAACTATGTTCATTCTAAATACTGTCCAGCACAATGCTACAGCGCTAGCCTATATTATACACTAATAACAATGTTATAGGCCTAAAACACTCTACTATACTTTATGATACTATACTATAGGCCTACTATCTATCTAGCCTAAGTCCAGATATGAGGAGGATCAGAATAAACAACAATCTGTTTGAAAATGAACTGTTGTGGTTCTGGTGTGGTTCTGGTATGGTGTGGGTATGATGTGGTGTGATGTTGTGGTGTGGTTATGATGTGGTTCTGGTGTGGTGTGGGTATGATGTGGTGTGATGTTGTGGTATGGTTCTGATGTGGTGTGGGTATGATGTGGTGTGATGTTGTGGTGTGGTTATGATGTGGTTCTGGTATGGTGTGGGTATGACGTGGTGTGATGTTGTGGTGTGGGTATGATGTGGTTCTGGTGTGGTGTGGTATGATGTGGTGTGATGTTGTGGTATGGTTCTGGTGTGGTGTGTGTATGATGTGGTGTGATGTTGTGGTGTGGTTCTGGTATGATGTGGTGTGATGTTGTGGTATGGTTCTGGTGTGGTGTGGGTATGATGTGGTGTGATGTTGTGGTGTGGTTCTGGTATGATGTGGTGTGATGTTGTGGTGTGGTTCTGGTGTGGTGTGATTAGAGGTCGACCGATTATTATAATTTTTCAACTGCGATACTGATTATTGGAGGACCAAAGAAAGCCGATACCGATTAATCGGCTAATTTTGAATAAAAAAAAAATATATATATACACTGCTCAAAAAAATAAAGGGAACAATAAAATAACACATCCTAGATCTGAATGAATGAAATATTTTTATTAAATACTTTTTTCTTTACATAGTTGAATGTGCTGACAACAAAATCACACAAATTATCAATGTGGAAATCAAATGTATCAACCCACGGAGGTCTGGATTTGGAGTCGCACTCAAAATTAAAGTGGAAAACCACACTACAGGCTGATCCAACTTTGATGTAATGTCCTTAAAACAAGTCAATATGAGGCTCAGTAGTGTGTGTGGCATCCACGTGCCTGTATGACCTCCCTACAATGCCTGGGCATGCTCCTGATGAGGTGGCAGATGGTCTCCTGAGGGATCTCTTCCCAGACCTGGACGAAAGCATCCGCCAACTCCTGGACAGTCTGTGGTGCAACGTGGCGTTGGTGGATGGAGCGAGACATGATGTCCCAGATGTGCTCAATTGGATTCAGGTCTGGGGAAGGGGCGGGCCAGTCCATAGCATCAATGCCTTCCTCTTGCAGGAACTGCTGACACACTCCAGCCACATGAGGTCTAGCATTGTCTTGCATTAGGAGGAACCCAGGGCCAACCGCACCAGCATATGGTCTCACAATGGGTCTGAGGATCTCATCTCGGTACCTAATGGCAGTCAGGCTACCTCTGGCGAGCACATGGAGGGCTGTGCGGCCCCCCCCCAAAAATGCCACCCTACACCATGACTGACCCACCGCCAAACCGGTCATGCTGGAGGATGTTGCAGACAGCAGAACGTTCTTCACGGCGTCTCCAGACTCTGTCACGTCTGTCACATGCTCAGTGTGAACCTGCTTTCATCTGTGAAGAGCACAGGGCGCCAGTGGCGAATTTGCCAATCTTGATGTTCTCTGGCAAATGCCAAACGTCCTGCACGGTGTTGGGCTGTAAAGCACAACCCCCACCTGTGGACGTCGGGCCCTCATACCAACCTCATGGAGTCTGTTTCTGACCGTTTGAGCAGACACATGCACATTTGTGGCCTGCTGGAGTTCATTTTGCAGGGCTCTGGCAGTGCTCCTCCTGCTCCTCCTTGCACAAAGGCGGAGGTAGCGGTCCTGCTGCTGGGTTGTTGCCCTCCTACGGCCTCCTCCACGTCTCCTGATGTACTGGCCTGTCTCCTGGTAGCGCCTCCATGCTCTGGACACTACGCTGAAAGACACCGCAAACCTTCTTGCCACAGCTCGCATTGATGTGTCATCCTGGATGAGCTGCACTACCTGAGCCACTTGTGTGGGTTGTAGACTCCGTCTCATGCTACCACTAGAGTGAAAGCACCGCCAGCATTCAAAGGTGACCAAAACATCAGCCAGGAAGCATAGGAACTGAGAAGTGGTCTGGTCCCCACCTGCAGAACCACTCCTTTATTGGGGGTGTTTTGCTAATTGCCTATGGTTTCCACCTGTTGTCTATTCCATTTGCACAACAGCATGTCAAATGTATTGTCAATCAGTGTTGCTTCCTAAGTGGACAGTTTGATTTCACAGAAGTGTGATTGACTTGGAGTTACATTGTGTTGTTTAAGTGTTCCCTTCATTTTTTTGAGCAGTGTATAATTGTAATAATGACAATTACAACAACTGAATTTATTTTATTTATTTATTTCACCTTTATTTAACCAGGTAGGCAAGTTGAGAACAAGTTCTCATTTACAATTGCGACCTGGCCGAGATAAAGCAAAGCAGTTCGACAGATACAACGACACAGAGTTACACATGGAGTAAAACAAACATACGGTCAATAATACAGTATAAACAAGTCTATATACAATGTGAGCAAATGAGGTGAGAAGGGATGTAAAGGTAAACAAGGCCATGGTGGCAAAGTAAATACAATATAGCAAGTAAAACACTGGAATGGTAGTTTTGCAATGGAAGAATGTGCAAAGTAGAAATAAAAATAATGGGGTGCAAAGGAGCAAAATAAATAAATAAATTAAATACAGTTGAAAGAGGTAGTTGTTTGGGCTAAATTATAGGCGGGCTATGTACAGGTGCAGTAATCTGTGAGCTGCTCTGACAGTTGGTGCTTAAAGCTAGTGAGGGAGATAAGTGTTTCCAGTTTCAGAGATTTTTGTAGTTCGTTCCAGTCATTGGCAGCAGAGAACTGGAAGGAGAGGCGGACAAAGAAAGAATTGGTTTTGGGGGTGACTAGAGAGATATACCTGCTGGAGCGTGTGCTACAGGTGGGAGATGCTATGGTGACCAGCGAGCTGAGATAAGGGGGGACTTTACCTAGCAGGGTCTTGTAGATGACATGGAGCCAGTGGGTTTGGCGACGAGTATGAAGCGAGGGCCAGCCAACGAGAGCGTACAGGTCACAATGGTGGGTAGTATATGGGGCTTTGGTGACAAAACGGATTGCACTGTGATAGACTGCATCCAATTTGTTGAGTAGGGTATTGGAGGCTATTTTGTAAATGACATCGCCAAAGTCGAGGATTGGTAGGATGGTCAGTTTTACAAGGGTATGTTTGGCAGCATGAGTGAAGGATGCTTTGTTGCGAAAAAGGAAGCCAATTCTAGATTTAACTTTGGATTGGAGATGTTTGATATGGGTCTGGAAGTAGAGTTTACAGTCTAACCAGACACCTAAGTATTTGTAGTTGTCCACGTATTCTAAGTCTGAGCCGTCCAGAGTAGTGATGTTGGACAGGCGGGTAGGTGCAGGTAGCGATCGGTTGAAGAGCATGCATTTAGTTTTACTTGTATTTAAGAGCAATTGGAGGCCACGGAAGGAGAGTTGTATGGCATTGAAGCTTGCCTGGAGGGTTGTTAACACAGTGTCCAAAGAAGGGCCGGAAGTATACAGAATGGTGTCGTCTGCATAGAGGTGGATCAGAGACTCACCAGCAGCAAGAGCGACCTCATTGATGTATACAGAGAAGAGAGTCGGTCCAAGAATTTAACCCTGTGGCACCCCCATAGAGACTGCCAGAGGTCCGGACAGCAGACCCTCCGATTTGACACACTGAACTCTATCAGAGAAGTAGTAGACCTTAGAAAGGCATGGTAGGACCTTAGAAAGGCATGGTAGGATAGATATAGGTCTGTAGCAGTTTGGGTCAAGAGTGTCCCCCTCTTTGAAGAGGGGGATGACCACAGCTGCTTTCCAATCTTTGGGAATCTCAGACGACATGAGAGGTTGAACAGGCTAGTAATAGGGGTGGCAACAATTTCGGCAGATCATTTTAGAAAGAAAGGGTCCAGATTGTCTAGCCCGGTTGATTTGTACGGGTCCAGATTTTGCAGCTCTTTCAGAACATCAGCTGAATGGATTTGGGAGAAGGAGGAATGGGAAAGGCTTGGGCGAGTTGCTGTTGTGGGTGCAGTGCTGTTGACCGGGGTTGGAGTAGCCAGGTGGAAAGCATGGCCAGCTGTAGAAAAATGCTTTTTGAAATTCTCAATTATGGTGGATTTATCAGTGGTGACAGTGTTTCCTATCTTCAGTGCAGTGGGCAGCTGGGAGGAGGTGTTCTTATTCTCCATGGACTTTAGTGTCCCAGAACTTTTTTGAGTTAATGTTGCAGGAAGCACATTTCTGCTTGAAAAAGCTAGCCTTGGCTTTTCTAACTGCCTGTGTATAATGGTTTCTAGCTTCCCTGAACAGCTGCATATCACGGGGGCTGTTCGATGCTAATGCAGAACGCCATAGGATGTTTTTGTGTTGGTTAAGGGCAGTCAGGTCTGGGGAGAACCAAGGGCTATATCTGTTCCTGGTTCTAAATTTCTTGAATGGGGCATGTTTATTTAAGATGGTTAGGAAGGCATTTAAAAAACATATCCAGGCATCCTCTACTGACTGGATGAGATCAATATCCTTCCAGGATACCCCGGCCAGGTCGATTAGAAAGGCCTGCTCGCTGAAGTGTTTCAGGGAGCGTTTTACAGTGATGAGTGGAGGTCGTTTGACCGCTGACCCATTACGGATGCAGGCAATGAGGCAGTGATCGCTGAGATCTTGGTTGAAGACAGCAGAGGTGTATTTAGAGGGGAAGTTGGTTAGGATGATATCTATGAGGGTGCCCGTGTTTAAGGCTTTGGGGGGGTACCTGGTAGGTTCATTGATAATTTGAGTGAGATTGAGGGCATCAAGTTTAGATTGTAGGATGGCTGGGGTGTTAAGCATGTTCCAGTTTAGGTCGCCTAGCAGCACGAGCTCTGAAGATAGATGGGGGCCAATCAGTTCACATATGGTGTCCAGAGCACAGCTGGGGGCAGAGGGTGATCTATAGCAGGCGGCAACGGTGAGAGACTTGTTTTTAGAAAGTAGAAGTTCAAATTGTTTGGGTACAGACCTGGATAGTAGGACAGAACTCTGCAGGCTATCTTTGCAGTAGATTGCAACACCGCCCCCTTTGGCAGTTCTATCTTGTCTGAAAATGTTGTAGTTTGGAATTAAAATTTCTGAATTTTTGGTGGTCTTCCTAAACCAGGATTCAGACACAGCTAGAACAACCGGGTTGGCAGAGTGTGCTAAAGCAGTGAATAGAACAAACTTAGGGAGGAGGCTTCTAATGTTAACATGCATGAAACCAAGGCTATTACTGTTACAGAAGTCATCAAAAGAGAGCGCCTGGGGAATAGGAGTGGAGCTAGGCACTGCAGGGCCTGGATTCACCTCTACATCGCCAGAGGAACATAGGAGGAGCAGAATAAGGGTGCGGCTAAAAGCAATAAGAATTGGCCGTCTAGAACGTCTGGAACAGAGAGTAAAAGGAGTTTTCTGGGGGCGATAAAATAGCATCAAGGTATAATGTACAGACAAAGGTATGGTAGGATGTGAATACAGTGGAGGTAAACCTAGGTATTGAGTGATGAAGAGAGAGATATTGTCTCTTGAAACATCATTGAAACCAGGAGATGTCATTGCATGTGTGGGTGGTGGAACTAATAGGTTGGATAAGGTATAGTGAGCAGGACTAGAGGCTCTACAGGGAAATAAGCCAATAAACATTAACCAGAACAGCAATGGACAAGACATATTGACATTAAGGAGAGGCATGCTTAGTCGAGTGATCAAAAGGGTCCAGGGAGTGGAGAGGTTGGTTGGGGGTCACGGCGATTTAGACAGCTGATGACCACAAACCGTGGTTAGCTGAATACTAATGATTTGCCAGTAAAGAAGCTAACTAGCTTCTGATTAACTTCTGGGCTAGCTTCTGGCTAGTTTCTGGCTAGCTTCTTGGAGGATTACAGATTTGAGGTAAATAATAGTTTTTATAAATATAAATTGGTGAGGCGGGTTGCAGGAGAGTGTTTTGAAGATGAGTTGATGGAAAATAAAAATAAAATGTACGTGAAAAAAGTTGTAAATATATATATATACAGGACACAACAAGACGAGGACAAAACACGTCTGAACTGCTATGCCATCTTGGTTATCTTGATTGAATGAACACTTATATTTTAACTTAAAGTAATTCATCAATAAAATCAATTTGGTCTCAAATAAATCATGAAACATGTTAAATTTGGTTAAAATAATGCAAAAACAAAGTGTTGGAGAAGAAAGTAAAAGTGCAATATGTGCCATGTAAAAAAGCTAATGTTTAAGTTCCTTGCTCAGAACATGAGAACATATGAAAGCTGGTGGTTCCTTTTAACATGAGTCTTCAATATTCCCAGGTAAGAACTTGTCGTAATTCTAGGACTATTTCTCTCTATACCATTTGTATTTCATATACCTTTGACTATTGGATGTTCTTATAGGCAGTATCTTATTGCCAGCCTAATCTCGGGAGTTGATAGGCTTGAAGTCATAAATAGTGCAATGCTTGAAGCACAGCGAAGAGCTGCTGGCAAATGCAGGAAAGTGCTGTTTGAATGAACGCTTACGAGCCTGCTGCTGCCTACCACCGCTCAGTCAGATTGCTCTATGAAATATCAAATCATGTACTTAATTATAATATAATAACACAGAGAAATACGAGTCTTAGGTCATTAATATGGTCATCTTTTTCTTCCATATCATCTTTCTTATCAGAGTGACTTATGTAACAGTATAATTTTAAACCGTCCCCTCGCCCATACCCGGGCGCGAACCAGGGACCTTCTGCACACATCAACAACAGTCACCCTCGAAGCATCGTTACCCATCGCTCCACAAAGTTCCTCCCGTAGTTCCTCACCCAAGCCTCTCCAGGTTCTCCTTTACCCAAATCCAGATAGCAGATGTTCTGAAAGAGCTGCAAAACCTGGACCCGTACAAATCAGCTGGGCTTGACAATCTGGACCCGCTATTTCTGAAACTATCTGCCGCCATTGTCGCAACCCCTATTACCAGCCTGTTCAACCTCTCTTTCATATCGTCTGAGATCCCCAAGGATTGGAAAGCTGCCGCAGTCATCCCCCTCTTCAAAGGGGAGACACCCTGGACCCAAACTGCTATAGACCTATATCCATCCTGCCCTGCCTATCTAAGGTCTTCGAAAGCCAAGTCAACAAACAGGTCACTGACCATCTCGAATCCCACCGTACCTTCTCCGCTGTGCAATCTGGTTTCCGAGCCGGTCACGGTGCACCTCAGCCACACTCAAGGTACTAAATGATATCATAACCGCCATCGATAAAAGACAGTACTGTGCAGCCGTCTTCATCGACCTCGCCAAGGCTTTCGACTCTGTCAATCACCAAATTCTTATCGGCAGACTCAACAGCCTCGGTTTTTCGGATGACTGCCTTGCCTGGTTCACCAATTACTTTGCAGACAGAGTTCAGTGTGTCAAATCAGAGGGCATGCTGTCCGGTCCTCTGGCAGTCTCTATGGGGGTGCCACAGGGTTCAATTCTCGGGCCGACTCTTTTTTCTGTATATATCAATGATGTTGCTCTTGCTGCGGGCGATTCCCTGATCCACCTCTACGCAGACGACACCATTCTATATACTTTCGGCCCGTCATTGGACACTGTGCTATCCAACCTCCAAACGAGCTTCAATGCCATACAGCACTCCTTCCGTGGCCTCCAACTGCTCTTAAACGCGAGTAAAACCAAATGCATGCTTTTCAACCGATCGCTGCCTGCACCCGCATGCCCGACTAGCATCACCACCCTGGATGGTTCCAACCTTGAATATGTGGACATCTATAAGTACCTAGGTGTCTGGCTAGACTGCAAACTCTCCTTCCAGACTCACATCAAACATCTCCAATCAAAAATCAAATCCAGAGTCGGCTTTCTATTCCGCAACAAAGCCTCCTTCACTCACGCTGCCAAGCTTACTCTAGTAAAACTGACTATCCTACCGATCCTCGACTTCGGCGATGTCATCTACAAAATGGCTTCCAACACTCTACTCAGCAAACTGGATGCAGTCTATCACAGTGCCATCCGTTTTGTCACTAAAGCACCTTATACCACCCACCACTGCGACTTGTATGCTCTAGTCGGCTGGCCCTCACTACATATTCGTCGCCAGACCCACTGGCTCCAGGTCATCTACAAGTCCATGCTAGGTAAAGCTCCGCCTTATCTCAGTTCACTGGTCACGATGGCAACACCCATCCGTAGCACGCGCTCCAGCAGGTGTATCTCACTGATCATCCCTAAAGCCAACACCTCATTTGGCCGCCTTTCGTTCCAGTACTCTGCTGCCTGTGACTGGAACGAATTGCAAAAATCGCTGAAGTTGGAGACTTTTATCTCCCTCACCAACTTCAAACATCAGCTATCCGAGCAGCTAACCGATCGCTGCAGCTGTACATAGTCTATAGGTAAATAGCTCACCCTTTTTCACCTACCTCATTCCCATACTGTTTTTATACTGTTTTTATTTATTTACTTTTCTGCTCTTTTGCACACCAATATCTCTACCTGTACATGCCCATCTGATCATTTATCACTCCAGTGTTAATCTGCAAAATTGTATTATTCGCTTACCTCCTCATGCCTTTTGCACACATTGTATATAGACTGCCCATTTTTTTTCTACTGTGTTATTGACTTGCTAATTGTTTACTCCATGTGTAACTCTGTGTTGTCTGTTCACACTGCTATGCTTTATCTTGGCCAGGTCGCAGTTGCAAATGAGAACTTGTTCTCAACTAGCCTACCTGGTTAAATAAAGGAGAAATAAAAAATAAATTAAAAAAAGGCCACGACCCTTGCAGAGCAAGGGGAACTACTACTTCAAGGTCTCAGAGCATGTGACGTAACCAATTGAAACGCACACCGCTAACTAAGCTAGCCGTTTCACATCCGTTACACTTACACTTAGTGGATTCATCTTAAGATGGCTAGGTGAGACAACCATATCAGTCTTTTTGTTGTTGATGGGGGTGAATAGCCTACTCTTTGAAGAGGTAGTGTTTTAGACCCTCTCTCTCTCATCTCTCTCTTCGCCATACTTTCTGTCATTCTCTTTCTCTCCATTGCAACCTCTTTCCATCTCTTTCCATCTCTTTCTCTTCCATATCATCTTTCTCTTCCATATCATCTTTCTCTTCCATATCATCTTTCTCTTTCCATATCATCTTTCTCTTCCATATCATCTTTCTCTTTCCATATCATATTTCTCTTTCCATATCATATTTCTCTTTCCATATCATCTTTCTCTTTCCATATCATCTTTCTCTTTCCATATCATCTTTCTCTTCCATATCATCTTTCTCTTCCATATCATCTTTCTCTTCCATATCATCTTTCTCTTCCATATCATCTTTCTCTTTCATATCATCTTTCTCTTTTCATATCATCTTTCTCTTTTCATATCATCTTTCTCTTTTCATATCATCTTTCTCTTTTCATATCATCTTTCTCTTTTCATATCATCTCTCTTTTCATATCATCTTTCTCTTTCCATATCATCTTTCTCTTTTCATATCATCTTTCTCTTGAAAGTGAGGATATTTTAAACACACCATACACCTCACTTAGTTACTCACAGTCCTACCCAGGCCAGGTGTTGATGGGCATGGTAGAAGTTAGGAGGGTCTGTGGGTGTTGATGGCGTTGATTGTGATGTGAAGGGCCAGGACATCCTTATCACGATGCTGGATGTTCTACTTTTCCCTGTGATGATTCCACAGGGGCAGCTAACAGGAAACACAGGGACTGGATGCTGGGCTCTTTGGGCACATGATGTCATACCAGGAAGTGGCTCTGCTATGTATTGTGTTGGTCACTGCTGTCCTGCAGCCTGTGACTATAAAGACAGCTGGCAGTGGTCAGGTCACTCACACTCTTCATTTATTAATTTATACACACGTGTACACACACACATTTAGTTGGTGAAGGTTCCTTTTCCATTCTCCCGAGAGGGATCACCATCATGTAGGGGTACTATTAAGTCAGAGGGCGGCCATGTCACGTCACAGTGGATGTCTTCCCTGAACCCTCACTCCATATCAGACCATTGAAGTGGCCTAAACATAGCAGACCAACAGTCGGTTAAGTTTTCATGCCCTCCCCCAAATCCTTACATAGCACACATACCCACTTCTAACAGTTTCCCAGCTCAACCAAACAAACCACCTAACCAATAGAAGGTGCAGCTGAGAATGAATCCTATTTTCTAGCAGCAGGAAGCTGAACCTCCTATATATGAATGACTGGCCCTGGTGTTCTCACCACTCTCCCAGAGGGTAGCCTACAACTCGGTTTATTAGCAAGCTCTGATGACCAAGAGGTTTGTAAATGTCCGTCATCTGCCGCTGGGATGACGCCTGTCTCCCGGCTGTGGATCCAGCAGGCCAGGCAGTATTTACAGAACATTTTGGTGTGAATATGAACTCACACACGCAGGACACACACGCAGGACACACACACACAATCACACATGCAGGACACACACGCACACAGGCTGAATAAGGACCATTACTCTACTCATAAATTACTTCCAAATTAGTCAAACCCAGAGGAACAATTAGCCCCCCCACCCAAGTCTAGACCAATGACACAGAGTGACATTGTTTTCTGAAATTATTTTTCACTTGTGAAAGGATGAATTTACGCAAGGCTTACTAGTTGAACTGTTATGGCTGAAATGGATGCGGAGCCAACTGGCAAAGACATCCTACTGTCTTTCCCTTCACTTAGGCCTGTTCAGCTGGGGGTTCTGTGGTAGCAGGGCAGGGGGACAGGATCCAGAGTGTTTCCAGTAGGATGCATGTGTCTGTTAAGCAGGGTTGGGGATCAATTCTATTTCAATTCAGTATTTTCGAAAAGTCTAATGAAATCCCAAGTGGTAGTCTGTGGGTCATCTACTCAATGTGTTTGAAAAACACACCGTAAACAAAATATTTGTTATTATTTCAGTCTGGTATCATATTGGATCAGTGCCCAGATTTCTGGCTTCAACCGGGAAAACTATTAAAAGCTCAGAACAGGCCCGTCAGGACAGGCCCAGCAGAACAGATCAGGTCCAGCATCTTAGTGGTGCTGACCTAGTATCAGTATAGCCTTTTAGATCATAATGAATATAATTCAAATCAAATTTGATTTGTCACATGCTCCGAATACAACAGGTGTAGTAGACCTTACACTGAAATGCTTACTTACAAGACCTTAACATACAACGCAGTTTTGAAATATTAACTAAATAAACTAAAGTAACATTTAAAAAAAGGAACACAATAAAATAAGAGGCTGTATACAGGGGGTACCGGTACCGAGTCAATGTGTGGGGGTACAGGTTAGTCAAGGTAATTTGTAGGTATGGGTAAAGTGACTATGCATCGATAATTAACAGCGAGTAGCAGCAGTGTAAAAACAATGTCGGGGGGGGGTGGTCAATGTAAATAGTCCGGGTGGCCATTTGATTAATTGTTCAGCAGGCTTGGGGTTAAAAGTTGTTAAGGAGCCCTTTGGACCCAGACTAAGCACTCCGGTACTGTTTGCTGTGCGGTAGCAGAGAGAAGTCTATGACTTGGGTGACAGGAGTCTTTGACAATTTTCTGGTCCTTCGCTGACCAGTAGGGAACCTGATCCCAGATCAGTACTCCTTCATGGCTGAGAAGCTGGGTCCGAGTCAATAAATAACATGCAGAAAAACCAGGATATCTCTGCCTTTAGTTTGTTCCCCCTCTCTACCACAGGATGTTGACCCACACAGAGGGCTTGGCATGGGGCAGCTGTAATAGTAGAGTTATATGCCAAATCATTTACCTCTGCTTGCTCCCAGGCCAGGTTTTCTCTCTCTCCTTGTATGCATGTATGCCTTACTGGGTGTGGCTGGGAAATAGGCCTACAGACAGACATATACACACACGAATATAGGAAGCATACAGACGGTGCATTGCAGTCATTCTTTCAACACAACAGGACCAAGAAAAGAAACATTGCCACATACTAAGTCCCCCAAATTATGCTATTAGATAGCAATAAACAATGTATTTTGTGGTGATGTTGAGCGTCAAATGTCTTGTGATGATGGGTTAATTAGGTGGCCGGGCGCAGGCAGGCCAGTGAAAGCCTGTGGTAGCTAGATAGTGAAGGAGAAGGAGAAGGGAGTGAGTGCTTTGTGACCCTGTGTGTGTTCCGTAGCCAGAGCATCCCTGTATTTTGTGGAGGCTCAGCTGTGTGTAAAAACGCTGACTAAGCCAGGCCCCAGCCCTTCACAGCTCAGCTGTGGAATTTGGAGTGGAGGTGCAAATTTAGGAATACAAAAGCTGTTTCGGGATAGCTTTTTGTCCACTTAAATGTTTTTGTAAATTAGCAGACGCTCTTATCAGAGTGACTTATGTAACAGTATAATTTTAAACCGTCCCCTCGCCCATACCCGGGCACGAACCAGGGACCTTCTGCACACATCAACAACAGTCACCCTCGAAGCATCGTTACCCATCGCTCCACAAAGGCCGCGACCCTTGCAGAGCAAGGGGAACTACTACTTCAAGGTCTCAGAGCATGTGACGTAACCAATTGAAACGCTATTTAGCGCACACCGCTAACTACGCTAGCCGTTTCACATCCGTTACACTTACACTTAGTGGATTCATCTTAAGATGGCTAGGTGAGACAACCATATCAGTCTTTTTGTTGTTGATGGGGGTGAATAGCCTACTCTTTGAAGAGGTAGTGTTTTAGACCCTCTCTCTCTCATCTCTCTCTTCGCCATACTTTCTGTCATTCTCTTTCTCTCCATTGCAACCTCTTTCCATCTCTTTCTCTTCCATATCATCTTTCTCTTCCATATCATCTTTCTCTTCCATATCATCTTTCTCTTCCATATCATCTTTCTCTTTCATATCATCTTTCTCTTTCCATATCATCTTTCTCTTCCATATCATCTTTCTCTTTCCATATCATATTTCTCTTTCCATATCATCTTTCTCTTTCCATATCATCTTTCTCTTTCCATATCATCTTTCTCTTTCCATATCATCTTTCTCTTCCATATCATCTTTCTCTTCCATATCATCTTTCTCTTCCATATCATCTTTCTCTTCCATATCATCTTTCTCTTCCATATCATCTTTCTCTTCCATATCATCTTTCTCTTTCCATATCATCTTTCTCTTTCCATATCATCTTTCTCTTTCCATATCATCTTTCTCTTTCCATATCATCTTTCTCTTTCCATATCATCTTTCTCTTTCCATATCATCTTTCTCTTTCCATATCATCTTTCTCTTTCCATATCATCTTTCTCTTTCCATATCATCTTTCTCTTTCCATATCATCTTTCTCTTTTCCATATCATCTTTCTCTTTCCATATCATCTTTCTCTTTCATATCATCTTTCTCTTTCCATCTTTCTCTTTCATATCATCTTTCTCTTTCATATCATCTTTCTCTTTCCATATCATCTTTCTCTTTCCATATCATCTTTCTCTTTCCATATCATCTTTCTCTTTCCATATCATCTTTCTCTTTCCATATCATCTTTCTCTTTCATATCATCTTTCTCTTTCATATCATCTTTCTCTTTCATATCATCTTTCTCTTTCATATCATCTTTCTCTTTCATATCATCTTTCTCTTCCATATCATCTTTCTCTTCCATATCATCTTTCTCTTCCATATCATCTTTCTCTTCCATATCATCTTTCTCTTTCCATCTCTTTCTCTTCCATATCATATTTCTCTTCCATATCATCTTTCTCTTTCCATCTTTTTCTCTTCCATATCATCTTTCTCTTTCCATCACTTTCTTGCACCCTCCCTCTCCCCGTCACGCGATCTCTATGTTCCAGTCTTGCCCCTCCCCTTTTCTCTCCATAACTCCATCCATCCCCCCTTTTCCTCCTCTCTACTCCTCCATCCCCCTTTTCCTCCTCTCTACTCCTCCTTCCCCCTTTTCCTCCTCTCTACTCCTCCTTCCCCCTTTTCCTCCTCTCTACTCCCCCATCCCCCCTTTTCCTCCTCTCTCCCATCCCCCCTTTTCCTCCACTCCCCCCTTTTCCTCCTCTCTACTCCTCCACTCCCCCTTTTCCTCCTCTCTACTCCTCCATCCCCCCTTTTCCTCCTCTCTACTCCTCCATCCCCCTTTTCCTCCTCTCTACTCCTCCATCTCCCCTTTTCCTCCTCTCTACTCCTCCTTCCCCCTTTTCCCCTTTTCCTCCTTCCCCCTTTTCCTCCTCCTCCATCCATCCCCCTTTTCCTCCTCTCTACTCCTCCATCCCCCTTTTCCTCCTCTCTACTCCTCCCTCCCCCTTTTCCTCCTCTCTACTCCTCCATCCCCCCTTTTCCTCCTCTCTACTCCTCCATCCCCCCTTTTCCTCCTCTCTACTCCTCCATCCCCCCTTTTCCTCCTCTCTACTCCCCCATCCCCCTTTTCCTCCTCTCTACTCCTCCTTCCCCCTTTTCCTCCTCTCTACTCCTCCTCCCCCCTTTTCCCCCCTCTACTCCTCCTCCCCCCTTTTCCTCCTCTCTACTCCCTCCTTCCCCCTTTTCCTCCTCTCTACTCCCTCCTTCCCCCTTTTCCTCCTCTCTACTCCCCCATCCCCCCTTTTCCTCCTCTCTACTCCCCCATCCCCCCTTTTCCTCCTCTCTACTCCTCCACCCCCTTTTCCTCCTCTCTACTCCTCCATCCCCCCTTTTCCTCCTCTCTCAGGCAGGCCCTGTGTTCCGGTATGGTCACCAGTCAGTGACAGTGTGTGTTTGGTATGGTGACCAGTCAGTGTGTTTGGTATATTGCTTTGAGTTTGGAATGTCTGTGGTTCTTCTCCTGATTCTATATTACCACCTAGCGTTTCTCTGGTAGAGGGTAGAGTGGCCTTGGCTTTTGGTGTGTTATGATTTTGAGGATGACCTTCTCTATTTTCAGGTCTACACTGGGCTCTGTACAGCAGTGGATGTTAAGGCCTTTTTACTGGTACTTTAGAATGACTAATAATAAATAGGCCGGACTACCTCTATCTGGAAAACAGTAAATGCCTGTCATTCACAATATGTATCGGAGGCCTCATGATGAAATGGATCTGGTGGTAACTAACCTCCCTCAATGTTGTCAACTAGATTTCACTCATAAAATGAGGCTTCTCTCCTTAGCAGACTAATCAGATCTCTTTGTCTGTACCTTCTTTTCTACACATTCACAATGTGTGAGTTAATGTGGTGTATTGAAGGTTTTTGGGGGTTCCTCTTTTTCTCGGTGTACGTGCGTGCGTGCGTGCGTGCGTGCGTGTGTGCGTGCGTGCGTGCGTGTGTGTGTGTGTGTGTGTGTGTGTGTGGATCCTGTTGTTATGGTGGAGTGTTCTCTGACCTCATAGGAAGCTGTAGCTAGATGAGCAGTCCAGTGACGCTGCCTTCCCTTGCATGCCATCACATCATCGGGAAATCCTGTGGTCGCTCTGATTGTCATCTCAATTGTCTCTGGGAAGGGACGTCTCTGCTGCTGCCCCTATATATAGACCAATACCTCATCTCTGCTTTCCCCCTAGTGGAAGAGCTGAGAGTGCTGCAGGGACAAGGACCATGTCTCTTAGGTTGTCTGTGGATCCGTCAGGTTCTGTCTGTGGATCGGTCAGGTCCTGTCAGGGTGGGAGATTTATTTGACATGAACGTGCCTCTTAGGGCTGTCTGTGGCTCAGTCAGGTTCTGTCTCTGGTTCTCTGTGGATCTGTCAGGGTGAGTGGAAGGGCCTCAGGACTGTGTGCCCGACAGCTCTGCTCATCTGCTACTTTGTTGTGTGTTTTCCTCTTTATCCCCAGAAGGCTTGCTGGATGACATGCTTTAAAGAGACACTGCACTTCCTGATTTGGCCTCGTTTTTCATCAACGTTCATTTAGACATGCTAGCGGCCATGACTGAAGGCAAACAAATGTTTCCACTGCGCCGCTGTCCTACAACACAATATTCTATAACTGGATAGTTTTGTCTCGTCTTTCTGAGAAACCGATCCCAGAAGTAATATCCATACAGGTGTAGGTTACATGTGGGCATATCACAAACATCTCCCAGCTTGACAAATCAGAAAAAAGACTAAACATTTTCTGCTGTAAATATCATATTGATGTTCTTCTAAAGACCGTATGCCTAGACTTTAACTAACACATCTCAATCAGTTGTGTGTAGAGAACAACTTCAGCTGTCTAACCAGAACTAGAATGACATTCTATTTGTCTATTTGCTCAAACCTAAGGATTTGGCTGTTTAATACACTGACATGCACAGCTCTCTCTCTCTGAAGTTCTGTCTTCAAATTTGAATTGTCACATGCTTTGTAAACAGATGTAGACGTACTCACAGGCCCTTCCCTACAATGCAGAATACAGTCAAATTATAATAATAGAAAAAAATACATTAGTAACACAAGGAATAAATATACAAGGAGCAATGATAGCTTGGCTATATTTTTATTTAACCTTTTATTTAACTAGGTTAAAGTTAAATATATATAAATGAGTTTAATTGAGGTAGATATGTACTAGAGGTCGACCGATTTATTTATTTTTATTTTACCTTTATTTAACTAGGCAAGTCAGTTAAGAACAAATTCTTATTTTCAATGACGGCCTAGGAACAGTGGGTTAACTGCCTGTTCAGGGGCAGAACGACAGATTTGTACCTTGTCAGCTGGGGGATTTGAACTTGCAACCTTTCGGTTACTAGTCCAACACTAACCACTAGGCTACCCTAGATTATGATTTTTCAACGCCGATGCCGATTATTAGAGGACCCCAAAAAAAAGCCGATACCGATTATTTGCCCGATTTAAAAAAAAATAAACAAATAAATATATATATATTTTTATTTATTTATTAAAAAAAAAAATTTCCCAACATTTTATTTATTTTTGTTCCATTTTTATTTATTTATTTGTAATAATGACAATTACAACAATATTGCGCTTTTAACGGACCTCTGAGACTATCACAGTGCAGGTGCATTTATACGGAGACTTGATTACACACAGGTGGATTGTAATTCATCATCATTAGTCATTTAGGTCAACATTGGATCCTTCAGAGATCCTCACTGAACTTCTGGAGAGAGTTTGCTGCACTGAAAGTAAAGGGGCTGAATAATTTTGCACGCCCAATTTTTCAGTTTTTGATTTGTTAAAAAAGTTTGAAATATCCAATAAATGTCGTTCCACTTCATGATTGTGTCCCACTTGTTGTTGATTCTTCACAAAAAAATACAGTTTTATATCTTTATGTTTGAAGCCTGAAATGTGGCAAAAGGTCGCAAAGTTCAAGGGGGCCGAATACTTTCGCAAGGCACTGTATGAAAGCTGGTGGTTCCTTTTAACATAAGTCTTCAATATTCTCAGTTAAGACGTTTTAGGTTGTAGTTATTATAGGAATTATATGACTATTTCACTCTATACCATTTGTATTTCATATACCTTTGACTATTGGATGTTCTTATAGGTACTTTAGTATTGCCAGTGTAACAGTATAGCTTCCGTCCCTCTCCTCGCCCCTACCTGGGCTCGAACCAGGAACACATCGAAAACAGCCACCGTCGAAGCATCGTTTCCATTGCTCCACAAATGCAGAGCAAGGGCAACAACTACTTCAAGGTCTCGGAGCGAGTGCCGTCACCGATTGAAACGTTATTAGCGCACACCCTGCTAACTAGCTAGCCATTTCACATCGGTAACACCAGCCTAATCTCGGGAGTTGATAGGCTTGAAGTCATAAACAGCTCAAGGCTTGAAGCACAGCGAAGAGCTGCTGGCAAATGCAGGAAAGTGCCGTTTGAATGAATGCTAACTAGCCTGCTACTGCCTACCACTGCTCAGTCAGACTGCTCTATCAAATCATAGACTTAATTATAACATAATAACACACAAATATTAGCCTTAGGTCATTAATATGGTTGAATCCAGAAACTTCATCTCGAAAACAAAACGTTTATTCATTCAGTGAAATACGGAACTGTTCCATATTTTATCTAATGGGTGGCATCCCTAAGTCTAAATATTGCAGTTACATTGTACAACCTTCAATGTTATGTCATAATTATGTACAATTCTGGCAAATTAATTACGGTCTTTGTTAGGAATAAATGGTCTTCACACAGTTCACAACGAGCCAGGCGGCCCAAACTGCTGCATATATTTCCTGACTCTGCTTGCACGGAACGCAAGAGAAGTGACACAATTTCCCTAGTTAAAAGAAAGTCAAGTTATCCGTCAATATTAACAAAATATGCAGGTTTAAACATATATACTTGTGTATTGATTTAAGAAAGGCATTGATGTTTATGGTTAGGTACACATTGGTGCAACGACAGCGCTTTTTTCCCCCCGCGTATGCGGATGTTAAATCATCACCCATTTGGAGAAGTAGGCTGTGATTCTAGGAGAAATTAACAGGCACTGCATCGATTATGTGCAACGCAGAACACTCTAGATAAACTAGTAATATCATCAACCATGTGTAGTTAACTAGTGATTATGTTAAGGTTGATTTGTTTTTTATAAGATACGTTTAATGCTAGCTAGCAACTTACCGTGGCTCCTTGCTGCATTTGTGTAGCAGGTAGTCAGCCTCCTCGTGGAGTGCAATGTAAGGCTGGTGGTTAAAGCGTTGGACTAGTAACCAGAAGGTTGCAAGATCGAATTCCCAAGCTGACAAGGTAAAATCTGTCGTTCTGCCCCTGAACAAGGCAGTTGAACCACTGTTCCTAGGCCATCATTGAAAATAAGAATGTGTTCTTAACTGACTTGCCTAGTTAAATAAAGGTTTAAAAAAAACCCAGCTACAATCGGTGTCCAAAAATGATGATTACCAATTGTTATGAAAACTTGAAATCGGCCCTAATTAATCAGCCATTCCGATTAATCGGTCAACCTCTAATATGTACATATAGTAAAGCGACTAGGCAACAGGATAGATAGACGGTAGCAGCAGTGTATGTGATGTGTGTGGCGATGGTGTACCTGTGTGTGTGTTGGAGTGTCAGTGTAAGTACGTGTGAGTATGTGGGTAGAGTCCTGTGTGTGTGTGTGAGTATGTGGGTAGAGTCCAGTGTGTATGAGTGTCAGTATGTGTGAGTATGTGGGTAGGGTCCAGTGTGTATGTGTGTGTTGGAGTGTGTGTGTCAGTATGTATGAGTACCGTCTGGTATAGAGGTCCTGGGTGGCAGGGAGTTCAGCCCCAGTGATGTAGTGGGCCTTAACATGTGGACATTGAGGAACTTGAAGCTCTCGATCTGCTCCACTACAGCCCCGTTGTTGTGAATGGAGGAGTGTTCTGCCCTCATTTTCCTGTAGTCCATGATCTGAAGTCGATGAACAGCATTCTCATGTAGGTGTTCCTTTTGTCAAGGTGGGAAAGGGCAGTGTGGAGTGCAATAGAGATTGTCATCTGTGGATCTGTTTGGGCGGAATGCGAATTGGAGTGTGTCCAAGGTTTCTGGGATAATGGTGTTAATGTGAGCCATGACCAGCATTTCATAGCTACAGACGTGAGGGCACAGGGACTATGGTGGTCTGCTTGTAGGTACTACAGACTGGGTTAGGGAGAGGTAGAAAATGTCAGTGAAGACACTCAGCGCATGCTCTGAGTACACGTCCTGGTAATCCTTGTGAATGTTAACCTGTTTACAGGTCTTACATCGGCTATGGAGAGCGCGATCACACAGTCATCCGGAATATCAGGTGCGCTCACGCACGGTTCAGTGTTTCTTGCCTCGAAGCAAGCATAGAAGGCATTTAGCTGGTTTGGTAGGCTTGTGTCCCTGGGGCACCTCTCGGCTGGGTTTCCCTTTGTAATCTGATAGTTTGTAAACCCTGCCACATCCGACGAGCGTCCAAGCCGGTTTAGTAGGATTCAACCTCAGTACTGTATTGCCGCTTTGCGGGATTTCTTCCGGATTAGTGTACTGCTCCGAGCCGTTAGCTCAGTACGGATGTTGCCGTACTGTCACTGTGGGTACTACATCAACAATGCACTTATTAATGAAGCTGGTGGCTGATGTGGTAAACTCCTCAATGCCATTGGATGAAACCAGGAACACATTCCAGTATGTAGCGAAACAGTCCTGTAGCTTAGCATCCGTCTACGGTGGGTCAAGTCTACAGTGGGTGATGAAGTCTCTTCCATGTATGTAATAGATTACAGGTTATAGACATGTGCAGTCAGGTGGCAGGAGCGGTGGAGTACATGACACTCCATCCTGGATATGACTAAGTTTTACTCAACCCACGGGTCCAGCAGGCGGAGTTCAATATCTACAGGCAGATGTGAGATGCAGGAGGATTGCACTCTTCTCATACTAAGTAGCCTACAGAATAATATGAGAAGAATGCAATACGTAAACTTACATAGATATTCTAAACAAAGTGTTTACATTATCTATACTGAACAAAAATATGAATGCAACAATTTCAAAGATGCAACAATTTCAAGGAGTTACAGTTCATATAAGTAAATCAGTCCAATTGAAATACATAGATTAGGACCTAATGAATTTATTTCACATGACTGGGAATACAGATATGCATATGTTGGTCACAGATACCTTTAAAAATAAATAAATAGTATGGGCGTGGATCAGAAATTCAGTCAGTATCTGTTGTGTGACCACCATTTATTTGCCTTATGCAGGGCGAAACATCTCCTTTACATAGTTGATCAAGCCGTTGATTGTGGCCTGTGGAATATTGTCCCACTCCTCTTCAATGGCAGTGCAAAGTTTTGGGATATTGGAGGGAGCCGTAACACGCTGTTGTACATGTTGATCCAGAGCATCCCAAACATGCTCAGTGGGTGACATGTCTGGTGAGTGTACAGGCCATGGAAGAATTGGGACATTTTCAGCTTCCAGAAATTGTGTACAGATCCTTGCAACATGGGGCTGTGCTTTATCATGCTGAAACATGAGGGGATAGGAGAGGATGAATGGCATGACAATGGGCTACAGGATCTCATCACAGTAGATCTGTGCATTCAAATTTCCATCGTTAAAATGCAATTGTGTTTGTTGTCCATAGCTTATGCCTACCCATACCATAACCCCACCGCCGCCATGGGGAACTCTGTTCACAACATTTATATCAGCAAACCGCTCGCCCACACAATGCCATACACATGGTCTGCGGTTGTGAGGCCGGTTGAACGTACTGCCAAATTCTCTAAAATTAACATTAAATTCTCTGGCAACGGCACTAGTGGACATTCCTGCAGTCAGCATGCCAATTACACGCTCCCTCAAAACTTGAGACATCTGTAGTATTGTGTTATGTGACAAAACTGCACATTTTATTGTCCCCAGCACAAGCTGCACCTGTGTAATGTGTAATTATCATGCTGTTTTTATCAGCTTCATGATATGCCACACCTGTCAGGTGCATAGATTATTTGGCAAAGGAGAAGTGCTCACTAACAGGGATGTCAAAAAATGTGCCCAACATTTTAGAGAAATAAGCTTTCTGTGCATGTGGAACATTTCTGACATCTTTTGTCAGCTCATGAAACATGGGACCAACACCTTACATGTTGCATTGATGTTTTTGTTCAGTGTACATATATTTACTTTCAAGTGTAACAGTTGAAGCCCTCTACTCACCCTGGCCCAGGAGTAGTCCATTGCGACACCATGGATGAGGGGCACCTCCTTACTACAGACAAGACACAAACACACACAGAAACTCACGGGCCTCCCGAGTTGCACAGCAGTCTAAGGCACTGCACAGCAGTCTAAGGCACTGCATCGCAGTGCTATAGGCATCGCTACAGAACCGGGTTTAATCCCAGGCAGTGTTGCAGCCGGCCACCACCAGGAGACCCATGGTGGTGAACAATTGGCCCAGCGTCGTCCTGGTTATGGGAGGGTGATCTGGTGATCTGTCATCATTGGCTTTGCCCCAGAAAATACACAATAATGTTGTTGCTTGGTGGCATCTTTTATGGGGTTAGCTGAAGCCCTCAAATGCTAGCTAGCTAGTTTGCTTGATTAGTTAGCAGGGCTCATACAGTAGCTAGCCAGTTCAAAACATTATTGAAAACAAGCTGGCATCATGCATCAAACATGTTGTCAAGTTTGCTTACATCGCAGTGCTAGCTGTGCCACTAGTGATTCTGGGTTCGAGTCCTGGCTCTGTCGCAGCCGGCGGTGATCGGGAGACCCATGGGGCAGTACACAATTGGCCCAGCGTCGTCCTTGTTAGGGGAGGGTTTGGCCGGCACGGATGTCCTTGTCCCATCGCGCACTAGCGAGTCCTGTGGCGGGCCGGGCGCAGTACACGCTGTAGTGTTTCCTCCGACACATTGGTGCGGCTGGCTTCCGGGTTAAGAGTTGCAGCGATGAGTCAAGACTGTAACTACCAATTGGATACCATGAAATTGGGGGAGAAAAGGGTTTAAAAAATAAATAGAAGTTTTTGATTATGCATTAGCTAGCAGGGATCAAACCTGTCTTCAGGTGCAACGTTAGCTGTGCAAGTCTTCCTCTCACATTACTTGTTAGGGAGGGGCTATGTATTTAGCTACTTACATCACAGTATCATAGCATCGGCTCTCGGACCAACCCAACCGGCTATGAGACAGCTTCTATGCTGCCCCCTATCCTAAAAAAGTGAATATTTTCAAAATTCTTCCAAGGTCTGTCAAATTGATAGTTTGTCATTGTTAGATAACCATTTTGCAGGTCTTGCCATAGATTTTTTTGCCATAACATTGACATAACAAAGGAGTTGAATACTTATTGACCCAAGGCATTTCAGCTTTTCATTTTTTATTAATTTGTAAACATTCTTTGACATTATAGGGTATTGTGTGTAGGCCATTTACAAAAAAAAATCTATATTTAATCCATTTTAAATTCAGGCTGTATCACAACAAAATGTGGAAAATGCCAAGAGGTATGAATACTTTCTGAAGGTACTGTACACATGCGCACGCATGCCGAGACAACGCACACACATGCACGGGCACGCACGCACACACACACACGAACAGGATGACCCTAAGCACACAGCCTTGACAATGCAGGAGGGGCTTTGGGACAATGTCTGAGAGTGACCCAGCCAGTCCATTCTTGGATCCGATCAAACAACTCTGGAGAGACCTGAAAATAGCTTTGCAGCAACACTCTCCATCCAACCTGACAGAGTTTGAGAATCTGCAGAGAAGAATGGGAGAAACTCCCCAAATACAGGTGTGCCAAGCTTGTAGCTTCATACCCAAGAAGACTCAAGGCTGTAATCACTGCCAAAGGTGCTTCAACACAGTAAAGGGTCTGAATAATTGTTTAAATGTGATATTTTTATTCATTTTTATTTAATACATTTGCAAAAACTTCTAAACCTGTTTTGTGTGTAGATTGATGAGGAGAAAAAAATTAAATACATTTTAGAATAAGGCTGTAAGGTAACAAAATGTGGAAAAAGGCAAGGGGTCTTCATACTTTCTGAATGCACTGTAAATAAAAAAAATGCTAACTTTGCAACTTGGAAATGAGGTACAGTAATGATGGTCAAGCATTATTGCACCTGTACTATCTGAAAGGGACGCGCCATGAGACCAACATCATTGCTGGCAGCAGTGCAGCTGCATTGTGGATTCGTATTGAAATATCGTTTTAACGGAAATACGAGAAAAATAAACTGCAGTTTAAACATTCCGTTTTTTCCCCCTCCATTTCACATCCCTAGTTTTAGCTCTTTAATACTCCCATAACATGATCATACACACACACCCCATTTATAGTCTCACACATTATAAGTGTGTGCCTATATTTTTGTTCTTCATCCCAGACCAGTCCCTGCAAGGGGCCTTTTGGTAGGCCGTCATTTGTAGTTAAGAACAAATTCTTATTGACTTGCTTAGTTAAATCAAAATAGTCCCGTGTTCCTTCTGGCTACAGATTAGAAAATCACTTCACATGTAAAAAATGGTATTCCTGTTAAAAGCTTTTCCAGACGTAAATGCTTAGGTATCTTTATGATAATTACCGTCCATATGCCTGTTTTTAATTTAGACCCTCCAGATATATTGGTGAATAATATCCTTATGTAAAAAATAAATGCTTGGTCCAGGTTTGTGCAAATTTGTGCCTCCTAAGTGGTCCTCGATAAGCCTGTCTGATATAGTGAGCCAAGTATGGGGCCTGTAATGCTATTCAAAATGCGGTACAATTTAGCCGGGCAATAAATTGACTAAAAGTACAGAGAACTGTTGGTAGCATTTTGCCATTAAAGCACAGATGAAAGTGGCAACAATAACACCTGCAATATCCTGGTTATAGTATGGGAATAAGTTATATCCTGGTTATAGTATGGGAATAAGTTATATCCTGGTTATAGTATGGTAATAAGGTATATCCTGGTTATAGTATGGTAATAAGGTATATCCTGGTTATAGTATGGGAATAAGGTATATCCTGGTTATAGTATGGGAATAAGGTATATCCTGGTTATAGTATGGGAATAAGTTATATCCTGGTTATAGTATGGGAATAAGTTATATCCTGGTTATAGTATGGTAATAAGGTATATCCTGGTTATAGTATGGGAATAAGGTATATCCTGGTTATAGTATGGGAATAAGTTATATCCTGGTTATAGTATGGTAATAAGTTATATCCTGGTTATAGTATGGGAATAAGGTATATCCTGGTTATAGTATGGGAATAAGTTATATCCTGGTTATAGTATGGGAATAAGTTATATCCTGGTTATAGTATGGGAATAAGTTATATCCTGGTTATAGTATGGTAATAAGTTATATCCTGGTTATAGTATGGGAATAAGGTATATCCTGGTTATAGTATGGGAATAAGGTATATCCTGGTTATAGTATGGGAATAAGTTATATCCTGGTTATAGTATGGGAATAAGTTATATCCTGGTTATAGTATGGGAATAAGTTATATCCTGGTTATAGTATGGGAATAAGTTATATCCTGGTTATAGTATGGGAATAAGTTATATCCTGGTTATAGTATGGGAATAAGGTATATCCTGGTTATAGTATGGGAATAAGTTATATCCTGGTTATAGTATGGGAATAAGTTATATCCTGGTTATAGTATGGGAATAAGTTATATCCTGGTTATAGTATGGGAATAAGTTATATCCTGGTTATAGTATGGGAATAAGTTATATCCTGGTTATAGTATGGGAATAAGGTATATCCTGGTTATAGTATGGGAATAAGTTATATCCTGGTTATAGTATGGGAATAAGGTATATCCTGGTTATAGTATGGGAATAAGGTATATCCTGGTTATAGTATGGTAATAAGGTATATCCTGGTTATAGTATGGTAATAAGTTATATCCTGGTAAGTTATACACAGCCAAACCACTTCCCTTGTGATGTCAGTCACCGTGCTGTGAAAAAAGATTTGCCTATTTATGACAATCTGATTTTTGTCCTCCTGTTAGGACCACATCTACATAAACATGTCCTGTCCTCAGGAGAATAGGAGGAATGGGCAGGGTGTTGTTGTGGACGGCTCACATACTGTTGGCGTACATCACAGATTGGCTTGTTACTCAGTCATTTGATTATGTTATTATGTCAGAAACAAGAACCGAACAACCCCTGACCTTCAAACCAACCTGGTTACAACCACTGACTGCTGTCCAAAGACTTCTTCACCTCGGGCACTCATCTAATACAAGCAATTTTGAAATATCTTCTCTTTGAAATATAATTCATTTGAGTAGTTACATTTGTCTTTTGTCTTCCTCCTGAGCAAGGTGCACGTTGAGACACGTACGAGCTGTAGCCAGATGCATATTTTCGGGGATGCTTGCTGCTTATGGTTACAAGTTTCATAATTGACACCGTAGTTCCTTCAGAGAGATCTAATTAGTAGTGTTCTCTGCCATAGGGATTGGTTGTGGCCTAGAAAGTGTCTGCTATGCTGTGAACCGAAGGACTGCAGAGGAGTGTATATATAGGTTTTTGTCCCCCTCGTTTATTCTTGTGGGCAGAACGTGGTAATGGTGTAGGATTCTTCAGAGCTTTAACTGCGCCGCGGCACCTCTTGTACACATTGTATCCTTGTTCGGAACCTAAGGCACCTGCAATGGATAACTGAAAATGCGGACATGGCCCAAGAGAAAGGCCGAGCCTACATCTGTCATGTCACTGTCCTTAAACACGGTCTGGTCTAAAACCCATTCTTCCTATCAGTAACAGAAGACAGCTTGCAGGTCAGTACTATGTAAAACTTCCTTCCAATACTCCCTGGGTTAGGTCATGATTGTGGAACCAGCACATCCTGTTATTAGCCTGTAGTGTAGTGCTTGGTGTTCTGATGTGAGGATGTAGTCAGTATAGAGGTTAGCTCAGTGTTAATTAAGGCACTCGCACATCACATATCACACGGTTCTACATGTAAAATCGGTGCGCACTAGTTCACAAGTTACATTCAGAGGTGCTAAGTACTCTCGGACACCAAATGCTATTGCTGTGTCTGAGCGCTTACACTGTCCTCCACTACCCCCTGGTAGTCATCTAGGGTTAGTTTGGCCTTTAGGATCTTAAATGAATCAAATTCTATGAATGGGGGAAAGATGTGCAACATAAATGTTGTACCATTTACATTGTCATTTCTTGATGGTCCCTAACTAAACCCTGAGAAAGGTTTTCCAATGTGAAACCAACTTTGCCACGTTCGCAAACCAGCTGGCAGAATCGAATAGGTGAAAGAAGTTGACTAGCACTAGCTAGTACAGCTGACTTCAAGACACAAGACCTGATTAGACTGTTTCAAGTTATCAAGGAGGGTGAGTGACTAACTGTGTACTGTTTTGGCAGAGTGAATATACAAACGCTTGCCACGTGCGACCCCCCCACACTTCTCGAGGGCTACAGCGGGCAGGGTGTAGTAGGCAGGGTGTAGTAGGCAGCGGGCAGGGTGTAGTAGGCAGGGTGTAGTAGGCAGTGGGCAGGGTGTAGTAGGCAGGGTGTAGGAGGCAGTGGGCAGGGTGTAGTAGGCAGGGTGTAGGAGGCAGCGGGCAGGGCTACAGTAGGCAGCGGGCAGGGCTACAGTAGGCAGGGTGTAGGAGGCAGCAGGCAGGGCTACAGTAGGCAGGGTGTAGGAGGCAGCAGGCAGGGCTACAGCAGGCAGGGCTACAGTAGGCAGCAGGCAGGGCTACAGTAGGCAGGGTGTAGGAGGCAGCAGGCAGGGCTACAGTAGGCAGCGGGCAGGGCTACAGCAGGCAGGGCTACAGCAGGCAGGGCTACAGTAGGCAGCAGGCAGGGCTACAGTAGGCAGCACGCAGGGCTACAGTAGGCAGCGGGCAGGGCTACAGCAGGCAGGGCTACAGTAGGCAGCGGGCAGGGCTACAGCAGGCAGGGCTACAGTAGGCAGCAGGCAGGGCTACAGTAGGCAGCACGCAGGGCTACAGTAGGCAGCGGGCAGGGCTACAGTAGGCAGCGGGCAGGGTGTAGTAGGCAGCGGGCAGGGTGTAGTGGGCAGGGTGTAGTAGGCAGTGGGCAGGGTGTAGTAGGCAGGGTGTAGCAGGCAGGGTGTAGCGGGCAGGGCTACAGTAGGCAGCACGCAGGGCTACAGTAGGCAGCAGGCAGGGCTACAGCAGGCAGGGCTACAGTAGGCAGCAGGCAGGGCTACAGTAGGCAGCACGCAGGGCTACAGTAGGCAGCAGGCAGGGCTACAGTAGGCAGCACGCAGGGCTACAGTAGGCAGGGCTACAGTAGGCAGCAGGCAGGGCTACAGTAGGCAGCGGGCAGGGCTACAGCAGGCAGGGCTACAGTAGGCAGCGGGCAGGGCTACAGTAGGCAGCAGGCAGGGCTACAGTAGGCAGCAGGCAGGGCTACAGTAGGCAGCACGCAGGGCTACAGTAGGCAGCAGGCAGGGCTACAGTAGGCAGCAGGCAGGGCTACAGTAGGCAGCACGCAGGGCTACAGTAGGCAGCGGGCAGGGCTACAGCAGGCAGGGCTACAGTAGGCAGCAGGCAGGGCTACAGTAGGCAGCACGCAGGGCTACAGTAGGCAGCAGGCAGGGCTACAGTAGGCAGCACGCAGGGCTACAGTAGGCAGCGGGCAGGGCTACAGTAGGCAGCGGGCAGGGTGTAGTAGGCAGGGTGTAGTAGGCAGGGTGTAGGGTGTAGCAGGCAGCAGGCAGGGTGTAGTAGGCAGCGGGGCAGGGTGTAGTAGGCAGCGGGCAGGGTGTAGTAGGCAGCGGGGCAGGGTGTAGTAGGCAGCGGGGCAGGGTGTAGTAGGCAGCGGGGCAGGGTGTAGTAGGCAGCGGGGCAGGGTGTAGTAGGCAGCGGGGGCAGGGTGTAGTAGGCAGCGAGGCAGGGTACAGTAGGCAGCGGGGCAGGGTGTGCTAGGCAGCGGGCAGGGTGTAGTAGGCAGCGGGGCAGGGTGTAGTAGGCAGCGGGGCTGGGTGTAGTAGGCAGCGGGCTGGGTGTAACAGGCAGCGGGCAGGGTGTAGTAGGCAGCGGGCTGGGTGTAACAGGCAGCGGGCAGGGTGTATTAGGCAGCGGGCAGGGTGTAGTAGGCAGCGGGGCAGGGTGTAGTAGGCAGCGGGGCAGGGTGTGCTAGGCAGCGGGGCAGGGTGTGCTAGGCAGCGGGGCAGGGTGTGCTAGGCAGCGGGGCAGGGTGTGCTAGGCAGCGGGGCAGGGTGTGCTAGGCAGCGGGGCAGGGTGTGTAGGCAGCGGGGCAGGGTGTAGTAGGCAGCGGGGCAGGGTGTAGTAGGCAGCGGGGCAGGGTGTAGTAGGCAGCGGGGCAGGGTGTAGTAGGCAGCGGGGCAGGGTGTAGTAGGCAGCGGGGCAGGGTGTAGTAGGCAGCGGGGCAGGGTGTAGTAGGCAGCGGGGCAGGGTGTAGTAGGCAGCGGGGCAGGGTGTAGTAGGCAGCGGGGCAGGGTGTGCTAGGCAGCGGGGCAGGGTGTAGTAGGCAGCGGGCAGGGTGTAGCAGCGGGCAGGGTGTAGTAGGCGGGCAGGGTGTAGTAGGCAGCGGGGCAGGGTGTAGTAGGCAGCGGGGCAGGGTGTAGTAGGCAGCGGGCAGGGTGTAGTAGGCAGCGGGGCAGGGTGTAGTAGGCAGCGGGGCAGGGTGTAGTAGGCAGCGGGGCAGGGTGTAGTAGGCAGCGGGGCAGGGTGTAGTAGGCAGCGGGGCAGGGTGTAGTAGGCAGCGGGGCAGGGTGTAGTAGGCAGCGGGGCAGGGTGTAGTAGGCAGCGGGGCAGGGTGTAGTAGGCAGCGGGGCAGGGTGTAGTAGGCAGCGGGGCAGGGTGTAGTAGGCAGCGGGGCAGGGTGTGCTAGGCAGCGGGGCAGGGTGTAGTAGGCAGCGGGGCAGGGTGTAGTAGGCAGCGGGGCAGGGTGTAGTAGGCAGCGGGGCAGGGTGTAGTAGGCAGCGGGCTGGGTGTGCTAGTCTAGCCTTACTTTGTGTTTCAGGTCATTTAGGTAATTAATTGGGGAGGGAGAGAGTCGTCTCACCTACTTCTCAAGGTTACAGTAGTTGATTCACACCTTGAAAGCTATGTTAGGTACTCCATATAAAAGTCAATATAGCCTACATGTGTTTTGGCAGCGCAATCAACTGACAATATTTTCTGACACTGACATGTCTTTGAAGGTCAGCATTACCCTTAGCTGTTGGCCTTATTGTGTCCTATCCAATTAATTCCATCATGGGGCATGTTATAAGGACTGGGACTGAGGAACCCCCTTCATCACCTCCCAGAGCAATCTGATATGTAGGCCCCAGTTCTAGCCTTGGAGGACTCATAGAGACCAGTAAACTCATGTGTTCCTTCATTTGAGAAATGGGCACTTGTGTTCTACTATCAGTGAAACCAGCAGATACCCTGACAGCTGTATCTCTCTCCCACCCTCCTGCATGGTCCACATGTCTCAAGAGGTCCCCCTAGGCGGTTAAGTCCCCTCTAAACTAATCTCTCTGTTAAGTTTCAAGTTTTCATGTTAACTATAGTGAAATGTCTTTCTTGCCAGCTCTAACCCCAACAATGAAGTAATCAACAACAATGTAATAGTAAAAATGACAAGGTAAAACAAAAACCCACAAGATAAAGAAATAAGAACACGATAAAGTAAGTGAGCTGTGTTCAGTGGGGTTTGTAATGACAGACGGTCAAATCAAATTCTATTAGTCACGTGCCGAATACAACAGTGAAATGCTTACTTACGAGCCCCTAACCAACAATGCAGTTAAAAAATATGGACAAGGATAAGAAATAAAAGTAATAAGTAATTAAAGAGCAGCAGTAAAATAAAAATCGCGAGACTATACATGGGGCACCGGTACAGAGTCGATGTGCGGGGGCACGGGTTAGTTGACGTAACATATAGGTAGTTATTAAAGTGACTATACATGGGGCACCGGTACAGAGTCGATGTGCGGGGGGCACGGGTTAGTTGACGTAACATATAGGTAGTTATTAAAGTGACTATACATGGGGCACCGGTACAGAGTCGATGTGCATGGGGGGGGCACGGGTTAGTTATTAAAGTGACTATACATGGGGCACCGGTACAACATATAGGTAGTTATTAAAGTGACTATACATGGGGCACCGGTACAGAGTCGATGTGCGGGGGCACGGGTTAGTTGACGTAACATATAGGTAGTTATTAAAGTGACTATACATGGGGCACGGTACAGGTACAGAGTCGATGTGTTATTAAAAGTGGGGGCACGGGTTAGTTGACGTAACATATAGGTAGTTATTAAAGTGTAACATATAGGTAGTTATTAAAGTGACTATACATGGGGCACCGGTACAGAGTCGATGTGCGGGGGCACGGGTTAGTTGGACGTAACAGGTATTAAAGTGACTATACATGGGGCACAGAGTCGATGTGCGGGGGCACGGGTTAGGTAACATATAGGTAGTTATTAAAGTGACTATACATGGGGCACCGGTACAGAGTCGATGTGCGGGGGCACGGGTTAGTTGACGTAACATATAGGTAGTTATTAAAGTGACTATACATGGGGCACCGGTACAGAGTCGATGTGACTATACATGGGGGGGGCACGGGTTAGTTGACGTAACATATAGGTAGTTATTAAAGTGACTATACATGGGGCACCGGTACAGAGTCGATGTGCGGGGGGCACGGGTTAGTTGACGTAACATATAGGTAGTTATTAAAGTGACTATACATGGGGCACCGGTACAGAGTCGATGTGCGGGGGCACGGGTTAGTTGACGTAACATATAGGTAGTTATTAAAGTGACTATACATGGGGCACCGGTACAGAGTCGATGTGCGGGGGGCACGGGTTAGTTGACGTAACATATAGGTAGTTATTAAAGTGACTATACATGGGGCACCGGTACAGAGTCGATGTGCGGGGGCACGGGTTAGTTGACGTAACATATAGGTAGTTATTAAAGTGACTATACATGGGGCACCGGTACAGAGTCGATGTGCGGGGGCACGGGTTAGTTGACGTAACATATAGGTAGTTATTAAAGTGACTATACATGGGGCACCGGTACAGAGTCGATGTGCGGGGGGCACGGGTTAGTTGACGTAACATATAGGTAGTTATTAAAGTGACTATACATGGGGCACCGGTACAGAGTCGATGTGCGGGGGCACGGGTTAGTTGACGTAACATATAGGTAGTTATTAAAGTGACTATACATGGGGCACTGGTACAGAGTCGATGTGCGGGGGCACGGGTTAGTTGACGTAACATATAGGTAGTTATTAAAGTGACTATACATGGGGCACCGGTACAGGTACAGAGTCGATGTGCGATGTGCGGGGGCACGGGTTAGTTATTTGATGGGGCGTAACATATAGGTAGTTATTAAAGTGACTATACATGGGGCACCGGTACAGAGTCGATGTGCGGGGGCACGGGTTAGTTGACGTAACATATAGGTAGTTATTAAAGTGACTATACATGGGGCACCGGTACAGAGTCGATGTGCGGGGGCACGGGTTAGTTGACGTAACATATAGGTAGTTATTAAAGTGACTATACATGGGGCACCGGTACAGAGTCGATGTGCGGGGGCACGGGTTAGTTGACGGGTTAACATATAGGTAGTTATTAAAGTGACTATACATGGGGCACCGGTACAGAGTCGATGTGCGGGGGCACGGGTTAGTTGACGTAACATATAGGTAGTTATTAAAGTGACTATACATGGGGCACCGGTACAGAGTCGATGTGCATGGGGGGGGCACGGGTTAGTTGACATATAGGTAGTTATTAAAGTGTAACATATAGGTAGTTATTAAAGTGACTATACATGGGGCACCGGTACAGAGTCGATGTGCGGGGGCACGGGTTAGTTGACGTAACATATAGGTAGTTATTAAAGTGACTATACATGGGGCACCGGTACAGAGTCGATGTGCGGGGGGGGCACGGGTTAGTGTTGACGTAACATATAGGTAGTTATTAAAGTGACTATACATGGGGCACCGGTACAGAGTCGATGTGCGGGGGCACGGGTTAGTTGACGTAACATATAGGTAGTTATTAAAGTGACTATACATGGGGCACCGGTACAGAGTCGATGTGCGGGGGCACGGGTTAGTTGACGTAACATATAGGTAGTTATTAAAGTGACTATACATGGGGCACCGGTACAGAGTCGATGTGCGGGGGCACGGGTTAGACTATACATGGGGCACGTAACATATAGGTAGTTATTAAAGTGACTATACATGGGGCACCGGTACAGAGTCGATGTGCGGGGGCACGGGTTAGTTGACGTAACATATAGGTAGTTATTAAAGTGACTATACATGGGGCACCGGTACAGAGTCGATGTGCGGGGGCACGGGTTAGTTGACGTAACATATAGGTAGTTATTAAAGTGACTATACATGGGGCACCGGTACAGAGTCGATGTGCGGGGGCACGGGTTAGTTGACGTAACATATAGGTAGTTATTAAAGTGACTATACATGGGGCACCGGTACAGAGTCGATGTGTTATTAAAGTGCGGGGGCACGGGTTAGTTGACGTAACATATAGGTAGTTATTAAAGTGACTATACATGGGGCACCGGTACAGAGTCGATGTGCGGGGGCACGTAACATATAGGTAGTTATTAAAGTGACTATACATGGGGCACCGGTACAGAGTCGATGTGCATGGGGGGGCACGGGTTAGTTGACGTAACATATAGGTAGTTATTAAAGTGACTATACATGGGGCACCGGTACAGAGTCGATGTGCGGGGGGCA
The DNA here is from genome assembly GCF_023373465.1 of Oncorhynchus keta. Taxonomy (NCBI): domain Eukaryota; kingdom Metazoa; phylum Chordata; class Actinopteri; order Salmoniformes; family Salmonidae; genus Oncorhynchus; species Oncorhynchus keta. Next base: position 31,912,249 of record NC_068428.1, read on the forward strand.
CGGGTTAGTTGACGTAACATATAGGTAGTTATTAAAGTGACTATACATGGGGCACCGGTACAGAGTCGATGTGTTATTAAAGTGGGGGCACGGGTTAGTTGACGTAACATATAGGTAGTTATTAAAGTGACTATACATGGGGCACCGGTACAGAGTCGATGTGCGGGGGCACGGGTTAGTTGACGTAACATATAGGTAGTTATTAAAGTGACTATACATGGGGCACCGGTACAGAGTCGATGTGCGGGGGCACGGGTTAGTTGACGTAACATATAGGTAGTTATTAAAGTGACTATACATGGGGCACCGGTACAGAGTCGATGTGCACGGGTTAGTTGACGTAACATATAGGGTTATTAAAGTGACTAACATGGGGCACGATGCGGGGGCACGGTTAGTTGACGTAGTGTTACAGAGTCGATGTGCGGGGGGGCACGGGTTAGACGACTATACATAACATATAGGTAGTTATTAAAGTGACTATACATGGGGCACCGGTACAGAGTCGATGTGCGGGGGCACGGGTTAGTTGACGTAACATATAGGTAGTTATTAAAGTGACTATGCATCGGTGTAGCAGTAGGTAGGATCCCACTTCTGACACCAGCAGGGAGGCATTCCTGACCATGTTTAGTGCTTAGTCTACATTAAATTATTATGCCCAAAGGGTTTGTGTAGCCTCCAATGATACAATTGTGTAACTAAACAGTGTATCTGTCAATCTAGGCTGAACTCTGCCAGACAGTTCATGTTGAGCTGAGGTGGCATGTGTTTCACATTACGCCAAAACAGAAACTCCAGTAATTCGATGTTCTCATCATGCTGGCATTTTGCTTGATGCGTAGCCTTCCAGTAGTCATGACCCAACGCCGATCGAATCAGTTTGTCTCGTCCCCACCCGTCTCTCCTCAGCTTTCTTCAGTAGTCATGACCCAACGCCGATCGAATCAGTTTGTCTCGTCCCCACCCGTCTCTCCTCAGCTTTCTTCAGTAGTCATGACCCAACGCCGATCGAATCAGTTTGTCTCGTCCCCACCCGTCTCTCCTCAGCTTTCTTCAGTAGTCATGACCCAACGCCGATCGAATCAGTTTGTCTCGTCCCCACCCGTCTCTCCTCAGCTTTCTTCAGTAGTCATGACCCAACGCCAATCGAATCAGTTTGTCTCGTCCCCACCCGTCTCTCCTCAGCTTTCTTCAGTAGTCATGACCCAACGCCGATCGAATCAGTTTGTCTCGTCCCCACCCGTCTCTCCTCAGCTTTCTTGATATTTGAAGTATCCTGTTTGTATGTTAACCACAGCGAAAGTGAGGCACAGCCTGTTCCGTTTCCAAAACGGCGTAGTCTGAGCCGTTTTGGAAACTGACTACGCCTACGTCCCTGCTACACACTGGACAATGTGAACAATATGAGAAAATCGACTTACTGGAGTTTTTGCGTAAATGTGTGGTCAAAAGTAGTGCACTTTAAAGGGTACCATTTGGGCCGCTCCTCATTTCTCCTAGTGGTTGGTCTCCTAGTACTTTGGAGGGCTTGGGGGGACGACATAGCTCTTTGAACTCTGGTGTCACTGGTGTGCAGTGCAGCAATAAAGTAAATGTATTGCTCCGATGCATGTTTACATGCTATGTAAGTCATTCCCAGGATTCCAGTCATGTTTATGTATTTAGGTACTTGTTAATGATTTAATGGTTGCACCCTCCTTTCGATGATGGGCTGACATATGGCATATATACCAAACATGACAAAATACATGCTTTGGATTCTATTGAAGTCCCCTTGGCTTGTTCACATCAGTGGAGACATGGAGACTGAGACTTGAAGGGGTACATTTTCACCTGTAATTTGGGTAATTTACAGGATGTTTTAAAGCTATTTGCAACGTAATGGCTAAAAAGTTACCTGGATGGTTGACACTTGTTGTAAACCATATATATTTTTTCCTCCTGTTTCAGGAAGTGATGTCACTGAGCACTGCCCCTATATATAGGATCTTCCAACCCCATCTGGGATATGGATGCCTGATGAAGACCTGAGGGTTGAAACGCTGTAGAAAATCACCTGAGAGCATGAAGCGTGTGCAGCGTTTTCCTTAATGTTTCATGGTTGACGCTTGGGTCCCTCTCGTTAGAAGCTGCTTGGGTCCCTCTCGTTAGAAGCTGCTTGGGTCCCTCTCGTTAGAAGCTGCTTGGGTCCCTCTCGTTAGAAGCTGCTTGGGTCCCCCTCGTTAGAAGCTGCTTGGGTCCCCCTCGTTAGAAGCTGCTTGGGTCCCCCTCGTTAGAAGCTGCTTGGGTCCCTCTCGTTAGAAGCTGCTTGGGTCCCTCTCGTTAGAAGCTGCTTGGGTCCCTCTCGTTAGAAGCTGCTTGGGTCCCTCTCGTTAGAAGCTGCTTGGGTCCCTCTCGTTAGAAGCTGCTTGGGTCCCTCTCGTTAGAAGCTGCTTGGGTCCCCCTCGTTAGAAGCTGCTTGGGTCCCCCTCGTTAGAAGCTGCTTGGGTCCCCCTCGTTAGAAGCTGCTTGGGTCCCCCTCGTTAGAAGCTGCTTGGGTCCCCCTCGTTAGAAGCTGCTTGGGTCCCCCTCGTTAGAAGCTGCTTGGGTCCCCCTCGTTAGAAGCTGCTTGAGTCCCCCTCGTTAGAAGCTGCTTGGGTCCCTCTCGTTAGAAGCTGCTTGGGTAGTAGCCTATTGGAAAGTGCACATTATTTTTGCACTGACTGTGCAGCGGTTTCCCCGGACGACGGCACCACTGACTGTGCAGCGGTTTCCCCGGACGACGGCACCACTGACTGTGCAGCGGTTTCCCCGGACGACGGCACCACTGACTGTGCAGCGGTTTCCCCGGACGACGGCACCACTGACTGTGCAGCGGTTTCCCTTGCTAAATTTGTAGCCTAATTTGATAATTTATTTAACGAGGAAGTCCAGTTGAAACGGAGAGTCTCCTATTCAATAGAGACTGAGAAGGCAGCTTTAGTATAAATGTTAGATACTGCTGACGCCGTCAAGTCCTGAGGTCATACAGCCATTTTGAGTTTGAGGGGAAAGGTAGCAGTCTGGACACAGATCCCTTATTAGGTGACTAGTGAAAGACCACAACTATCACCCAAGAGATTTTGTATACAATGGAGGAGGGGGGAAGCAGAAGGCCATTCTTTCCCGGTCAGGTCATGTAGTCAGGAAAAACTCTTGGTCCTAAATAATATCATTGCTAAACAACTCTGGTCACGTGGCCATGCAGGGGAAAAAAAATCCTATCCACACTTATTACAAGGTCTAACTTGAGGAATATGCTTCCAATAGTGCTGTGAAAACCCATTCCCAGGCCTGACCTAGTGTAACAATACAAGGTGTCTTTCTCTCTCTCCTGGAGACAGCATGTTTTTGTTGTTACCTCACTGGCCATAAATAATCCCTCTCATGGCTTCCAGATGTTCCCCCTCTCTGTAATGGATGTAGGATCTTCTCTCTCTCCTGTACCTGTTTCTGTTTCAGGTACAGAGAGGGTAGAGCAAATTTACATTGGCACATGTATGCAGGCCAGCACACATGGAGAGGGACTTGTTCAAAAGAACACGCACACCTGCTTACGCACGCAGGCCTAGGCCTAAACACACAGTATTGAAAGCACAGAACGCTACGGTGACGCCCGGTTACCATATTGACCATGACATTAGGTGAATGAACACACTTGTCTTACGCTCTACAGAAGTACAATATTTTCATTCAGCTGCATCGTAGTGTCTGTGGATAATAAACTTCTTCTAATGGACCTGGATCTGTCTGAGGAGCAGCATCTGGGCTAAACCAGTTGGTCTGTGGATTAGTAGGATCCACTCATGTTTTTCCAGTTGTTCTGCATACAGTCACTCACAAATCCTGTATTTCTGACCACCGGAACACTCATATTAGTGACATTGTCAGTCTCGCTCTAGCAATAGTAGACGCCGTTACTAAGCTTTCGCAAAACCATCAAAGAAAAGCCCTCCAGACAAAGTCACGGTTTGGTTGGATAGTCACGTTGAAAGCACTACAAAATGACGTGTGCCACACCTTGACATAGCAACTGTTGCTATGTTTGGCCGACCTGTATATTTTGATAGTGAAGATAAAGATGTAGAACTGGAAGACCTTTGTCTGAAGCTCGGAGTAAAAAGGGTGTGATGTACATTTCTTCACTCTAGGACAAATCGGCACATGATCGTTGGGTATATCTGAGCGAGACTGGGGCTGTGTGTGTTTGCGTGTGTGCGTTTGTGTGTATGAGACCATGTGTCTAGGCCTAGTAACTAATCTTGTGTTCAAGTTCACTACATCCACACAAATGGTTTCCATTTATAAATCAGACTGATAAACACTCTCGCAAGGCGGCTGTGGGCTTGCCTTTGTAATAAACCTTTCTGCACCAGAATGTATGCTAGGCTCGTTCTGTGGAAATTGACTGCTGTTATTTATTTCTTAGGCAGTAACTGATATCGTCAGTCCTGGGCTGGCATTTGCTCTGTACACTCCTAGTGAGACACCCTTTAACTACGAGCACAACTGTGCATGTCAGCTTTAAGGAAAGGGAGTTGGGCAACAGTCTCTCTTCAGGCCCTTTGTAGTAGTAGTGGCCTGGCTAGTTTTCTGGGCTTTCCGATAGACTTTCTCATCATCTTGGTGGTTTTGCCAATGCTTGCCTCACTTACCCACTCATCAGTGAACTGCAGTAAGTGTCTCCCCTACTCTACTCCGGTACTCTCCTCCCCTACCCCTCTCTCTTAGTAGCCCCTACACATGGTAGCAGACTTGGGGTCAGTTGAAACAAGTCTGATGACCTACATATTAGAAGATGATCTATGGTCACTTGTCTTCAATTTCATGACTTTATCAGGTACAGTGTTTATATACAGGGCCTTCAGAAAGTATTCAGACCTCTTGACCTTTTTCCATATTTTGTTATGTTACAGCCTTATTCTAAAATCGAATACATAAAACAATTTCCTCAGCAATCTACACGCAGTACCCCATAATTACAAAGCAAAAACAGGTTTTTATATATGTATTAAAAACAAAAATACCTTATTTAAATAAGTATTCAGACCCTTTGCTATGAGACTCGAAGTTGAGTTCAGGTGCATCCTGTTTCCATTGATCATCCTTGAGATGTTTCTACGACTTGGTTGGAGTCCATCTGTGGTAAATTCAATTGATTGGACATGATTTGGAAAGGCACACACCCGTCTATATAAGGTCCCACAGTTGGCAGTGCATGTCAGGGCAAAATCGAAGCCATGAGGTCGAAGGAATTGTCCGTAGAGCTCCGAGACAGGATTGTGTCGAGGCACAGATCTGGGGAAGGGTACCAAAACAATTATACAGCATTGAAGGTTCCCAAGAACACAGTGGCCTCCATCATTCTTAAATGGAAGACGTTTGGAACAACCAAGACTCTTCCTAGAGCTAGCCACCCAGCCAATCTGAGCAATCAGGGGAGAAGGGTCTTGGTCAGGGAGGTGACCAAGAACCCGATCACTCTGACAGAGCTATGTGGAGGTGGTTGTCCTTCTGGAAGGTTCTCCCATCTCTGCAGCACTCCACCAATTAGGCCTTTATGGTAGACTGACCAGACGGAAGCCTTTCCTCAGTAAAACGCAAATGACAGGCCGCTTGGAATTTTCCAAAAGGCACCTAAAGACTCTCAAACCATGAGAAACAAGAATCTCTGGTCTGACAACCAAGATTGAACTCTTTGGCCTGAATGCCGAGCATCACATCTAGGCTAGAAACCCTGGCACCATCCCTATGGTGAAGCATGGTGGTGGCAGTATCATGCTGTGGGGTTGTTTTTCAGCAGCAGGAACTGGGAGACTAGTTAGGATGAAGGCAAAGATGAACGGAGCAAAGTACAGAGAGATCCTTGATGAAAACCTGCTCCAGAGTGCTAAGGACCTCAGACTGGGGTGAAGGTTCACCTCCCAACAGGACAACAAACCTAAGCACACAGCCAGGACAATGCAGGAGTGGCTTCGGGACAAGTCTTTGATTGTCCTTGACTGGCCCAGCCAGAGTCTGGACTTGAACCCGATCTAACATCTCTGGAGAGACCTGAAAATAGCCGTGCAGAGACGCTCCTCATCTAACCTGACAGAGCTTGAGAGGATCTGCAGAGAAGAATGGGAGAAACTCTCCAAATGCCAAGCTTGTAGCATCATTCCCATGAAGACTTGAGGCTGTAATCGCTGCCAAAGGTGCTTCAACAAAGTACTGGGTAAAGGGTCTGAATACTTCATATTTCTTTTTCAATAAATTAGCAAAAATGTAAAAATGTTGCCTTGTCATTATGGGGTATGGTGTGTAAATTGAGAATAATAAAAAAACATTTTTTTAGAATAAGGGTGTAACCGAACAATGTGGGGAAAAGTCCAGGGGTCTGAATACCTAATGAAAGGCACTGTATACCAGTGGTTTGTACCGGCCAGGGGTCTGTACCGGCCAGGGGTTTGTACCGGCCAGGGGTCTGTACCGGCCAGGGGTCTGTACCGGCCAGGGGTCTGTACCGGCCAGGGGTCTGTACCGGCCAGGGGTCTGTACCGGCCAGGGGTTTGTACCGGCCAGGGGTTTGTACCGGCCAGGGGTCTGTACTGGCCAGTGATTGGAGTGTGATAGCAGAGCTTTGTGCCAGGTAGGTCAGACTGGCTGTCTCCCTGCCATGCCAACTAGGCCTAACTGGCTGGCTGGGAGAAGAGTGGGGGAATAAGGGAGAGGTTGAGCTCTCTGGATATTTGTTTTATTTCAGCAGGCATTTCCCTTTTTCACAGGGGCCTATGTTTGGAGAATATTTTTCCTGAACAGAGCCAGGTTGAATGTGTGTGAATTCATGGCAACAAGTAAAGTGAGAAGTGTGTGCCAAGCTAAGCGTCGGCTCGTTCTACTTCCAACAATGTGGACACCGGACATAAGGAAAATGTCAGACTCTTGTGAAATATTTGTTGAAAACCCAGTAATTGCTAATGCCATTTCCCAAATTACTTTCAGTTGTTGAAAAACGCGCACTCTTACAATACAAATAAACACGGAAGGGACATCGGTATTCGTCATACCACACAGCAAAATGAAGTAGTAGCCGGTCTGTGTGTTGTAGTAATGAAGTATTAGCCTGTCTGTGTGTTGTAGTAATGAAGTAGTAGCCTGTCTGTGTGTTGTAGTAATGAAGTAGTAGCCTGTCTGTGTGTTGTAGTAATGAAGTAGTAGCCTGTCTGTGTGTTGTAGTAATGAAGTAGTAGCCTGTCTGTGTGTTGTAGTAATGAAGTAGTAGCCTGTCTGTGTGTTGTAGTAATGAAGTAGTAGCTTTGGTCTGGTCTGTTCTCTGTGGATAGTGAGAAGATCAAGGGACTTCCTCTGGCTGGCTGTGACCTTTGCAGGGCCTCTGACAGGGGAGCCAGGGTACTCTGGATCAGCCTGCATTTTGATAACTGGACCAGGCTGGAAGACTAACAAGTGGATGGATGGATGGATGGATGGATGGAATGAATGAATGAATTACAATTTGATGTGAACCAGGTGTTCTGCTTACACGTGCAAAAGGGTTGACCTAAGCAAAGTGCTCACAGATCTGTAGGCCTAGGTCAAATCCTAACAACTAGACCATAGGCATTAAATAGATCTTTATTATGTTCAATAGAACTTTACATCTCCTACTCCTACAGTATTCCTACCCTGGTGAGCCAACCAACTGGCAGTCTACCTCAGGGTTATTGGAGGATTGATCCAGTAAACAAGGAAGTGGATGAATGGTGTTTCTCCACAAAGTAGGGAAATGCTGCTTGTGTTTTGGCTCCAGCTTACCTTTGTGAGTCACACCGGTGACCCACATTGGTCCATTTCCGCCAGGAGTGCTAGGCTAGGGTAAATGTGAGAGTAACAATAGACAATTTTATCACTACATTTACATTTAACATTTACATACATTACATTTAAGTCATTTAGCAGACGCTCTTATCCAGAGCGACTTACAAATTGGTGCATTCACCTTATGACATCCAGTGGAACAGCCACTTTACAATAGTGCATCTAAATCTTTTAAGGGGGGTGAGAAGGATTACTTTATCCTATCCTAGGTATTCCTTAAAGAGGTGGGGTTTCAGGTGTCTCTGGAAGGTGGTGATTGACTCCGCTGTCCTGGCGTCGTGAGGGAATCACTGCCCTCTGTACATCCGGACCACTGTCATTTACTACAGTCAAAATAATAGATTGACCCTATATCAATATCTCAATAGGTTAACCCTATATTTGTTTTATTTTTTATTTATTTCACCTTTATTTAACCAGGTAGGCAAGTTGAGAACAAGTTCTCATTTACAATTGCGACCTGGCCAAGATAAAGCAAAGCAGTTCGACAGATACAACAACACAGTTACACATGGAGTAAAACAAACATACAGTCAATAATACAGTAGAAACAAGTCTATATACAATGTGAGCAAATGAGGTGAGATAAGGGAGGTAAAGGCAAAAAAAGGCCATGGTGGTGAAGTAAATACAATATAGCAAGTAAAACACTGGAATGGTAGATTTGCAGTGGAAGAATGTGCAAAGTAGAAATAAAAGTAATATTATATATAGTATTAACCCCTCAGCATACAGGGCTTGACAGCCTGGAAGAGAGACACCTGATATCACTACTAGTGACACTTGCTTTGTCACATTTTAAATATACAGCATTTTTTAAATTCTCAGTTTTATGAATTTAATCTTGATGCCAATTGTTCGACTTTGCGTATTCTCAGGTCAAGTAACATTTTGTATAAATGCCGACCTTTTTTTGAAAACTGGCGTAGCCTACACAATATTTACCTACACTACGCACTATTTATAAATGAGTCCCCAGAATGCTAACCTCTCTTTCTCTCCTGCAGCCAAACCCTTCACCTCCATGGTCAAACAGCTGCGCCTACACAAGGAGGACTTTGAGATCCTCAAGGTGATTGGACGAGGAGCCTTTGGAGAGGTAAGCCTATTTTGTGACTTTTTATTGTACGTAAAATAATAAATAAAATAAAAATCACCAGAAAGTTTCTTTAATATAAATAATCTTGCAAGTCATCAGCAAAGACCAAAGCATTTAAAGTGTAGCCTCCATAGAGCTTAGAAACAAATACAACAACCAAACAATGCATGCAAATACAATATAGTCAAGGAATTCAGTCCTAAACATTTTTTTAATTTAGGAAATCTGTTCCAAAGTTTTCACACAAATAAAATATATGTGATGGTGTCTCAATGTAATATAGGTATGAAATTATTGTTATCTTCAAATACAATCCATTTTTGATTATGATTGTGATTATGACAAATGATTATCAATATTTTCTGAGTTATCTACCCTTGTTCTGTGATTTCAGCAGCAAGGCTGGCCGCTAGGCTACATGCTATCTGCATGACTCAACATGTAAGAGAATCCTTTGTTCTCTTCTTCACCATCATTGTGGAAGAAGAAAATACTCATTAAAAAAATTGAACTGAAACCAACCCTTTATTTTTCTTATTCACAGCTTGGGGGCCTGAGTTGAAATATAGTTTTTATTATGTCTTCTATTGTGTGTGATCTCAAACCTGGGGAATGTTGGTGAGCTAGGCAGGTAGCTAGCGATGGCAGCAGAAACTCAGCTATGTAAGGTTTCATGATCTGTGACACATGGTTGTTGTATATTATAGTTTGTTAGGTTAGCTGCTGTGCTGCTGAGTGACCTGGGATCAAATACTATTTGAAATTATTTCAAATACTTTATCTGTGGTTGATTGAGCTTGCCTGGCTTCATACACCAATGGAATAGTTCCAAACCGGCAAACTCTACCCATCTGCCACTCCAGGCAGGCTAGAGCAAAAGCTGAAAGTATTGGAAAGACTTTGAATATTGTTTGAACCCAGGTGTGGTGGAGCATGTTGGTTGGCGCTATGCCGAGTGCTGAGTTCACTATGGCCTCTTTCAGACTCTTTTTTTTATTGGGGTTTTATTTCACTGTGAGTGGAAGAACAACATGGTTGTGCCCCAGCCCTGGTCCCTGTGTTTACTATGTCCCCTCTAGCAGCTTGTGTTGAAGAGGCCTAAGTCTCTGTGCCTTCTGTGCTCTGTCAACAGGCCCAGATCTGCCAGTTTATTTCATAAAGCCTAGTATCTGTAGCCTACATGCTAATCAAAGCGTTTGAGTTAGCTAGAAAAAGTGGCTGGATTTGTGTAATTAATTAGTTACATTTAAAAGTATTTACATTCACAACAACAGTTTCCAGTGGTCGGCAGGCAAAGACTGTAGGATTAGATATACTTAATGATAATGAGGTCATTATGATTTGAAAGGTCTCTGGCCAGAGGTCTCTCTTATGTCATTCCAGTGGAACGCCATCATAGGGTAACTGAAAGGTTATCTACCATTTTATTTAGTATTTAACCTTTATTTAACTAGGCAAGGCAGTTTAGAACAAATTCTTATTTACAATGACAGCTTACCAAAAGGCCTCCTGAGGGGAGGGCGGCTGGGATTAATAAATAAATAAAATACAGTATAAATATAGGACCAAACACACATCACAACAAGGCACAACCCTACATAAAGAGAGACCTAAGACAACAACATAACAAGGCAGCAACACATGACAGCACAGCATGGTAGAAACACAACATAACAACATGGTAGCAGCACAAACACATGGTACAAACATTATTGTCAACAGCACAAAGGTCAAAAAGGTAGAGACAGCAATACATCATACAAAGCAGCCACAACTGTCAGTAAGAGTGTTCATGTATGAGTCTTTGAATCAAGAGATTGAGATAAAACTGTCCAGTTTGAGTGTTTTTTGCAGCTCGTTCCAGTCGCTAGCAGCAGCGAACTGAAAAGAGGAGCGACCCAGGGATGTGTGTACTTTGGGGACCTTTAACCTGTAGTGACGCCCAGCCCGTGAACGGGACCGTTATCATCATCTGACACTAATTAGCATAACGCAGCGGACATACATCTTCCTAGAAAATATTCCTATTCATGAAAATCACAAGTGAAATATATTGGAACACAGCTTAGCCTTTTGTTAATCACCCTGTCACCTCAGATTTTCAAAATATGCTTTACAGCCAACGCTAGACAAGCATTTGTGTAAGTTTATCGTAGCATAGCATTATGCCTTGCTAGCAGCAGGCAAACTTGTCACGGAAAGCAGAAAAGCAATCAAATTAAATCGTTTACCTTTGATGAACTTTGGATGTTTTCACTCACGAGACTCCAAGGTAGACAGCCAAAGTTCATTTTTCCCAAAATATTATTTTTGTAGGTGAAATAGCTCCGTTTGTTCTTCACGTTTGGCTGAAAAATCGCCCGGAAATTGTGGTCACCACAACGCCGAAAAATATTCAAAATTAGCTCCATAATATCGACAGAAACATGGAAAACGTTGTTTAGAATCCATCCTCAAGGAGTTTTTCTAATATCTATTCGATAATATATCCGTCGGGACAATTGCTTTTTCTCTAGGACCGATTGGAGTAATGGCTACCTCTGCACTTTACGCGATAATCTCTCTCGGAGCCACCATGTGACCACTTACGCAATGTTAGGCTATTCTTCAACAGAAATGCGTAAAACTACGCCACAATGCTGTAGACACCTTGGGGAATACGTAGAAAGTGTAAGCTCGTTGATGGTACATTCACAGCTGAATAGGGAGTCATTGGAACGCAGCGCTTTCAAAACCTGGGGCACTTCCGGATTGGATTTCTCTCAGGCTTTCGCCTGCAACATCAGTTCTGTTATACTCACAGACAATATCTTTACAGTTTTGGAAACGTTAGTGTTTTCTATCCAAATCTGTCAATTATATGCATATTCTAGCATCTTGTCCTGACAAAATATCCCGTTTTAAAACGGGAACGTATTTTTTTTCTTCCAAAAATGAAAATACTGCCCCCTAACACCAAGAGGTTACCAGAATGTGACTGGTAGAACGGGTGTTGTATGTGGAGGATGAGGGCTGCAGTGGATCTCTCAGATAGGGGAGTGAGACCATTCACATCTACTGATGACCGCCTTTCCCAGGGAGGAGTTTAGCAGAATTCCAGAAAACGTCTTAGGTTTTTCAGAAATCCCATTTTGAGGCTGTTTATTCTCTTCTGTTTAAGGAATCCTACTGGTATTTCTGAAAAATATTCCCCGTTTTTTTCTCTCAGACATACCAGTTGGAGTTAATACCAGTTAAGCAGGGAGGGAATTCTCAAAATGTGATTTTTGAAAAAGCTGGGATATTTGGGAAAGGTTTAGGAAAAACTCTACAGAAGAGTAAGAAGTGGGAAGCTGTGTGAACTGAAAACGGAGGCGAAAGAGGACATTTATGAGCAGGGTCTTCTCATAGTCAGCTGGGAGAGAGACCGCGTCTGTCTGTTCGTTGGGAGAGAGATTTAGGTGTCTGTGCGTGATGTTTCGGCTCTCCTGATTAATTGCTTTTATAACACTACAGCTGTCGTACATGTCAAGCTCCGACACATGTCTGAGTGGAGAAAGCTAAGAAAACGGGGTGGGGGGATTACACACGCTATACACAGGGACACTGCCAAGAAGCTTCCCCCCCTCTCCTCCTCCTCCCACATCAGACCAGCAGGAGAAACCCAAACAGCGGAGGCATGTTGTCATTGTGTTGAATTTAGCATTCTCCTTATTTTTCTTCATCTCAGACTCCAATAAGGCAGAGTGTGTGTGACTGTGTGTGACTGTGTGTGACTGTGTGTGACTGTGTGTGACTGTGTGTGACTGTGTGTGACTGTGTGGGGATGATTGTGGTTTAAATTCCTTCCGTGGTGGAGGAGGGAGTTGTGGGGAAGCTGAAGTGAAGAAGGCTTTCTCAGGTGTCCTCTGGCTGGCAGGCAGGAGGGAAGAATCCTGCCTGCTGAAGTCCTCTGTCCTCGCTACAGTTGCAATTCAACTCGTTTTAGGAATGCTCTTTACTACACTCATGTCTAACCATGGGGGCTGACTGGGGCTGTGTTAGACGTTATCACTTAACAGTAGTTTAGCCAGCTAGCTTTCCTATCCTTCCTGCAAACCCATTGTAATGAGTGTTATCTGTGCTGCCGTGTGGCTATGGCACGTTGAGGCCCTTAAGCCAAAAGATCCCAGCTGTGTGTGTCTCAGGGGTCACTATCTTCATGTCCTATGTCACTTCCTGTCCGCCTTCTTTTCTCTTCCACTTCTCCTCCTCTAACTCTATGGCCGTGTTTCATTCCACAAAGATGCTCACTCCCCTTCTGCCCTCGTTCACTCCCCTTTCCTAATCTAACAGGAGTGGGTCAAGTTCAGTAGGGAGAAAACGTTTTGGAACTGAGCGGATTTATTTCCCATGGTTTGCCCTATTGAACATGACAGGTTAGATGTAATTAATTTGGTGGATGGAAACTTTCTCTCCTCAAACTCTCCTTCTCTCCCATGCTTCCTGTAGGTTGCTGTGGTTAAGGTGAAGAATGCAGACAAGGTGTTCGCCATGAAGATCCTCAATAAGTGGGAGATGCTGAAGAGAGCTGAGGTGAGTTCTGGCTAGTAACAACAACCGCCATAGCATTACAGCAGTGTTAAATGCTAACAACCGCCATAGCATTACACCGTTACAGCAGCGCTAAATGCTAACAACCGTCGTAGCATTACAGCAGGGCTAAATGCTAACAACCGCCATAGCATTACAGCAGGGCTAAATGCTAACAACTGCCGTAGCATTACAGCAGGGCTAAATGCTAACAACTGCCATAGCATTACACTAGGACTAAATGCTAACAACCGCCATAGCATTACACTAGGACTAAATGCTAACAACCGCCATAGCATTACACCGTTACAGCAGCGCAAAATTCCATCGTAGCATTACAGCAGGGCTAAATGCTAACAACCGCCATAGCATTACAGCAGGGCTAAATGCTAACAACTGCCATAATGTTACAGCAGCTCTAAATGCTAACAATCGCGATAACATTAGAGCAGGGCTAAATGCTGACAACAGCAACAGTATTATATCATTTGCTACTCTGGGCTAAATACTAACAACAGCAATAGTATTATAGCATTTGCTACTCTGGGCTAAATACTAACAACAGCCATAGCATTACAGCACTACTCAGGGCTGGATACTAAGTTGAGTTAGCATTATGTAACTCCATGGCTTTTCCATAAACATTGCATTAAACATTCAATGCAAAATGTTAATATAATTGTCAGTTACATGTGCATGTCTCAAGTTTAGAATATAAAATGTGAATTTGAATACATAACTTAATTCAACTTTAGAACCTATTTTCAGTATCAGAGAGCGATCATGTGGTATGTGTTCAGTGTATTTACATTTTAGTCATTTAGCAGACGCTCTTATCCAGAGAGACTTACAGCAGCAATTAGGGATAAGTGCCTTGCTCAAGGGTACATCAACAGATTTTTTCACCTAGTTGGCTTGGGGATTCGAACCAGTGGACTCAGTATATCTGTTGCTGCTGTGCTTTTCTTTTAATTGGCAGCTGTTCAGTGTTCTGTGTGTGTGTCTGTGTAGCCGTTCCCAGTGGTCCCCCGGGCTTGCAGTTTTCATACCTCAGGCTCATAGAACCGAACTCCCCACTGTGTCTGGCTGTCTCTGGACATGGGAAACTGTCTGCAATATAAACGCAACTCTCAAACCCATGTCCTCATTAATGTACCCCATGACATAGTCTAGCTACAGGTTGTTCATACAGATGGAAATAGATTAATTTGACTATTTTATAAGTTTGTTAGAAAGTGTAATTGAATTGAAAATACTTGAAACCCCACCTCTTTAAGGAATACCTAGGATAGGATAAGTAACCCTTCTCACCCCCCTAAAAGATTTAGATGCACTATTGTAAAGTGGCTGTTCCACTGGATGTCATAAGGTGAATGCACCAATTTGTAAGTCGCTCTGGATAAGAGCGTCTGCTAAATGACTTAAATGTAATGTAAATGTAATGTAATTGACCCCTAAAGGATCTGAAACGGTGTTTCCCACATAAAGATAGAAATACAATCTATTGATTCTATGGTTGTCCACCACTAGCAGACACAGGAATTCAGTATACACACAGGTTGGACCGAAGTGTGATGGACCAAAGTGTGTGCCAATGAGAGTAGCTACAGTACATTCCATTCATTTTGTTTATATAATGATTACCCTTTTGACCTCTCCCTCAGACGGCGTGTTTCCGGGAGGAGCGGGACGTGCTGGTGAACGGGGACAGCCAGTGGATCACCACCCTGCACTACGCCTTCCAGGATGACAACTTCCTGGTAAGATCTCCACTAACTTCCCCTCTATTCATATGGGTTTCAACATATGGTATGTCTGCATCCCGAATCGTAACATATTGCCAATAGGACTCTGGTCGAAAGTATGACCACTGATTTGAAGGGGTGTACAGGGTTGCGTCCAAATGGCATAGGGTACTGGTCAAAAGTAGTGCAGTATATAGGGAAGAGGGTTCCATTTGGGATGAACACAAGCTGTGAAGAGGCCGGAATGAAATGAATAGTATGATGACGGTTGACTGTAAAGGAGGGAGGGATGGGTGGTTGACGGTAAAGGAGGGATGGGTGGATGGAGGGATGAGTGGTTGACGGTGAGGGAGGGAGGGATGGTTGGTAAAGGAGGGAGGGATGGGTGGTTTATGGTAAGGGAGGGAGGGATGGGTGGTTTACGGTAAGGGAGGGAGGGATGGGTGGTTGATGGTAAAGGAGGGAGGGAGGGAGGGATGGTTGACGGTAAAGGAGGGAGGGATGGGTGGTTGACGGTAAGGGAGGGAGGGATGGTTGACGGTAAAGGAGGGAGGGACGGGTGGTTGACGGTAAAGGAGGGAGGGATGGGTGGTTGACGGTGAGGGAGGGATGGATGGTTGACGGTAAAGGAGGGAGGGATGGGTGGTTGACGGTAAAGGAGGGAGGGGTTGGTGGTTGACGGTAAAGGAGGGAGGGATGGATGGTTGACGGTAAAGGAGGGAGGGGTGGTTGACGGTAAAGGAGGGAGGGATGGTGGTTGACGGTGAGGGGAGGGATGGGTGGTTGACGGTAAAGGAGGGAGGGAGGGATGGTTGACGGTAAAGGAGGGAGGGATGGTTGACGGTAAAGGAGGCAGGGATGGGTGGTTGACGGTAAGGGAGGGAGGGATGGTTGACGGTAAAGGAGGGAGGGATGGTTGACGGTAAGGGAGGGAGGGAGGGATGGGTGGTTGACGGTAAAGGAGGGAGGGAGGGATGGTTGACGGTAAAGGAGGGAGTAATGGGTGGTTGATGGTAAAGGAGGGAGGGAGGGAGGGATGGGTGGGTGGTTGACGGGAAAGGAGGGAGGGATGGGTGGGTGGTTGACGGGAAAGGAGGGAGGGAGGGATGGTTGACTGTAAAGGAGGGAGTAATGGGTGGTTGACGGTAAAGGAGGGAGGGAGGGGTGGTTGACAGTAAAGGAGGGGAGGGGTGGTTGACGGTAAAGGAGGGAGGGAGGGATGGGTGGTTGACTGTAAAGGAGGGAGTAATGGGTGGTTGATGGTAAAGGAGGGAGGGATGGGTGGGTGGTTGACGAGAAAGGAGGGAGGGGTGGGTGGGTGGGTGGTTGACGGGAAAGGAGGGAGGGATGGTTGACTGTAAAGGAGGGAGGGAGGGAGGGATGGGTGGTTGACGGTAAAGGAGGGAGGGAGGGTGGTTGACGGTAAAGGAGGGAGGGATGGTTGACGGTAAAGGAGTGAGGGAGGGATGGGTGGTTGACGGTAAAGGAAGGAGGGAGGGATGGGTGGTTGACGGTAAAGGAAGGAGGGAGGGATGGGTGGTTGACGGTAAAGGAGGGAGGGATGGGTGGTTGACGGTAAAGGAGGGAGGGATGGGTGGTTGTCGGTAAAGGAGGCAGGGAGGGAGGGATGGTTGACGGGAAAGGAGGGAGGGGGGGATGGTTGACGGTAAGGGAGGGAGGGATGGGTGGTTGACGGTAAAGGAGGGTTGACGGTAAAGGAGGGAGGGATGGGTGGTTGACGGTAAGGGAGGGAGGGATGGTTGACGGTAAAGGAGGGAGGGATGGGCGGTTGACGGTAAAGGAGGGAGGGATTGGTGGTTGACGGTAAAGGAGGGAGGGAGGGAGGGATGGATGGTTGACGGTAAAGGAGGGAGGGATGGGTGGTTGACGGTAAAGGAGGGAGGGATGGGTGGTTGACGGTAAAGGAGGGAGGGATGGGTGGTTGATGGTAAAGGAGGGAGAAATGGGTGGTTGATGGTAAAGGAGGGAGGGAGGGAGGGATGGGTGGGTGGTTGACGGGAAAGGAGGGAGGGATGGGTGGGTGGTTGACGGGAAAGGAGGGAGTAATGGGTGGTTGACGGTAAAGGAGGGAGGGATGGGTGGTTGACGGTAAAGGAGGGAGGGATGGGTGGTTGATGGTAAAGGAGGGAGGGAGGGGTGGTTGACGGTAAAGGAGGGGAGGGGTGGTTGACGGTAAAGGAGGGAGTAATGGGTGGTTGATGGTAAAGGAGGGAGGGATGGGTGGGTGGTTGACGAGAAAGAAGGGAGGGATGGGTGGGTGGGTGGTTGACGGGAAAGGAGGGAGGGATGGTTGACTGTAAAGGAGGGAGGGAGGGATGGGTGGTTGACGGTAAAGGAGGGAGGGAGGGGTGGTTGACGGTAAAGGAGTGAGGGAGGGATGGTTGACGGTAAAGGAGGGAGGGAGGGAGGGATGGGTGGTTGACGGTAAAGGAGGGAGGGATGGGTGGTTGACGGTAAAGGAAGGGAGGGGTGGTTGTCGGTAAAGGAGGCAGGGAGGGAGGGATGGTTGACGGTAAAGGAGGGAGGGGGATGGTTGACGGTAAGGGAGGGATGGGATGGGTGGTTGACTGTAAAGGAGGCAGGGAGGGATGGTTGGTTGACGGTAAAGGAGGGAGGGGGGGATGGTTGACGGTAAGGGAGGGAGGGATGGTTGACGGTAAGGAGGGTTGGTAAAGGAGGGAGGGAGGGATGGGTGGTTGACGGTAAGGGAGGGAGGGATGGGTGGTTGACGGTAAAGGAGGGTTGACGGTAAAGGAGGGAGGGATGGGTGGTTGACGGTAAGGGAGGGAGGGATGGTTGACGGTAAAGGAGGGAGGGATGGGTGGTTGACTGTAAAGGAGGGTTGACGGTAAGGGAGGGACGGGTGGTTGATGGTAAGGGGAGGGAGGGCTGGTTGACGGTAAAGGAGGGAGGGATGGTTGACGGTAAAGGAGGGATGGGATTGGTGGTTGACGGTAAAGGAGTGAGGGAGGGATGGTTGACGGTAAAGGAGGGAGGGAGGAGGGATGGGTGGTTGACGGTAAAGGAAGGGAGGGGTGGTTGTCGGTAGGGAGGAGGCAGGGAGGGAGGGATGGTTGACGGTAAAGGAGGGAGGGGGATGGTTGACGGTAAGGGAGGGAGGAGGGGGATGGTTGACGGTAGGGAGGGATGGTTGATGGTGAAGGGGAGGGATGGTAAAGGAGGGTGGTTGACTGTAAAAGGAGGCAGGGAGGGATGGTTGGTTGACGGTAAAGGAGGGAGGGGGGATGGTTGACGGTAAAGGGAGGGAGGGATGGTTGACGGTAGGGAGGGATGGGATGGGATGGGTGGTTGACTGTAAAGGAGGCAGGGAGGGATGGTTGGTTGACGGTAAAGGAGGGAGGGAGGGGATGGTTGTCGGAGGGGATGGGATGGTTGACGGTAAAGGAGGGAGGGATGGGAGGGATGGTGGTTGACTGTAAAGGAAGGGAGGATGGTGGTTGATGGTAAAGGAGGGAGGGATGTGGTTGACGGAAAGGAAGGAGGGATGGTTGACGGTAAGGGAGGGATGGGATGGGTGGTTGATGGTAAAGGAGGATGGGTGGTTGACGGTAAAGGAGGGAGGGATGGGTGGTTGACGGTAAGGAGGGAAACGGTAAGGAGGGAGGGAGGGAGGGAGGGGGTGGTTGACGGTAAAGGAGGGAGGGATGGGTGGTTGACGGTAAAGGAGGGTTGACGGTAAAGGAGGGAGGGATGGGTGGTTGACGGTAAAGGAGGGAGGGGGGATGGTTGATGGTAAGGGAGGGAGGGATGGTTGACGGTAAAGGAGGCAGGGAGGGAGGGATGGTTGACGGTAAGGGAGGGAGGGATGGGTGGTTGACGGTAAAGGAGGGAGGGATGGGTGGTTGACGGTAAAGGAGGGAGGGATGGGTGGTTGACGGTAAAGGAGGGAGGGATGGGTGGTTGATGGTGAAGGAGGGAGTAATGGGTGGTTGATGGTAAAGGAGGGAGGGATGGGTGGGTGGTTGACGGGAAAGGAGGGAGGGATGGGTGGGTGGTTGACGGGAAAGGAGGGAGGGATGGTTGACTGTAAAGGAGGGAGGGATGGGTGGTTGATGGTAAAGGAGGCAGGGAGGGGTGGTTGACGGTAAAGGAGGGAGGGAGGGATGGGTGGTTGGCGGTAAAGGAGGGAGTAATGGGTGGTTGATGGTAAAGGAGGGAGGGATGGGTGGGTGGTTGACGAGAAAGGAGGGAGGGATGGGTGGTTGACGCTAAAGGAGGTAGGGATGGTTGACTGTAAAGGAGGGAGGGAGGGATGGGTGGTTGACGGTAAAGGAGGGAGGGAGGGATGGGTGGTTGACGGTAAAGGAGGGAGGGAGGGGTGGTTGACGCTAAAGGAGGTAGGGATGGGTGGTTGATGGTAAGGGAGGGAGGGATGGTTGACGGTAAAGGAGGGATGGGATGGTTGACTGTAAAGGAGGCAGGGAGGGATGGACTGGTTGACGGTAAAGGAGTGAGGGAGGGATGGTTGACGGTAAAGGAGGGAGGGATGGGTGGGTGGTTGACGAGAAAGGAGGGAGGGATGGGTGGCTGGTTGACGGGAAAGGAGGGAGGGAGGGATGGTTGACTGTAAAGGAAGGAGGGAGGGAGGGATGGGTGGGTGGTTGACAGTAAAGGAGGGAGGGATAGGTGGATGGTTGACCAAAAAGACTAACGAGAAAGAGGGAGGCCTGAAGAAAGTAAAGATGGAGAGAGGAAGTGGGGAACACTAGAGGAATACAGAGAATGTTACTTGTACACTATTATACAGTATTATTATTATTACTACTACTACTTTGTCAGAGAGATTTATTCTCTCCTCCCCTCCTCTCTCGGCAGTACCTGGTGATGGATTATTATGTGGGTGGGGACCTTCTCACCCTGCTTAGTAAGTTTGAAGACAGGTTGCCGGAGGACATGGCAAGATTCTACCTGGCTGAGATGGTGCTGGCCATCGACTCAGTGCACCAACTGCATTACGTCCACAGGTGAGTGAGTGAGTGAGTGAGTGAGTGAGTGAGTGAGTGAGTGAGTGAGTGAGTGAGTGAGTGGGTGGGTGGGTGGGTGGGTGGGACGGACGGACGGACAGAAATAGTTGGTTCCTTTGTGGCTCTAAATAAAAGTACTCCCAATATTCCCTCAATGAAGCAGAGGGAAATGTCCCTCCTTAATGAAGCAGAGGGAAATGTCCCTCCTTAATGAAGCAGAGGGAAATGTCCCTCCTTAATGAAGCAGAGGGAAATATCCCTCCTTAATGAAGCAGAGGGAAATGTCCCTCCTTAATGAAGCAGAGGGAAATGTCCCTCCTTAATGAAGCAGATAATTTTTTACCTATTATTTAACTAGGCCAATCAGTTAAGAACAAATTCTTATTTACCATGACAGCCTACCCCGGTCAAACCCGGATGACGCTGGGCCAATTGTGCGCCGCCCTATGGGACTCCAAATCACAGCCGGTTGTGATACACTCTAGCACTGAGATGCATTGCCTTAGACGGCTGCACCACTCGGGAGCCCATAACCTTACATACACTACCAGTTCAAGGTTTTAGAACACCTACTCATTCAAGGGTTTTCTTTATTTTTACTGTTTTGTACATTGTAGAATTATAGTGAAGATATCAAAACTATGAAATAACACACATGGAATCATGTAGTAACCAAAAAAGTGTTAAACAAATCTAAATATCTTATATTTGAGATTCTTCAAGCCACCCTTTGCCTTGATGACAGCTTTGCACACTCTTGGCATTCTCTCAACCAGCTTCACCTGGAATGCTTTTCCCACTGTCTTGAAGGAGTTCCCACATGCTGAGCACTTCAGTCTGCTTTTCCTTCATTCTGCTATCCGTCTCATCGCAAACCACCTCAATTAGGTTGTAGTCAGGTGATTGTGGAGGCCAGGTCATCTAATGCAGCACTCCATCACTCTCCTTCTTCGTCAAATAGCCCTTACACAGCTTGGAGGTGTGTTTTGGGTCATTGTCCTGTTGAAAAACATATGATAGTCCCACTAAGCCCAAACCAGATGGGATGGTGTATTGCAGCAGAATGCTGTGGTAGCTATGCTGGTTAAGTGTGCCTTGAATTCTAAATAAATCGCTGACAGTGTCACCAGCAAGCACCCTCACACCACCTCCTCCATGCTTCACGGTGGAAACCACACGTGCGGAGATGATCCATTCACCCACACGCGTCTCACAAAGACACAGAGGTTGGAACCAAAAATCTCCAATTTGGACTCCAGACTAAAGGACAAATTTCCACCGGTCTAATATCCATTGCTTGTGTTTCTTGGCCCAAACAAGTCTCTTCTTCTTATTGGTGTCCTTTAGTAGTGGGTTCTTTGCAGCAATTCAAATCAAATCAAAGTTTATTTGTCACGTGCGCCGAATACAACAGGTTTAATCTTACAGTGAAATGCTTACTTACAGGCTCTAACCAATGGTGCCAAAAAAAAGGTATGTGTGTGTGTGTGTAGATAAGTAATGAAATAAAACAACAGTAGAAAGACATTTGAAAAAAGAGTAGCAAGGCTCTATACAGATACCTGTTAGTCAGGCTTATTGAGGTAGTATGTACATGTAGGTATTGTTAAAGTGACTGTGCATATATGATGAACGGAGAGTAGCAGAAGTGTAAAAAGAGGGGTTGCCGGGTGGTGGGACACAATGCAGATAGCTCGGTTAGCCAATGTGCGGGTACATACCAATTTAGGTAGTATGTACATGAATGTATAGTTAAAGTGACTAAGCATATAAGATAAAACGGAGAGTAGCAGCAGCGTAAAAGAGGGGTTGGGTGGAGGCACACAATGCAAATAATCTGGGTGACTATTGGTTACCTGTTCAGGAGTCTTATGGCTTGGGGGTAAAAACTGTTGAGAAGCCTTTTTGTCCTAGACTTTTTGTCCTAGACTTTTTGTCCTAGAACAAAGTCTATGACTGGGCTGGCTGTGGTCTTAGACAATTTTTAGGGCCTTTTGCTCCAGTGATGTACTGGGCCGTACGGACTACCCTCAGAAGTGCCTTGCGGTCGGAGGCTGAGCAATTGCCGTACCAGGCAGTGATGCAACCGGTCAGGATGCTCTCGATGTTGCAGCTGTAGAACCTTTTGAGGATCTCAGGACCCATGCCAAATCTTTTTAGTTTCCTGAGGGGGAATAGGCTTTGTTGACTGTCTTGGTGTGTTTGGACCAATCTAGTTTGTTGTTTATGTGGACACCAAGGAACTTGAAGCTCTCAACCTGCTCCATTACAGCCCCGTCGATGAGAATGGGGGCGTGCTCGGTCCTCCTTTTCCTGTAGTCCACAATCATCTCCTTAGTCTTGGTTACGTTGAGGGATAGGTTGTTATTCTGGCACCACCCTTCTAGGTCTCTGACCTCCTCCCTATAGGCTGTCTCATCGTTGTCTGTGATCAGGCCTACCACTATTGTGTCGTCAGCAAACTTGATGGTGGTGTTAGAGTCATGCCTGGCCATGCAGTCTTGGGTGAACAGAGAGTACAGGAGGGGACTGAGCACGCACCCTTGGGGAGCTCCAGTGTTGAGAATCAGTGTGGCAGATGTGTTGCTACCTACCCTTACCACCTGGGGGTGGCCTGTCAGGAAATCCAGGATCCAGTTGCAGAGGGAGGTGTTTAGTCCCAGGATCCTTAGCTTGATGGTACTATGGTGTTGAACGCTGAGCTGTAGTCAATGAACAGCATTCTCACATAGGTGTTTCTTTTATTCAGGTGGGAAATGGCAGTGTGGAGTGCAATAGAGATTGCGTCATCTGTGGATCTGTTTAGGCGGTATGCAAATTGGAGTGGGTCTACGGTTTCTGGGATAATGGGGTTGATGTGAGCCATTACCAGCCTTTCAAATCACTTCATGGTTACGGATGTGAGTGTTACGGCTCTGTAGTTATTTAGGCAGGTTGCCTTTGGGTTCTTGGGCACAGGGACTATGGTGGTCTGCTTGAAGCATGTTGGTATTACAGACTCAATCAGGGACATGTTGAAAATGTCAGTGAAGACACCTGCCAGTTGGTCAGCACATGCCCGGAGCACATGTCCTGGTAATCCGTCTGGCCCCGCAGCCTTGTGTATGTTGACCTGTTTAAAGGTCTTACTCACTTCGGCTACGGAGAGCGTGATCACACAGTCGTCCTGAACAGCTGATGCTCTCATGCATGCCTCAGTGTTGCATGCCTCGAAGCCAGCATAGAGTTGATTTAGCTCGTCTGGTAGGATCGTGTCACTGGGCAGCTCGCGGCTGTGCTTCCCTTTGTAGTCTGTAATAGTTTGCAAGCCCTGCCGCATCCGACGAGCGTCGGAGCCGGTGTAGTATGATTCAATCTTAGCCCTGTACTGATGCTTTGCCTGTTTGATGGTTCGTCGCAGGGCATAGAGGGATTTCTTGTTAGCTTCCAGGTTAGAGTCCCGCACCTTGAAAGCGGCAGCTCTACCCTATAGCTCAGTGCGAATGTTGCCTGTAATCCATGGCTTCTGGTTGGGGTATGTACTAGAGGTCGACCGATTTATGGTTTTTCAACGCCGATACCGATTTATTGGAGGACTGGAAAAGCAATGTTTTATTATTTTTATTTATTTTTTTATTTTTTATTAGTAGTACCTTGCTCAGAAAATGATAACATATGAAAGCTGGTGGTTCCTTTTAACATGAGTCTTCAATCTTCCCAGGTAAGAAGATTTAGGTTGTAGTTATTATAGGAATTATAGGACTATTTCCCTCTATACCATTTGTATTTCATTAACTTTGACTATTGGATGTTCTTATAGGCACTTTAGTATTGCCAGTATAACAGTATAGCTTCCGTCCCTCTCCTCGCTCCTCCCTGGGTTCGAACCAGCAACACAACGACAATTAGCGAGCGCTAACTAGCTAGCCATTTCACTTTGGTTACACGAGCCTCGAAGTCATAAACAGCGCAATGCTTGACGCACAACGAAGAGCTGCTGGCAAAACGCACGAAAGTGCTGTTTGAATGAATGTTTACGCGCCTGCTTCTGCCTACCACCGCCCAGTCAGATACTTGTATGCTCAGTCAGATTATATGCAACACAGGACACGCTAGATAATATCTAGTAATATCATCAACCATGTGTAGTTAACTAGTGATTATGATTGATTGTTTTTTATAAGATAAGTTCAATGCTAGCTAGCAACTTACCTTGGCTTACTGCATTCGCGTAACAGGCAGCCTCCTTGTGGAGTGCAACGAGAGAGAGGCAGGTCGTTATTGCATTGGACTAGTTAAGGTTGCAAGATTGGATCCCCCGAGCGGACAAGGTGAAAATCTGTCGTTCTGCCCGTGAACAAGGCAGTTAATCCACTGTTCCTAGGCCGTCATTGAAAATAAGAATGTGTTCTTAACTGACCTAGTTAAACAAAGATTAAATAAAGGTGTAAAAAATTTTTTTGGGGGCAAATCGGCACCCAAAAATACCGATTTCCAGTCAGTCACTGTGGGGATGACGTGCTCAATGCACTTATTGATAAAGCCAGTGACTGATGTGGTGTATTCCTTAATGTCATCGGAAGAATCCCGGAACATGTTCCAGTCTGATAGCAAAGCAGTCCTGTAGTTTAGCATCTACTTCATCTGACCATTTTTTTATAGACCGAGTCACAGGTGCTTGCTTCCTGTTTAAATTTTTGCTTGTAAGCAGGAATCAGGAGGATAGAGTTGTGGTCAGATTTACCAAATGGAGGGAGAGCTTTGTACGTGTGTCTGTGTGTGTAGTACAGGTGATCTAAAATAGTTTTTCCTCTGGTTGCACATTTAACATGTTGATAGAGATTTGGTAGAACTGATTTAAGATTCCCTGCATTAAAGTCTCCGGCCACTAGTGCCAGCATCCGTCTGTGGTGGTAAATAAACAGCCATGAAAAGTATAGCTGAGAACTCTTTGAGGCAAGTAGTACGACCTGCAGTTTATCACAATATACTCAACTTCAGGTGAGCAAATTCTAGAGACTTCCTTACATTTCGCGCACCAGCTGTTGTTTACAAATATGCACAGACCCCCCGTCTTACCGGAGTGTGCTGTTCTATCCTGCCGGTGCAGCCTGTATCCCGCTAGCTGAATATCCATGTCGTCATTCAGCCACGTTTCCGTGAAGCATAGGATATTACAGTTTATGTCCCGTTGGTAGGATATTCGTGATCTTACCTCGTCTAGTTTATTGTACAATGATTGCACGTTGGCGGGTAATATTGACGGCAACTGCAGCTTTCCTAGTTGTCTTCTGCGGGTCCGGGTGAGGCATCCGGCTCTTCGTCCTCTGCGTCGCTTCCTCTTGCGAATAATTGGGATGTCTGCCCTGTGGGTTGTTTGGAGAATATCTTGTGAGTCCTGCTTGGTGCTGTTGTTGTTGAAGAATTCTTGGTCTTTTACCAAATAACGCTATCTTCTGTATACCACCCCTACCTTGTCACAACACAACTGATTGGCTCAAATGCATTAAGAAGGGAAGAAATTCTACAAATGAACTTTTAAGAAGGCACACCTGTTAATTGAAATGCATTCCAGGTGACTACCTCATGAAGCTGGTTGAGAAAATGCCAAGAGTGTGCAAAGCTGTCATCAAGGCAAAGGGTGGCTAGTTTGAAGAATCGGAAATCGAAAATATATTTTGATTTGTTGAACACTTTTTTTTGTTTACTACATGATTCCATATGTGTTATTTCATCATTTTGATGTCTTCACTATTATTCTACAATGTTGAAAAATAAAGAAAAACCCTTGAATGACTAGATGTTCTAAAACATTTAGTGTATATGTAAGGTCACATTTACTGGGTTGTATGAAAGAAAATAACTCTAAAAATAGATGTTTTGTGGTGGTCCCCTGACTGATGCCCTGGCTGGGAGGGAGTTTTGTCATAAGGGACCCGACAGCCAATAGGAGGAGCCCTCTGCCTCTAAGGCTGTGTGGTAGGAACCACTCTTCCCTCTGACACACAGGAAGTGGTCACCAGGCCTCATCTACATAATGACAGTGTTGACGCTGAAGAAGCCTCAGATGAACGATTTGAGAGAGAAAGAGCCCAGGGGCTCGGGTGTGCCGTGCTGGCCCTATAGTAACATTGATTGTCCCATAGCACAGCAGCAGTATAGACTCAGTGTCGAGATGGGGACCCACTAATTGTATGGTGTTTTACGTGGAGTCGGGACGGAGGGGTGGCGGTGGTCGTCTCGTTCCCCTTTGAGGCCCTCTGAGACATTTTGGGCTGGTAATGACAGGGTGTATGTATGGGGGTTGTGGTGGGTTCCCCCTCTCGGGAGAGATTGGCGTGCTTGGTTTGTGGAGGGTGGAGACATTAACAGAAGGTCCCCTGAGGAGGGTGTGTTCTCTGTGTGGGTGTGACTGAAATGACAATGCATTAACCCTGTAATTTCTCCAATATAAGGCCAATTAGAATAACTTGAATCAGTGCATATAGGCCACATTTGTGAAGTAAGGATGGCCTAGTTATAGAAATGGTCTCTGTCAGTCAAGAGGTTCAGTCGGTGACATGCTTGTGCCACTGTAAGCATAATGCCTTGTCAGTACCACAAACATAGCTCACTGTTTTATGTTGAAGACCCTACCCTGCCAAGGAGAATTAAAGGTTCAAAATTAACTAAGAAAATAGAGTAGTGGCAGCCCCCTCATTAGTGTGTGTGTGGAGGGCTGTGTGTGAAGCTGAGCATGGTCAGTGATCTGCATGGCCTAACCCAGAGACTAACATACCAACTCAGCAGGGCCCAGCTCTCTGTTAGCAGGGCCCTCATCTGGCCTGTGTGTGTCTCTCATTGTGTGTGTGTCTCTCATTGTGTGTGTGTCTCTCATTGTGTGTGTGTCTCTCATTGTGTGTGTGTCTCTCATTGTGTGTGTGTCTCTCATTGTGTGTGTGTCTCTCATTGTGTGTGTGTCTCGGTGTGTGTGTGTGTCTCGGTGTGTGTGTGTGTGTCTCGGTGTGTGTGTGTGTCTCGGTGTGTGTGTGTGTGTCTCGGTGTGTGTGTGTGTGTGTGTGTTATTACTAATCAGAACCATGTGGGCTCCACAGCCCTGTTTCCACCTCCTGATCTAAGAGCCCAATCTCTTTCATCAGACTGGCCACAGACATCTCATTACTTGTTAATGTCATCTATCATAGACCCTGCAGCCCTGTTGTAGAAATGGTCATGAATGGTACATGAATTAGCAACGGCCAATGGTGAGTATACACGGTATCTGTATGAGCGTGCTTCCAAACAGTGGTGATGAGGTCCCATAGAGCCCTGTGTGTGTCCTTATCTCGGTCCCTGTCTCTGTGAGGAGACACACACAGTGTGTGTGTGTGTTGTCTTGGCGGCCAGATGGCCCTTACAGATGGATGCTGGTGAAGTCTTAAAGGAGATTACCTCCCTCTATTCTCAGCCTTAAGACTTCAGGAGCCCTGTCCTGCCTGGGACCGAGCAGACCAATTAGCCACGCCCCCAACAGTCACGTCACCGCAGCCCTACTGGAAGGGAGGAAGAGAGAGAGAGAGAGGATGGGAGAGACAGGGAGGGTAGGAGAGGAAGGGTATGTCCATCACAGCAGTAAGATGTGACATGTTGTCACAAGAAAATGGCAACAAGTGAAGAACAAACACCATTGTAAATACATCCCATATTTATGTTTATTTATTTTACCTTTTGTACTTTAACTATTTTCACCTTGTTACAACACTTTATTAGCCATAATATGACATTTGTAATGTCTCTATTCTGTTTGAACTTTAGTGAGTATGTTTACTGTTCATTTTGTCTTGTTTATTTCACTCTGGTTTATCTATTTCACTTGCTTTGGCAGTGTAAACAAATGTTTCCCAATAAAGTCCTTTGAATTGAGAAGGGGGGGTGGATAAAGACACGGGTGACAGGGAGGTAGAGATGAGGCAAGAGAAAGAGACGGCGGGAGGGGGAAGAGGGGTGGTAGCCATGTTCTTTGTTTGATCTCTGCTCAGGGTTTCACTGGGTTTTAATTGGTTTATCTGGAGGAGGAACTCATGACGGCATGCTGGATGACAGGACACACACACACACACACACACACACACACACACACACACACACACACAGTACACACACAGGCTAGGGCCAGGTCTGAGCCTATCAGGAAAGTGAGAGGTTAAAAGACACCCACGGAGGTGTTAAGTAGAGGTTAGCGCAGGTGCACACTGGGAAAAGAGTTTGTTCTGAAGAGTATGCATGTCAGTATTGAGTCACACACATATTTAGCAGATATTATTGCGGGTATAGCGAAATGCTTGTTATTCGACCATATTCCTAGTCACCTTGCCATGGTTAAATACAGCGTTTCGCGCTTTAAGTTTTGTGCTGCCGTCTATCCATGGTTTCTGATTTGGGTAGATGTTAATAGTCACAGTGGGAACACTCACATGGTTGGTGGAGAAGGAACAAACAGAAATGGCTTCATTGTATCATTTTAGCTAGACTTGAGCTGACTGTTAGGTCTACTTTGTAGGGGGGTGTCCCGTTGGTCTACCTTTTATCCCATTGACTTGATTCAACATGAAAAGAAAATCTCCTTCTCTCTTTGTCTCTCGGGTCAAGTCCCAAATGCCACCAGGCGTTATTCTCTATTTAGTGCACTACTTTTAACCAGGCCCTATTGGGCTCTGGTCAAAAGTAGAGCAGTATGTAGGGAATAGTGTGTCATTTGGGCCATTACCTCATTATCCTGCTGTCCAGAGAGAAGCCTTTGTTCTTTGGGTTCAGGGAACCTCTCCTCTCTCCCTTCTCCCCTCCAAATCCTCATGCAGCCAGAGCTTCTGTTTAACTGTGGCTGCTTATCAGCAGGAGGTACACCCCTACACCCCATCCCTCCCCAGGCAGGATGTACCCCCATACTCCCCCTACACCCCATCCCTCCCCAGGCAGGATGTACCCCCATACTCCCCCTACACCCCATCCTTCCCCAGGCAGGATGTACCCCCATACTCCCTGCTACACCCCATCCCTCCCCAGGCAGGATGTACCCCCATACTCCCCCTACACCCCATCCTTCCCCAGGCAGGATGTACCCCCATACTCCCTGCTGCACCCCATCCCTCCCCAGGCAGGATGTACCCCCATACTCCCCTAGACCCCATCCCTCCCCAGGCAGGATGTACCCCCATACTCCCTGCTACACCCCATCCCTCCCCAGGCAGGATGTACCCCCATACTCCCTGCTACACCCCATCCCTCCCCAGGCAGGATGTACCCCCATACTCCCTGCTACACCCCATCCTTCCCCAGGCAGGATGTACCCCCATACTCCCTGCTACACCCCATCCCTCCCCAGGCAGGATGTTCCCCCATACTCCCTGCTACACCCCATCCCTCCCCAGGCAGGATGTACCCCCATACTCCCCCTACACCCCATCCCTCCCCAGGCAGGATGTACCCCCATACTCCCCCTACACCCAATCCCTCCACAGGCAGGATGTACCCCCATACTCCCCCCTATACCCCATCCCTCCACAGGCAGGATGTACCCCCATACTCCCCCTTATACCCCATCCCTCCACAGGCAGGATGTACCCCCCTACACCCCATCCCTCCCCAGGCAGGATGTACCCCCATACTCCCCGCTACACCACTCCCTCCCCAGGCAGGATGTACCCCCATACTCCCCCCTACACCCCATCCCTCCCCAGGCAGGATGTACCCCCGTACTCCCCCCTACACCACTCCCTCCCCAGGCAGGATCTACCCCTGTACTCCCCCTACACCACTCCCTCCCCAGACAGGATCTACCCCCGTACTTCCCCCTACACCACTCCCTCCCCAGGCAGGATGTACCCCCATACTCCCCCCTACACCACTCCCTCCCAACTAGAGTCCCCTCACCACTCCCATCAGGCACTGCTCTGACTCACCCACGCTTCTAAACCAAACCCTTATAAATGGGAAAGATGGGCAGTCTAAAAATATAACTTTAATAGGAAGCTGATTCAGTGGTAAATATGATCATCAGGCACTGTCTAAATGTGTAACTTTAATAGGAAGCTGATTCAGTTAGACGCTGCTATAAAGTAGGAGCAGGCCCTTCATGTGATGTTGACTGTTAACAGTTGAGGAAGGACCTGTCAGTAGCTTCTACAGTGCTTTTATGTGCTTCTCTGTACTGAAGATTAACATTCATAGAACATGTGGAGTCATTTCAGTTTGTTAGAGATGCTGGGTATCAGAGAATGTCTGTCTGTGTGTATAGTCTTGGGCGGCAGGTAGCCTAGTGGTTAGAGCGTTGGGCCAGTAACTGAAAGGTTGCTGGATCGAATCCCCGAGCTGACAAGTTAACCCACTGTTCCCCCTGTAGGCCGTCATTGTAAATAAGAATTTGTTTTATAACTTACTTACCTAGTTAAATAAGGGTAAAAAATATATATACAGTGGCAAGAAAAAAATGTGAACCCTTTGGGGGGCTGGGATTAAAAAGAAAAAATATATAAATATATTAAACACTCATCACGACAAGAGACAACACTACATAAAGAGAGACAACATAGCAAGGCAGCAACACATGACAACACAGTCAGGGTTAGTGTGTGTGTGTACTTACTCGATTTGATTTGGCAGTGCCTATGAATCACAACAACTCAGTACAGTGGTGTGTAAAATCCTGTCACCAAAACTACTCCGCTATGAGACGACGCAGCATTTGATGTGTGTTTGTGTCACTGGGGTTTGTTTCAGCAACCCCGCTATTTATTTGTGTGTCGATCATGTGTTGATAAGGCCTGTGGTTGTTTATTAATTTTTTTAGATGGTAGATCTAAAAAGACTCCAACACCATCATTAAGTTTTCTGATGACACAACAGTGGTAGGCCTGATTACCGACAATGATGAGACGGCCTTTAGGGAGGTGGTCAGAGACTTAACATGGTCCAAGCACACCAAGACAGTCATGAAGAGGGCATGACAAAACCTATTCCCCCTCAGGAGACTGAAAACATTTGGCATACGTCCTCAGATCCTCAAAAGGTTTTACAGCTACACCATCGAGAGCATCTTGATGGGTTGCATCACTGTCTGTTATGGCAACTGCTCAGCCTCCGACCGCAAGGCACTACAGAGGATAGTGGGTACGGTCCAGTACATCACCGGGGCCAAGCTTCCTGCCATCCAGGATCTCTATACCAGGCTGTGTCAGAGGAAGCCCCTAAAAATTGTCAGACTCCAGCCACTCTAGTCATACTGTTCTCTCTGCTACTGCACGTCAAGCGGTACCGGAGCGCCAAGTCTAGGTCCAAGAGGCTTCTAAACAGCTTCTACCCCGAAGCCATAAGACTCCTGAACATCTAATCAAATGGCTACACAGACTATTTGCATTGCTACCCCCCCATTCTACGCTGCTGCAACTCTGTTATTATCTATGCATAGCCACTTTAATAACTCTTCCAACATGTACATATTACCCCAATTACCTCTGTGTACCGGTACCCCCCTTGTATATAAACTCAGCAAAAAAATAGACGTCCTCTCATTGTCAACTGTGTTTATTTTCAGCAAACTTAACATGTGTAAATATTCAACAGCTGAGACATAAACTGAACAAGTTCTACAGACATGTGACTAACAGAACTGAAATAATGTGTCCCTGAACAAAGGGGGGGGGTGTCAAAATCAAAAGTAACAATCAGTATCTTGTGTGGCCACCAGCTGCATGAAGTACAGCAGTACATCTCCTCCTCATGGACTGCACCAGATTTGCTAGTTCTTGCTGTGAGATGTTACCCCACTCTTCCACCAAGGCACCTGCAAGTTCCCTGACATTTCTGGGGGGAATGGCCCTAGTCTTCACCCTTCGATCCAACAGGTCCCAGACGTGCTCAATGGGATTGATTGAGCAGTGTGGCTGGTGGCATTATCATGCTGGAGGGTCATGTCAGGATGAGCCTGCAGGAAGGGTGCCACATGAGTGAGGAGGATGTCTTCCCTGTAACGCACAGAGTTGAGATTGCCTGCAATGACAACAAGCTCTGTCCGATGATGCTGTTACACACCGCCCCAGACCATGACCAACCCTCCACCTCCAAATCGATCCCGCTCCAGAGTACAGGCCTCGGTGTAATGCTCTTTCTTTCGATGATAAATGTGAATCCGAACATCACCCCTGATGAGACAAAACCTCGACCCGTCAGTGAAGAGCACTTTTTGCCAGTCATGTCTGGTCCAGCGACGGTGGGTTTGTGCCCATACGCGATGTTGCTGCTGGTGATGTCTGGTGAGGACCTGCCTTACAACAGGCCAAGAAGCCCTCAGCCAAGCCTCTCTCAGCCTATTGCGGACAGTCTGAGCACTGATGGAGGGATTGTGCGTTCCTGGTGTAACTCAGGCAGTTGTTGTTGCCATCCTGTACCTGTCCCGCAGTTGTGTTTGGATGTACCGATCCTGTGCAGGTGTTACACGTGGTCTGCCACTGCGAGCTAACATTACACTAACAGTATAGTAACAATAAATCAATACGCTAACAAATCAAAAGTAACAGTCAGTATCTTGTGTGGCCACCAGCTGCATTAAGTACTGCAGTGCATCTCCTCCTCATGGAGAGACTAAACTCAGCATGAAAAGAAACAACCTTTTTTCAGGACCCGGTCTTTCAAAGACATTTCGTAAAAATAAAAAGAACTTCAACCATAAACAATTAGTGAACATGCACCTGTGGAACAGTCATTAAGAAACTAACAGCTTATGAAAACTTAGGACACTAAAGAGGCCTTTCTACTGACTCTGAAAAACACCAGAAGAAAGATGCCCAGGGTCCTTGCTCATCTGCGTGAACGTACCTTAGGCATGCTGCAAGGAGGCATGAGGACTGCAGATGTGGCCAGGGCAATAAATTGCAATGTCCGTACTGTGAGACGCCTAAGACAGCGCTACAGGGAGGCAGGACGGACAGCTGATTGTATTGTATTGATGATGTATTGTTACTATACTGTTAGTGTATTGATGATTTGTTAGCGTATTGATTTATTGTTAATATACTTTGTGTATTGTTACTATACTATTAGTGTATTGATGATGTATTGTTACTATACTATTAGTGTATTGATGATGTATTGTTACTATACTGTTAGCGTATTGATGTATTGTTACTATACTGTTAGCGTATTGATGATGTATTGTTACTATACTGTTAGTGTGTTGATGGTTTATTATTAGTGTATTGATTTATTGTTACTATACTGTTAGTGTAATGTTAGTGTATTGATGATGTACTGTTAGTGTATTGATGATGTATTGTTATTGTACTGTTAGTGTATTGATGTGTTACTGTACTGTCTAGTATATTGTTGCTATACTGTACTGTGTATCAATGGTGTATAGGTAAGGAGACTAGTGAAGACAAGGGCTTGACATTGTCTGCATTAAGTGTAATATCAGAATAGTGGTCAGGACAGGGTGTTCTGTTTGGGACAGAATAACCAAGGCTCTGTCTGCCTTGTGGGGGGTAACCTTGTGAGGGGTCTGCCCTATTGGCAGCAGAGGCTGCAAGGGCAACGAACAGCCCAAATAAACACAAGACTTAATGATGGGAGACTAAAGGCATCCAGGAGCAAACAAACTAAACTTTCTCTCTCTCTCTACAGAAGCAAAATCTATTTTTCACTCTCACACCAAACACTCACTAGTGTTGCGTTAGTGGTTTTTGCTCTTTCATTCTCTCTCCCTCCCTGTCTCCCCCTCCTGAGATATTTGTGTTTTTCATTTTATTGTACTCCCCCTCTCTTCCTCCATTCCAAGTTCTCTTTCTCAGAGTCATCGGTATATTTACTTTGGTCTCTCTGTCTTCTGTCACCTTCAGGGACATCAAGCCAGACAACATCTTGATGGACATGAACGGTCACATTCGCCTGGCTGACTTTGGTTCCTGCCTCAAACTCATGGAGGACGGCACAGTGAGTAGGCCGACATGTACCAGTCAAAAGTTTGGACACCTACTCATTCAAGGGTTTTTCTTTATTTTTACTATTTTCTACATTGTATAATAATAGTGACGACATCAAAACTATGAAATGACACACATGGAATCATGTAGTATCCAGAAAAGTAAAAATATATGTAATATTTTAGATTCTTCAAAGTAGCCACCCTTTGCCTTGATTACAGCTTTGTACACTCTTGGCATTTTCTCAACCAGCTTCACGAGGTAGTCACCTGGAATGCTTTTCCAACAGTCTTGGAGTTCCCACATATGCTGAGCACTTGTTGGCTGCATTTCCTTCACTCTGCTATCCAACTCATCCCAAACCATCTCAATTGGGTGATTGTGGAGGCCAGGTTATCTGATGCAGCACTCATCACTCTCCTTCTTGGTCAAAAAGCCCTTATACAGCCTGGAGGTTTGTTTTGGGTCATTGTCCTGTTGAAAAACAAATGATAGTCCCACTAAGAGCAAACCAGAGGGGATGGTGTAACCCTACAGAATGATGTGGTAGCTACGCTGGTTAAGTATGCCTTGTAAATAAATCACCAACCGTGTCACCAGCACAGCACCATCACACCTCCTCCATGCTTCACTGTAGGAACCACACATCAAATAAAATTGTATTGGTCACATGCACATATTTAACAGATGATATTGCGGGTGTAGCGAAATGCGTGTGTTTCTACCTCCAACAGTGCAGTAATATCTAACAACTAATATCTAACAATTTCACAAAAATACACACATCTAAAGTAAAGGAATGGAATTAAGAACGTATAAATATTTGATGAGCAATGTTGGAGTGGCATAGACTAAAATACAGTAGAATAGAATACAGTATATAAATACAGTTGAAGTCGGAAGTTTACATACATCTTTGCCAAATACATTTAAACAGTTTTTCACAATTCCTGACATTTAATCATAGTGTAAATTCTTGGTCTTAGGTCAGTTAGGATAACCACTTTATTTTAAGAATGTGAAATGTCAGAATAATAGTAGAGTTATTTCCGGCTTTATTTCTTTCACCATTTTCCCAGTGGGTCAGAAGTTTACACGCACTCAATTAGTATTTGGTAGCATTGCCTTTTAAATTGCTTAACTTGGGTCAAATGTTTTGTGTAGCCTTCCCTTGGGGGAATTTTGGCCCCATTCCTCCTGACCGAGCTAGTGTAACTGAGTCAGGTTTGTAGGCCTCCTTGCTCACACATGCTTTTCCAGTTCTGCCCACACATTTTCTATAGGATTGAGGTCAGCGCTTTGTGATGGCCACTCCAATACCTTGACTTTGTTGTCCTTAAGCCAGTTTGTCACAACTTTGGAAGTATGCTTGGGGTCATTGTCCATTTGGAAGACCCATTTGCGACCAAGCTTTAACTTCCTGACGGATGTCTTGAGATGTTGCTTCAATATATCCACATAATTTTTCTCCGCCATGATGCCATCTATTTTGTGCAGTGCACCAGTCCCTCCTGCAGCAAAGCACTCCCACAACATGATGCCGCCACCCCCGTGCTTCACGGTTGGGATGGTGTTCTTTGGTTTGCAAGCCTCCCCCTTTTTCCTCCAAACATATTGATGGTCATTATGGCCAAACAATTCTATTTTTGTTTCATCAGACCAGAGGACATTTCTCAAAAAAGTATGATCTTTGTCCCCATGTGCAGTTGCAAACCGTAGTCTGGCTTTTTTATGGCGGTTTTGGAGCAGTGGTTTCTTCCTTGCTGAGCAGCCTTTCAGGTTATGTTGATATAGGACTTGTTTTACTGTGGATATAGATACTTTTTTTTACCTGTTTCCTCCAGCATCTTCACAAGGTCTTTTGCTGTTGTTCTGGGATTGATTTGCACTTTTCGCACCAAAGTACGTTCATCTCTAGGAGACAGAACGCGTCTTCTTCCTGAGCAGTTTTACGGCTGTGTGGTCCCATGGTGTTTATACTTGCGTACTATTGTTTGTACAGATGAACGTGGTACCATCAGGCATTTGGAAATTGCTCCAAAGGATGAACCATACTTGTGCAGGTCTACAATTATCTTTGCTGATTTATTGATTTTCCCATGATGTCAAGCAAAGAGGCACTGAGTTTGAAGGTAGGCTTTGCAATACATCCACAGGTACACCTCCAGTTGACACAGGCTAATTGACATCATTTATCAGAAGCTTCTAACGCCATTACATAGTTTTCTGGAATTTTCCAAGCTGTTTAAAGGCACAGTCAACTTAGTGTATGTAAATGTCTGACCCACTGGAATTGTGATACAGTGAATTTTAACCTCTCTAGGGTACGTGGCATGGTAGCGCTCCACCTCGTCAACAGCCAGTGAAACTGCAGGGCGCCAAATTCAAAACAACAGAAATCCCATAATTAAAATCCCTCAAAAATGCATGTATTTTACACCATTTTAAAGATACACCTGTTGTAAATGAAGCCACAGTGTCCGATTTCAAAAAGGCTTTACGACGAAAGCAAACCAAACTATTATGTTAGGTCAGAGCCAAGTCACAGAAAAACACAGTCAAAGAGAGGATTTTTCCAGCCAAAGAGAGGAGTCACAAAGCGCAGAAATATAGATAAAATTAATCACGAACCTTTGATGATATTCATCAGATGACACTCATAGGACTTCATGTTACACAATACGTGTATGTTTTGTTCGGTAAAGTTCATATTTATATACAAAAATCTGAGTTTACATTGGCGCGTTATGTTCAGTAGTTCCAAAACATCCGGTGATTTTGCAGAGAGCCACATCAATATACAGAAATACTCATAATAAACATTGCTAAAAGATACAAGTGTTATGCATGGAATTTTAGATACAGTTCTCCTTAATGAAACCGCTGTGTCAGATTTCAAAAAAACTTTACGGAAAAAGCACACAATTTAATAATCTGAGTACGGCGCTCAGAGACCAAAACAACCCAAACAGATATCCGTCATGTTGTGTAGTCAACAGAAGTCATAAATAGCATTATAAATATTCACTTACCTTTCATCTTCATCAGAATGCACTCCCAGGAATCCCAGTTCCACAATACATGTTTGTTTTGATCGATAATCTCCATCATTTCTGTCCAAATACTTACATTTTGAAAGCACGTTTAGTACACAATCCAAACTCATGACGCGCGGTCACTAGCAGCAGACAAAGTCAAAAAGTTCCATTACAGTCCGTAGAAACATGTCAAACGATATATAGAATCAATCTTTAGAATGTTTTTAACATAAATCTTCAATAATGTTCCAACCGGACAATTCCTTTGTCTGTAGAATTGCAATGGAACAGAACTAACTATCACTTGAACGCGCAAGACTGAGCTCGTGGCTCTCTGGCAGACCTCTGACTCATTTCCCCCCACTTCACAGTAGAAGCATCAAGCAACGTTCTAAAGACTGTTGACATCTAGTGGAAGCCTTAGGAAGTACAATATGACCCCATAGACACTGTGTATTTGATAGGCCAAGAGTTGAAAACTGCAAACCTCAGATTTCCCACATCCTGGTTGGATTTTTTTCTCAGGTTTTTGCCGGCCATATGAGTTCTGTTATACTAGCAGACATCATTCAAACAGTTTTAGAAACTTCAGTGTTTTCTATCCAAATCTACAAATTATATAAATATTCTAGCTTTTATGGCTGAGTAGCAGGCAGTTTAATTTGGGCACTCTTTTCATCCAAAAATGCTGCCCCCTTCCCAAGAGAAGTTAAGTGAAATAATCTGTCAACAATTGTTGGAAAAATGACTTGTCATGCACAAAGTAGGTATCCTAACTGACTTGCCAAAACTATAGTTTGCTAACAAGAAATTTGTGGAGTGGTTGAAAAATTAGTTTTAATGACTCCAACCTAAGTGTATGTAAACTTCTGACTTCAACTGTATGAGATGAGTAATGCAAAATATGTAAACATTATTCAAGTTGCCAGTGATTTTAAGTCTATGTATATAGGGCAACAGCCTCTAAGGTGCTAGTGATTTTTTGATGGCCTTGAGATGTCTGTCGTTCAGCTACTCTGTGTCTCACAAAGACACGGCGGTTGGAACCAAAAATCTTACATTTGGAATCATCAGACCAAAGGACAGATTTCCACTGGTCTAATGTCCTTTGGTCGTGTTTCTTGGCCCAATCAAGTCTCTTCTTCTTATTGGTGTCCTTTACTACTGGTTTCCGTACAGCAATTCGACCATGAAGGCCCGATTCATACAGCAGAGGTAACTCTGGGTCTTTCTTTCCTGTGGCGGTCCTCATGAGAGACAGTTTCATCATAGCACTTGATGGTTTTTGTGACTGCATTTGAAGAAACTTTCAAGGTTCTTGAAATGTTCCAGATTGACTGACCTTCATATCTTCGTAATGATGGACCATCATTTCTCTTTGCTTATTTGAACTGTTCTTGCCATAATATGGACTTGGTCTTTTACTAAATAGGGTTATCTTCAGTATACCTCACCTACCTTGTCGCAAGACAGCTGATTGGCTCAAATGCATTAAGAAAGAAATTCCTCAAATTAACTTTTAACAAGGCACACCTTTTAATTGAAATGCATTCTAGGTGACTACCCCATGAAGCTGGTTGAGAGAATGCCAAGAGTGTGCAAAGCTGTCATCAAGGCAAAGGGTGGCAACTTTGAAGAATCTCAAATAAAAATGTTTTTTTTATTTGTTTAAACACTTCTTTGGTTACTACATGATTTCATATGTGTTATTTCATAGTTTTGATGTCTTCACTATTATTCTACAATGTAGAAAATAGTCAAAATAAAGAAACTCTGGAATGAGTAGTTGTGTCCAAACTCTCTCTCTCCATGTTTTTTTATATTTTCTTTGCACACAACCCAAACACCTCCAAAAACCACCAACCGCCACCCCATCAAACCCTGGGCCCCTCTAGGCTTCCCGTTTGGCTGAAGCCCCTTTAGGCCTTCTCTGTGTCTGATTTCATGGCTGTGCCTGTGGTTAAGACTCTTCCGCTAATTAAGCTGCTCCGAGGTGGTTGGCTATGTGGCTTTGATGAATAAGTTGAGACCTTAGAGGATCCGCCTCTCTAAAGCTGCTGTGACTGGCGCTTCTTTGGCCTAGTCTCAGGGAAGTTTGATTTATTTAGTATGTACTCTATGGCATGGCCTTGTTTAGGTTTGGTGGACATATTTGACTCCAAACACACTGTAGACGCGCAATTAACAACACCAGATTACAGATTATTTCTCTAACATTTAAAGGATTTGTGCAGTTTGAAGGAAGTTAGAGGTATATTCACGAGCCAATGCTATGCGTATCCTGCCATACCTGTAGACTTCTAGTCGTTGGACTAATGCTAGTTAGCATTGGTTCGCGAAATACTTCCTTCATCCTGCACGCAGAGACATAAAAATGGTATTCACAAGTTCGTCTGACTCTGGGCAAGTGGAAAATTGGCTTAGGCCTAACTGCCAGAATTACACAGTATCCCTTTAATAAAGTATGATATTATTTATATGGTTTGTCCCCCAAGCCATCCATCGAACCAACCGTCTGTGCCTCTATCCATCCACTCACTAATCCATTCATCTCCTGTGCCTGGTCTCCCTCAGGTCCAGTCGTCAGTTGCCGTGGGGACCCCGGACTACATCTCTCCGGAGATCCTGCAGGCGATGGAGGATGGGAAGGGGAAGTACGGTCCAGAGTGTGACTGGTGGTCCCTGGGGGTCTGCATGTACGAGATGCTGTACGGGGAAACCCCCTTCTACGCTGAGTCACTAGTGGAGACCTACGGCAAGATCATGAACCACAAGGTGAGAGTGGTGGGTGGTAAAGACTGGACAGAGGAGGCTGACTGTAGCTACCCTGGGGTGTATCATTTGATTTATTTGACCATTCAAAACCACAGCTCTACCACACATGTAGCCTATACAATGCATTGAAAATCCTAGAGGACCACCCAAAAAGTTGTACAGTCCATTTCCATTATGGTCCTCTTTTTTGAGGCTGTCAGGCAGGTTAAGGCTTACCGGTAGTGACATTGTACCTACTGTACTAAAACACATCTTGACTAAGACACATTTTTTAATTCAATGGTTCAAGACGAGCATGATTGTTTAGGTGTTGTTGGGCTCTTTGGTGTTAGGCTGAAGTACTTTCTATACATAGTTTTATTCTTTCTGACTCCTCCTCTACCCCTTTTCTTCTTGTTCCTTTCCATCGACCGACAGGAGGAGTTAGGGGCTGCTGTGAGTGTTTCTTTTTGGAGTCTGATTGCCCAGTCCCAAATGGACCCCTATTCCCTACCACCTATGCACTTGTAGATTCCTCTTAGATCTCCACAAGTGCATAGAAAGTAGGGGCTAGGGTTGATTTGGGACTGGGTCTGAGTGTTAGTTGTTAAAGTTTGAGTATGTTCTGTTCAAGGGCTGAATGTATCAAGCTTTTTAGAGTAGGAGTGCTGATCTAGGATCAGATAAGCTTTTTAGATCATAAATGAGATTAAATGGGCCTGATCCTAGATCAGCACTGCTAAGAGGAATACTCTGAGAGAATTGATACATACAGTGCATTCGGAAAGTATCCATACCCCTTGTCTTTTTCCACATTTTATTACGTTACTGCTATATTATGAAATCAGTTAAGAAAAACATGTCAATCTACACACTACCTCATAATGACAAAGTTCATGGTTTTTTATTTATTTATTTTTTAATTTGAGCAGTTTTTATTAAAAATAACAAACAGAAATACCTTATTTACATATGTATTCAGACCCTTTGCTTTGAGACTCAAAATTGAGCTCAGATCTGGGGAAGGGTACCAAAAAATGTCTGCTGCATTGAAAGACCTTAAGAACACAGCGGACTCCATCATTCTTAAATGAAAGAAGTTTGGAACCGCCCGTCCAATCTTAACAATCAGGGGAGAAGGGCCTTGTTCAGGGAGGTGACCAAGAAGCTGATGGTCACTGACAGAGCTACAGAGTTCCTCTGCAGAGATGGGAGAACCTTCCAGAAGGACACCCATCTCTGCAGAACTCCACCAATCAGGCCTTTATGGTAGAGTGTCCAGACAGAAGCCACCCCTCAGTAAAAGGCACATGACAGCCCGCTTGGAGTTTGCCAAAAGACACCTAAAGGACTCTCAGACCATGAGAAACAAGATTCTCTGGTCTGATGAAACCAAGATTGAACTCTTTGGCCTGAATACCAACCGTCATATCTGGACGAAACCTATCACCATACCTACAGTGAGGCATGGTGGTGGCAGCATCATGCTGTGGGGATGTTTTTCAGCGGCAGGGACTGGGAGAGTATTCAGGATCGAGGCAAAGATGCGCGGAGCAAAGTACAGCAAGATCCTTGATGAGTGCTAAGGACCTCAGACTGGGGTGAAGGTTCACCTTCCAACAGGACAATGACCCTAAGCACACAGCCAAGACAACGCAGGAGTGGCTTTTGGACATGTCTCTGAATGTCCTTGACTGGCCCAGCCAGAGTCTGGACTTGAACCCAATCTAACATCTCTGGAGAGACCTGAAAATAGTTGTGCAGTGACACTCTCCATCCAACCTGACAGAGCTTGAGAGGATCTGCAGAGGAGAATGAGAGAAACTCCCCAAATACAGGTATGCCAAGTTTGTAGCATCATACCCAAGAAGACTCGATGCTGTAATCGCTGCCATAGGTGCTTCA
Source organism: Oncorhynchus keta (assembly GCF_023373465.1). Taxonomy (NCBI): domain Eukaryota; kingdom Metazoa; phylum Chordata; class Actinopteri; order Salmoniformes; family Salmonidae; genus Oncorhynchus; species Oncorhynchus keta. The sequence goes on from NC_068428.1 coordinate 31,954,156, forward strand.
ACAAACTACTGAGTAAAGGATCTGAATACTTATGTAAATGCGATATTTCAGTTTATATTGTAATTAATTAGCAAAAATGGCAAAAAAAACTATTTTTGCTTTGTCATTATGGGGTATTGTGTGTAGATTGAGAGAACAATTTAATCCATTTTAGAACAAGGCTATAATATAACAAAATGTGGAAAAGGTCAAGGGGTCTGAATACTTTCCGAATTAACTGTACAACCCCAGGTCTGTTCATATTTCAGCCCATCCTGACTCCAAACCACACCGTTCTACCTTCATAACTCTCCCCCTTCCTATCACCTTTCAACTATGCCATCTAGTTCACCCAGCCATATTTGTTGAACAAATGCCCTGTGTGCACATTAAACCATTAAATGTTGGCTAGAACTGTACTGCTTTCTACTGCAACAGGATAAACATGCATGGGCCATATACCATATATATATATATTTTTACATTTCTTTGTCAGGGGCCATGTACACAAATAAATACATGAAACGTGAAACGATGTGTACGAAGATTATTCTGCCAACAGTATGGAACTATTCCACTGTCGACTGCAACAGAGGAACGTTGTGTTATGAGTAAAAAATCAATTAGAAATACAAATATTTGAACAAACTGGACGTAAACAGTATATCTAGGCTGCATCCCAAATGGTCAAAAGTAGTGCCGTAAATAAGGAATAGGGAACCATTTGGGACGTAGGGTATCTTCATTATTCAGACTCCTTTCCCTCTCCTCTTTACCCTCCGCCGGGTGCCCAGGAGCGTTTCCAGTTCCCCCTGCAGATGACCGACGTGTCCGAAGACGCCAAGGACCTGATCCGACGCCTCGTCTGCAGCCGGGAGCACCGCCTGGGCCAGAACGGCATCGACGACTTCAAATCTCACCCCTTCTTCTCTGGTAGGGCCTGATGTTTTAAAACCATGTGTGCGTGCTAGGGTTTGTCTGTCAATTATTCTCTGGTGTCATTTCCAGGAGTTGATATAGATAACCTCTTATCTTGTTAATTGGTGTTAAGTTAGGCTGGACAGTAGACGATGGTATGAGAATCGTTACAATAACAAACCATGATCACAGTTTGCCAGTCATATCATGTTTAATGTCATTCCTTTCAGGCATTGACTGGGACAACATCCGTACGTGCGAGGCCCCCTACATCCCAGAGGTCAGCAGCCCCACAGACACCTCTAACTTTGATGTGGACGACGACTGTCTCAAGAACTCAGTAAGTCTCTTTCTCTATGGGACTACATCAAGCCTTAGACTCTCTTACTCTCATCTTTCAGTCTCTCTCTGTTTCCATCTTTTATCTGTCCATCTCTTTCATCTGTTTGTAATGTTGTCAAGGTTGACGTGTTCTAAAATAGGTTTTGTGTTATTTCAGGAGACGATGCCCCCTCCCTCACACACGGCCTTCTCTGGACACCACCTGCCCTTCGTAGGTTTCACCTACACCAGTAAATGGTGAGTGGTCGCTAAGCGACAACCTCCGTTTAGTTTCCAAATGAACTTCCACATATTCGTCAATACATACAGCATACAGAAGAATACATCTTAACCTGGTCCCAGATCTGTTTGTGCTGTCTTGCCGACTCCTATGGTCATTGTCATGTTTGGCATAAGAATGAGGATAGGCTATACAGCACAATCAGATCTGGGACCAGTCTACTTCAATCCTACTTCTCTATCATCTGATCTAACCTCAGACACACTTCCACGAGCACTCAGTTTCCACCGTTGAGAAAGCATTGACTGGTCTAATTGTTTATCTTAGCCTGAAGGCTAATGGTGGTTGCTCTCTCTCTCTCTCTCTCCCTCTCTGTCTCTCTGTCTCTCTGTCTCTCTGTCTCTCTGTCTCTCTGTCTCTCTGTCTCTCTGTCTCTCTGTCTCTCTGTCTCTCTCTCTCTCTGTCTCTCTCTCTCTCTCTCTCTCTGTCTCTCTGTCTCTCTGTCTCTCTGTCTCTCTGTCTCTCTGTCTCTCTGTCTCTGTCTCTGTCTCTGTCTCTGTCTCTGTCTCTCTCTCTCTCTCTGTCTCTGTCTCTCTCTCTGTCTCTCTCTCTCTCTCTGTCTCTCTCTCTCTCTGTCTCTCTCTCTGTCTCTCTCTCTGTCTCTCTCTCTCCACTGTCTCTCTCTCTCCACTGTCTCTCTCTCTCCACTGTCTCTCTCTCTCTCTCTCTCCACTGTCTCTCTCTCTCTCTCTCCACTGTCTCTCTCTCTCTCTCTCCACTGTCTCTCTCTCTCTCTCCACTGTCTCTCTCTCTCTCTCTCCACTGTCTCTCTCTCTCTCTCTCTCTCCACTGTCTCTCTCTCTCTTTAAGTTCAATGTCAATATAAGGGGCTTTTTTTGGCATGGAAAACATGTTTATTTGTATTTATTTATTACACCTTTATTTAACCAGGTAGGCCAGTTGAGAACAAGTTCTCACGTACAACTGTGACCTGGCCAAGATAAACAAGTGAAATAGATAATAAACTAAAGTTGCCTGGTTGCCCTTTTCTTGTGGCAACAGGCCACAAATCTCGCTGCCAATAGAAATGGGAGTTTTTCAAAATTGGATTTGTTTTCAAATTCTTTGGGGGTCTGTCTATTCTGAGGTAAATATGTGTCTCTAATATGGAATGAATCTATTTCTCTTCCCTATCTCTCCCCCTCTTCCATATCTCTTCCATATCTCTCCCCTCTTCCCTATCTCTCCCCCTCTTCCATATCTCTTCCATATCTCTCCCCTCTTCCCTATCTCTCCCCCTTTTCATATCTCTCCCCCTTTTCATATCTCTCCCCCTTTTCATATCTCTCCCCCCTTTTCCCTATCTCTCCCCCCTCTTCCCTATCTCTCCCCCCTCTTCCCTATCTCTCCCCTCTTCCCTATCTCTCTCTCCCCCCTCTTCCCTCTCTTCCCTATCTCTCTCTCCCCCCTCTTCCCTCTCTTCCCCATCTCTCTCTCCCCCCTCTTCCCTATCACTCTCTACCCCCTCTTCCCTATCTCTCTCTCCCCCCTCTTCCCTCTCTTCCCCATCTCTCTCTCCCCCTCTTCCCTATCACTCTCTACCCCTCTTCCCTCTCTCTCTCCCCCTCTTCCCCCCTCTTCCCCATCTCTCTCTCCCCCTCTTCCCTATCACTCTCTACCCCTCTTCGCTATCACTCTCTACCCCCTCTTCCCTATCACTCTCTCCCCCCTCTTCCCTATCTCTCTCTCCCCCCTCTTCCCTATCTCTCGCTCCCCCTCTTCCCTATCTCTCTCGCTCCCCCCTCTTCCCTATCTCTCTCGCTCCCCCTCTTCCCTATCTCTCTCTCCCCCCTCTTCCCTATCTCTCTCTCCCCCCTCTTCCCTATCTCTCTCTCCCCCCTCTTCCCTATCTCTCTCTCCCCCCTCTTCCCTATCTCTCTCTCCCCCCTCTTCCCTATCTCTCTCTCCCCCCTCTTCCCTATCTCTCTCTCTCTCCCTCCCCCCTCTTCCCTATCTCTCTCTACCCCCTCTTCCCTATCACTCTCTCTCCCCTCTTCCCTATCACTCTCTCCCCCCTCTTCCTTATCTCTCTCTCCCCCTCTTCCCTATCTCTCTCTCCCCCCTCTTCCCTATCTCTCTCTCCCCCTCTTCCATATCTCTCTCCCCCCTCTTCCCTATCTCTCTCTCCCCCCTCTTCCCTATCTCTCTCTCCCCCCTCTTCCATATCTCTCTCTCCCCCTCTTCCATATCTCTCTCTCCCCCTCTTCCATATCTCTCTCTCCCCCCTCTTCCCTATCTCTCTCTCCCCTCTTCCCTATCTCTCTCTCCCCCTCTTCCCTATCTCTCTCTCCCCCCTCTTCCCTATCTCTCTCCCCCCTCTTCCATATCTCTCTCTCCCCCTCTTCCATATCTCTCTCTCCCCCCTCTTCCATATCTCTCTCTCCCCCCTCTTCCCTATCTCTCTCTCCCCCTCTTCCCTATCTCTCTCTCCCCCTCTTCCCTATCTCTCTCTCCCCCCTCTTCCCTATCTCTCTCTCCCCCCTCTTCCCTATCTCTCTCTCCCCCCTCTTCCCTATCTCTCTCTCCCCCCTCTTCCCTATCTCTCTCTCTCCCCTCTTCCCTATCTCTCTCTCCCCCCTCTTCCATATCTCTCTCTCCCCCCTCTTCCATATCTCTCTCTCCCCCCTCTTCCCTATCTCTCTCTCCCCCCTCTTCCCTATCTCTCTCTCCCCCCTCTTCCCTATCTCTCTCTCCCCCTCTTCCATATCTCTCTCTCCCCTCTTCCATATCTCTCTCTCCCCCTCTTCCATATCTCTCTCTCCCCCTCTTCCATATCTCTCTCTCCCCCTCTTCCATATCTTTCTCTCCCCCTCTTCCATATCTCTCTCTCCCCCTCTTCCATATCTCTCTCTCCCCCTCTTCCATATCTTTCTCTCCCCCTCTTCCATATCTTTCTCTCCCCCTCTTCCCTATCTCTCTCCCCCTCTTCCATATCTCTCTCTCCCCCTCTTCCATATCTCTCTCTCCCCCTCTTCCCTATCTCTCTCCCCCTCTTCCCTATCTCTCTCTCCCCCTCTTCCCTATCTCTCTCTCCCCCTCTTCCATATCTCTCTCTCTCCCCTCTTCCCTATCTCTCTCTCTCCCTCTTCCCTATCTCTCTCTCCCCTCTTCCATATCTCTCTCTCCCCCTCTTCCATATCTCTCTCCCCTCTTCCATATCTCTCTCTCCCCTCTTCCATATCTCTCTCTCCCCCTCTTCCATCTCTCTCCCCCCTTCCATATCTCTCTCTCCCCCTTCCATATCTCTCTCTCCCCCTCTTCCATATCTCTCTCTCCCCCTCTTCCATATCTCTCTCTCCCCCTCTTCCATATCTCTCTCTCCCCCTCTTCCATATCTCTCTCTCCCCCTCTTCCATATCTCTCTCTCCCCCCTCTTCCATATCTCTCTCTCCCCTCTTCCATATCTTTCTCTCCCCTCTTCCATATCTTTCTCTCCCCCTCTTCCCTATCTCTCCCCCTTCCCTATCCCCCCTCTTCCCTATCTCTCCCCCCTTCCCTATCCCCCCCTCTTCCCTATCTCTCTCTCCCCCTCTTCCCTATCTCTCTCTCCCCCCTCTTCCCTATCTCTCTCTCCCCCCTCTTCCCTATCTCTCTCTCCCCCCTCTTCCCTATCTCTCTCTCCCCCCTCTTCCATATCTTCCATATCTCTCCCCTCCAGTACCCTGTCTGACCGGGGCTGTCTGAGGGAGGCAGGTGGTAACAGTCAGACACCGATGGATGGATGTGTCCAGCGCAGTCTGGAGGAGAGTCTGGCCACCGAGGCCTACGAGAGGAGGATACGACGCCTGGAGCAGGAGAAGACTGAGCTCAGCCGCAAGCTGCAAGGTACACACACTCCCACCTCTCCTCCTCCCCCTCTCCTTTCCTCTCCTCCTCCCCCCTCTCCTTTCCTCTCCTCCTCCCCCTCTCCTTTCCTCTCCTCCCCCCCTCTCCTCTCCTCCCCCTCTCCTCACCCTCTCCTCTCCTCCCACTCTCCTATCCTCTCCTCTCCTCCCCCTCTCCTTTCCTCTCCTCTCCTTCTCATCCTCTCCCTGTATGTTGTGTTCCAGAGTCCACCCAGACAGTCCAGGCCCTGCAGCACGCGTCAGGAGAAGGACCAGCACCCACCCCCAAGGAGGTGGAGATCAGGAGTCTGAAGACTGAGATTGACATCCTCAAGAAAAAGATTGCAGGTTAACATTCAACATTTTACTGTAAAGGTTATATAGTTGGTTGTATCTCACACAAATGTTCTACTGTAAAGGTTTACTGCTGTGTAGTAGAACACAAACGTTCAACTGTAAAGGTTTACTGCTGTGTAGTAGAACACAAACGTTCTACTGTAAAGGTTTACTGCTGTGTAGTAGAACACAAACGTTCTACTGTAAAGGTTTACTGCTGTGTAGTAGAACACAAACGTTCTACTGTAAAGGTTTACTGCTGTGTAGTAGAACACAAACGTTCTACTGTAAAGGTTTACTGCTGTGTAGTAGAACACAAATGTTCAACTGTAAAGGTTTACTGCTGTGTAGTAGAACACAAACGTTCTACTGTAAAGGTTTACTGCTGTGTAGTAGAACACAAACGTTCTACTGTAAAGGTTTACTGCTGTGTAGTAGAACACAAACGTTCTACTGTAAAGGTTTACTGCTGTGTAGTAGAACACAAACGTTCTACTGTAAAGGTTTACTGCTGTGTAGTAGAACACAAACGTTCTACTGTAAAGGTTTACTGCTGTGTAGTAGAACACAAACGTTCTACTGTAAAGGTTTACTGCTGTGTAGTAGAACACAAACGTTCTACTGTAAAGGTTTACTGCTGTGTAGTAGAACACAAACGTTCTACTGTAAAGGTTTACTGCTGTGTAGTAGAACACAAACGTTCTACTGTAAAGGTTTACTGCTGTGTAGTAGAACACAAACGTTCTACTGTAAAGGTTTACTGATGTGTAGTAGAACACAAACGTTCTACTGTAAAGGTTTACTGCTGTGTAGTAGAACACAAACGTTCTACTGTAAAGGTTTACTGCTGTGTAGTAGAACACAAACGTTCTACTGTAAAGGTTTACTGCTGTGTAGTAGAACACAAACACATTCCAGCCAGGTCAGCATTTACATGCATAGCCAAGTGTATGATAGAGTAGGACTGAAATACATTGAGAGATAAACAGAGATGCTATTCATAATCCACACGGTGATCTGTACCAGGGTTATGGTTTGGATTCCCACGGGAGACCAGTACAAAAGCATGAACATGTATGTTCTTATCCAGAGCGTACATTTAGCGTCTGCTAACTGACTACAATTTGAAATGTACACTATAATGGAACATGCATCATAGTGAAATGTCATTTGTTGGCCTTCTGTAATGTGTGTTAGACTCAGGTCAACAGGAACATGAGTTAGAAGAAGCTTCATCAGTCCGTAGAGAGATGGAGGATTCATGTAAACACATCAGGAACCTGGAGAAACAGATGAAGAGTCTCAACCTGGAGAAGGACGACCTGCACAAGGTGTGTTTCTCTCTGTATAGCACCACCTGGGTGTGTTTCTCTCTGTATATAGCACCACCTGGGTGTGTTTCTCTCTGTATATAGCACCACCTGGGTGTGTTTCTCTCTGTATATAGCACCACCTGGGTGTGTTTCTCTCTGTATAGCACCACCTGGGTGTGTTTCTCTCTGTATAGCACCACCTGGGTGTGTTTCTCTCTGTATATAGCACCACCTGGGTGTGTTTCTCTCTGTATAGCACCACCTGGGTGTGTTTCTCTCTGTACAGCACCACCTGGGTGTGTTTCTCTCTGTATAGCACCACCTGGGTGTGTTTCTCTCTGTATAGCACCACCTGGGTGTGTTTCTCTCTGTATAGCACCACCTGGGTGTGTTTCTCTCTGTATAGCACCACCTGGGTGTGTTTCTCTCTGTATAGCACCACCTGGGTGTGTTTCTCTCTGTATATAGCACCACCTGGGTGTGTTTCTCTCTGTATAGCACCACCTGGGTGTGTTTCTCTCTGTATAGCACCACCTGGGTGTGTTTCTCTCTGTATAGCACCACCTGGGTGTGTTTGTCTGTATATAGCACCACCTGGGTGTGTTTGTCTGTATATAGCACCACCTGGGTGTGTTTGTCTGTATATAGCACCACCTGGGTGTGTTTGTCTGTATATGGCACCACCTGGGTGTGTTTGTCTGTATGTGGCACCACCTGGGTGTGTTTGTCTGTATGTGGCATCACCTGGGTGTGTTTGTCTGTATGTGGCACCACCTGGGTGTGTTTGTCTGTATGTGGCATCACCTGGGTGTGTTTGTCTGTATGTGGCACCACCTGGGTGTGTTTTTCTGTATGTAGCACCACCTGGGTGTGTTTGTCTGTATGTAGCACCACCTGGGTGTGTTTGTCTGTATGTAGCACCTCCCTCCCTCTATTTTATTTTCACATGGTCCTTCACATCATTGCTCCAGCAAATGTGTTATATGCATATTATGCGTCAAGGTGGTATATTGGCTCAGCTCTGCAGTATGAAAAGGGTATAAAACTACCCGGACCCTGAGTCTATCTGTAATATCTACCATTAAGCAGATGTATTTATCCAAAATGACAGTGAGTGCATCCATTTTCGTATGGGTGGCCCCAGCAGGAATCGATTTTGACAACCCTGGCGTTGCAAGTGACCATTCTCTACCAGCTGAGTGCCGTTGGACCGACGACCACCCAGTCTGACCAATCAATCTGTACACGTCTTCCCTCCCTTCAGGACTTAATGGAGGCCAGCGGCAAGATGAAGAGTCAGTCTAAGGAGTTGAAAGAGGCCCACAGCCAGAGGAAGCTGGCCATGCAGGAGTTCTCCGAGCTCAACGAGCGTCTGACTGACCTCAGATCAGCCAAGCAGCGCCTGGGCCGTCAGCTCCGGGACAAGGAGGAGGAGATGGAGGGTTGGTCCCAGAAGGTGGAGGCTCTACGGCTGGAGGTGCGCAAGGCCGAGAGGGCCAAGAAGGAGGTAGAGTAGTCACGTGGTTCCTGTGGTTCTTAGAGGTGTATGTTTGTGGGTCTCTACTTTGTGTGTGTGGGTCTCTACTTTGTGTGTGTGTGTGTTTGGGTCTACTTTGTGTGTGTGTGTGTGTGCGTGCGTGCGTGCATTAACCCCTTGCTGTCTCTCAGATGGAGTCCCAGTCTGAGGAGCAGACAGCTGATGCTCAGAAGGAGAGGAAACTAAGAGAACGCTCCGAGCAGTACAGCAGACTGCTAGAGGAGGAGCTGGATGGACTCAAGGTAACACACACATACTAACACACACTTTTTTTATATTTCCTTCTCACACACAAATAAACACACAAACAAACTTCGATTTTAGCGTCTTGTAGTCATAGATGCTTATTTTAGCCTTTTGAAATGGCTAGCTAGTTAGCGGTGTGCTAGTACCGTTGGATCGGTGACGTCACATGCTCTGTGGCCCAGGTGTTTTGTGGCCTGACTGATAATGCTACTTCATGGCTGACACGGTAGATGTGTTCAGAGGGTCCCCGGTTCGAACCCAGTCTGGGACAGCGGCGGAAGCAATGCTCTTACACACACACCTGGGGTGTATTCTCTAGGAACCAACGTGAGGCAAACGGAACGAAATGAGGAGGGACTATTCTGAACTTGTCCAATAAGAAACGCGCGCTTTTGTTACAAAACGCTTTCCATTGCAATATATTTTTACTACGGTGTTCACTAATTTAATACACTCCTGTAATTTCTCTGTTTTCCTGGTTGTGTGAATGTGGCCAACTCCTCTCTTCCTCTGAACCAGAAGCAGGTGGGGCCGTCAGCCTCGGTGGTGGGTTCGGACCAGAGCCAGGAGGTGGGGAAGCTGCGGGCCGACCTGGAGAAAAAGACTGGGTTCTACGAGGAGGAGCTGAGCAGGAGGGAGGCGCAGCACGCCAACGAACTCAAGGTCCTCCGCAAGGAGCTCCGCGACGCTGAGGGACAGCAGCTCACCCTGCAGAAAGAGATCCTGGTCCTCAAAGACAAACTGGAGAAGACACGCAGGGAGAGGTGTGTGTCTGTCTACATGTTTATGTCTTTGTGTGTGTAATGGGTTATGTGCGGTAGGGCCTTGCTAGGTTTGGATGTCCACAACACTAGAAAGCACTCATAAAGGACAGTTTATCCAGAGATGTAGACATGGCATTCAGATGTGCTTCTGGTCTCTGTAGTAGCTATATATAGCTTGTCCTCTTCCTCCTCTTCCCAGCGAGGGTTATACAAGGTCAACATGGTTACCGTTACTTCACAATGGCCTCTAGTGTGCTGTACTCGCAGTGTATTTTGATCTTGGATAACTGCTGATACTACGATAGCTAATTTTTCCACAGCAAACAAGGAAAACCCAAACGAAACTCTTTCCTCCTCGATGTCAGACATTGGGAAATAAACAATCTATAGGTGGAAATGTGACAAAATAAGACAGTTTAGTTTCCCTAAAGAAATAGTCTGTTTCATGTTCCCTGCTAAGGTTCTTCTGAGTATCATGGTACTGGTGACAACCCTACCTTCTACTGTAACCGTTCTCCTGAGAAGACCCTTATACACCTCTTAGAGTTCCTTCGCTCGAACTGCCATTGTTGGTCTGTTTACTTGAAGATTGTCATTCAAATAGATTTTTAGTCCAGGAATAGATATACTAAATAAATCCGGTACCGGGAAACCGGTCTATAGAGTTGTCATATTCAGTAGGACAGTTACTCTCTCTTCCTGTAATATTATAGAGATGCCTACCTAACTGTCCTCTTCCTCTTCTTCCCAGCGAGGGTTATATGAGGTAAACATGGTTATAGTTACTTCACCCTGGCCTCTACTGTATAGTACTCCGTGAGGTTACATTCTCTCCCCTGACCTAGCTCCCGAGAAGACCCTCGTTCCTGTGTTAGTCCCTTAGATCTAACTGGTGTTATCCCCCTCTGCCTCTGTCCAGGTCGAAGAAGCAACATTGCTCTAACGATCTCTTATACAGTCTGGAAGCTATCAGGATGTGCTTTTCTACCCTCTAGCTTAGCATCCCTGACTAGCCTCGTTCATACAGACATTTGGATACTCTCTGAATAGCAGGTTCAGTGTGTTATTGGTGTCTGTGTGTGTGATGATGGATCATATCTGTGTGTGTGTGAGACAGCCAAAGCGAACGGGAGGAGTTTGAGATGGAGTATAAGCAGAAGTATGAGCGGGAGAGAGTCATTCTGACTGAGGAGAACAGGAAACTATCCAACGAACTGGACAAGGTGAGATGTTATACACACACACACACACAGACCTGAGGTAACTCCCTCTCTCGCTCACACACACACACCCTGACCTGAGGTAACCCACTCTCACTCACACACACACACACACACACACACACACACACACACACACACACACACACACACACAGACCACCCTGACCTGAGGTAACTCCCTCTCTCGCTCACACACACACACACACACACACACACACACACACACACACCCTGACCTGAGGTAACCCCTCTCTCGCTCACACACACACACACACACACACACACACACACACACACACACACACACACACCCTGACCTGAGGTAACCGCCGCCACCAACCTTCTCTCCTGGTAAAGCCAATATAATCACTGTTCAATATCCACCTTCAAAACAGACCACGGTATCCTAAACAGGCAAATGCAACGTCCCGTTGGATCCCAAACTATTGACCTTGGAAGCGGGAAATATGGGAATGAGAAATGGAATTTCCCAAGCAAAATATTTTTGTAGGAGTTGTGATATATTGGACTAAAAGTGCTGTTTGTTTTTGTGGTATTTCCTATTACGGTAAATATGAAGAAAAGACTGAGTGTCTTGAAGTTGATAGCATCCATGGAAAACAGGGAGCATTCCCTTTCCTGAACAAAACCTGCCAGAGAGGGGTAGTGAGAACAACATTCCCCAAGCCTTCCTGAACACAACCTGCCAGAGAGGGGTAGTGAGAACAACATTCCCCAAGCCTTCCTGAACACAACCTGCCAGAGAGGGGTAGTGAGAACAACATTCCCCAAGCCTTCCTGAACACAACCTGCCAGAGAGGGGTAGTGAGAACAACATTCCCCAAGCCTTCCTGAACACAACCTGCCAGAGAGGGGTAGTGAGAACAACATTCCCCAAGCCTTCCTGAACACAAGCTGAGAAAAACACAAGCCTTCCTCCCAGAGAGGGGGAGGGGTAGTGAGAACAACATTCCCAAGCCTTCCTGAACACAACCTGCCAGAAAGGGGTAGTGAGAACAACATTCCCCAAGCCTTCCTGAACACAAGCTGCCAGAGAGGGGTAGTGAGAACAACATTCCCCAAGCCTTCCTTAACAAAACCTGCCAGAGAGGGGTAGTGAGAACAACATCTGGTATGCAGACAAATTGGCACCCTATTTACTTCTCAACAGGGCCCATAAGGGTATGTTCAAAAGTAGTGCACTCTATAGGGAATGGGGTACCATTTGGGACACTGACCCATTTGATTGTGTTGTTTCACATACAGTACCTTCATACTGAAAGCCAGGATACAAGGATCAGATGCTTTTTGGTGGTTGTATATCATTCTAAAGGTAGCTGTTTCCATTTGGAGAGATCCTATAAATGTGAGGTTAAAAAATGGAATCTTACCTTGCAAATAGTATGTTTAGCCTGTTTAAATTATCCTTCAAACTGTTTTACAACCAACAACTATCTTGCCACTTATCTGATAGTAGCAATATGAACCGGAATGAATTTCCTACTGTCAAACCATTACAGGAAAACACACTCCCTCTGCAACTGTCAATGAGCGTTCCTCTCCCCCTCCTCCCTCTCTCGCTCCCTTTGCCCTCCCCTCCTCCCCCAGTCGTCCTCTGCCCTACCTTTCCTTACCATCAATCAATCAATCTATCAAAAATGTATTTTATAAAGCCCTTTCAGCAGTTGTCACAAAGTGCTTTTCAGATACCCAGCCTCAAACCCCAAAGACCAAGCAATGCAGAGGCAGAAGCACAGTGGCTAGGGAAAACTCCCTAGAGGAACCAGGCTCTGAGGGGTGGCCAGTCCTCTTCTGGCTGTGCCGGGTGGAGATTATAAGAGTACATAGCCATTTAGGCCAGATTGTTCTTCAATATGTTCAAATATTCATAGATGACCAGCAGGGCCAAATAATAACCATAGTGGTTATAGAGGGAGCAACAGGTCAGCACCTCAGGTATAAATGTCAGTTGGCTTTTCATAGCCGAGCATTCAGAGGTGGAGACAGCATTTCTGGGAGAGACATAATTAGTAGGTCCGGGACCAAGTAGCATGTCCAGTGAAACAAGTCAGTGTTCCATAACCACAGCAGATAGATTAGCAGCACTACTGGTTTGACTGGGGACAGGGACAGCCAGGTGTCGTCAGGACGGATAGTCTTGAGGAGTGATCCTAGGACTCAGGTCCTCCGGGAGGGGAGACATGGAGGGGGAGGAGAACTTGATGGATCACTCAGGACACCAGATAGGACAGACTGACCTTAGCCCCTAGGCACATAGACTATTGTAGCATAAATACTGGGGACTGAGACTGGGGGGGGGGGACATTGGCACCATCCAAAGTTACCCCCTGGGCCAAACTACAATCAATCCTAAGACTTTCTGATGAGATGAGACTGAGTCTGTCTCTCACATGGATCGGCAGACCATTCTATAATAGAGGAGCTCTATAAGATGCCCTTGAAACATTGCTGAAAATTACCACACTGTATAATATCTATGGCTCTGATTGGCTGTCCCCTCTCCTCTGTCCTCTCTCCTCTGTCTTCTCTCCTGTCTGCTCTCCTCTGTCTGCTCTCCTCTGTCTTCTCTCCCCTGTCTTCTCTCCCCTGTCTTCTCTCCCCTGTCTTCTCTCCTCTGTATTCTCTCCTCTGTCTTCTCTCCTCTGTCTTCTCTCCTCTGTCTTCTCTCCTCTGTCTTCTCTCCTCTGTCTTCTCTCCTCTGTCTTCTCTCCCCTGTCTTCTCTCCTCTGTCTTCTCTCCTCTGTCTTCTCTCCTCTGTCTTCTCTCCTCTGTCTTCTCTCCTCTGTCTTCTCTCCTCTGTCTTCTCTCCTCTGTCTTCTCTCCTCTGTCTTCTCTCCTCTGTCTTCTCTCCTCTGTCTTCTCTCCTCTGTCTTCTCTCCTCTGTCTTCTCTCCTCTGTCTTCTCTCCTCTGTCTTCTCTCCTCTGTCTTCTCTCCTCTCTCTTCTGTCCTCTCTCTTCTGTCCTCTCTCTTCTGTCCTCTCTCTTCTGTCCTCTCTCTTCTGTCCTCTCTCTTCTGTCCTCTCTCTTCTGTCCTCTCTCCTCTGTCTTCTCTCTTCTCTCTTCTGTCCTCTCTCTTCTGTCTTCTCTCTTCTGTCTTCTCTCATCTGTCTTCTCTCCTCTAGCTGACGCCTATGTTTGAGAAGCTGAGCATTAGCAACAGACAGCTGGAGGAGGAGATGAGGGAACTGGCTGACAAGAAGGAGAGTGCTGCTCACTGGGAGGCCCAGATCACTGAGATTATCCAGTGGTGAGTGACAGAGACATGTATACAGGACATACGTTCACTCTCAAATACACGTCCGTGCATGCTTGCTTACACACACGTACTCACCTTACATACCTACGCAACCTTTTGGTGACTGGGTCAATGCTCCGACCCGCCAGCCCAATAGGAGGTGCTTATATTTGACCTGTTTCACTGCAAGTACAAGTGGGTAAACTGTACGAGTGAAATGGAAATGTACGCACTCCCCCTGAGACTCTCTCTGAGAGTGGGGTCATGGACAGGGATCTGAGACTCCCTCTGAGAGTGGGGTCATGGACAGGGATCTGAGACTCCCTCTGAGAGTGGGGGTCATGGACAGGGATCTGACACTCCCTCTGAGAGTGGGGTCATGGACAGGGATCTGACACTCCCTCTGAGAGTGGGGTCATGGACAGGGATCTGACACTCCCTCTGAGAGTGGGGGTCATGGACAGGGATCTGAGACTCCCTCTGAGAGTGGGGTCATGGACAGGGATCTGACACTCCCTCTGAGAGTGGGGTCATGGACAGGGATCTGACACTCCCTCTGAGAGTGGGGTCATGGACAGGGATCTGACACTCCCTCTGAGAGTGGGGGTCATGGACAGGGATCTGACACTCCCTCTGAGAGTGGGGGTCATGGACAGGGATCTGAGACTCCCTCTGAGAGTGGGGGTCATGGACAGGGATCTGACACTCCCTCTGAGAGTGGGGTCATGGACAGGGATCTGACACTCCCTCTGAGAGTGGGGGTCATGGACAGGGATCTGAGACTCTCTCTGAGAGTGGGGGTCATGGACAGGGATCTGACACTCCCTCTGAGAGTGGGGTCATGGACAGGGATCTGACACTCCCTCTGAGAGTGGGGTCATGGACAGGGATCTGACACTCCCTCTGAGAGTGGGGTCATGGACAGGGATCTGACACTCCCTCTGAGAGTGGGGTCATGGACAGGGATCTGACACACCCTCTGAGAGTGGGGTCATGGACAGGGATCTGAGACTCCCTCTGAGAGTGGGGGTCATGGACAGGGATCTGACACTCCCTCTGAGAGTGGGGGTCATGGACAGGGATCTGACACACCCTCTGAGAGTGGGGGTCATGGACAGGGACTCATCCCGTCTGAATCTGCCCAGGGTCAGAACAAAAGATTTTTCACCTTGTTGGTACGGGGATTCGAACTTGCAAGAATTCGGTTACTGGCCCAACTTTCTAACCGCAAGGCTACCTGCCGGACCACAGGGACCTCTAGTGGGGGAAATGTGTATGTACAGACCAGGGAGGATGTGACTGGGACTGGAGGAAGCCTATTCACAACCCTGCATGTATTTACACATAGAAGCTGTACCATATTGCCTATTCAGGTCACTACTTTTGACCAGAGCCCAAACCCATAGGGCTCTGTTCAAACGCAGAGCACCATATAGGGAATTAGGGTGCCATTTGGTACACGTCCTTAGTATAATACTCATTAGGGTAATGATGAGTTATTGTGACCTTAGCTGGCATGTAGTTTGTGTTAGGGAGGTCCAGTTAAAGTCAAAGGTTTGATGAGGATATATGTAACGTATACTGCAGATAGTTGTGAGGGCTGTTCATATACCGATAGCTGTATTTATTGACTGTGTGACAGGGTCATCCTGAGTTCATGTATAAGGTCTGGTACATGGAGTGATTAGTGTGATGCCTAGGGCTAACTATAGGGTGTGTGTTTCTGTGTGTGTGCGCCAAACAGGATTGTGAGTGTTTGCATAATGATGTGAGTGTATGTTATGGAAAGGTCTGTTTGTGCATAATGTGTATGTGTGTGTGTGTGTGTTCCAGGGTGAGCGATGAGAAGGATACGCGAGGCTATCTCCAGGCTCTGGCCAGTAAGATGACTGAAGAACTGGAGGGACTGAGGAACACCAGCCTGGGAGCCAGGGCTACGGTGAGACGTGTACTTATATATACGTACACAGTGCCTTCATAAAGTATTCAGACCCCTTGACTTTCTACATTTTGTTAGGTTACAGTCTAATTCTAAAAACATTAACTCCTCAATCTACACACAATACCCCATAATGACAATGCACAAACAGGTTGGCACACCTGTATTTGGGGAGTTTCTCCCATTATTTTCTGTAGATCCCCTCACGCTCTGACTAGTTGGTTGGGGAGTGTTGCTGGACAGCTCTTTTCACGTCTTCAGAGATGTTAGATCGGGTTCAACTCCAGGCTCTGGCTGAGCCAGTCAAGGACATTCAGAGATTTGTCATGAAGCCACTCCTGCGTTGTCTTGGCTGTGTGCTTAGGGTCATTGTACTGTTGGAAGGTGAATCTTCGCCCCAGTCTGAGGTCCTGAGCCCACCGGAGCAGGTTTTCATCAAGAATCTGTCTGTACTTTGCTCCGTTTATCTTTGCCTCGACCCTGCCGCTGAAAAACATCCCCACAGCATGATGCTGCCACCACCATGCTTCACCGACGGGATGGTGCCTGGTTTCCTACAGAGGTGACGCTTGGCATTCAGGCCAAAGATTTCAATCTTGGTGTCATCAGACCAGGGAATCTTGTTTCTCATGGTCTGAGTGTCTTTATGGTCTGAGTGGCTTGCTTTTCGCTCTGACACACACTGCCAACTGAGGGACCTTATATAAAGCAGGTGTGTGCCTTTCCAAATCATGTCCAATCAATTTAATTTACCACAGGAGGACTCCATTCAACATATAGAAACATCTCAAGGATGATCAATGGAAACAGGATGAAACTGAGTTCAATTTCGAGTCTCATCGCTAAGGGTCTGAATGCTTACGTAAATAAGATATTTGTTTTTTATTTTTAATACATTTGCAAAAATGTCTATCATTATATGTAGATTGATAAGGATTTTTTTTAATAAGGCTGTAACGAAACATGGAAAAAGTCAAGGGGTCTGAATACTTTACGAATGCACTGTACACACACACACACACACACACACACACACACACACACACACACACACACACACCTCACATCTGCATTGAACTTTCCCTTCTTTCTTTACCTCTGTCTCACACTCTCCCTTCCCCCTACAGCAGGACATGCCGTGGAAGGTGCGGAGGTTTGCTAAGCTGGACATGTCAGCCCGTCTGGAGCTGCAGTCTGCACTGGATGCTGAGATCAGAGCCAAACAGACCATCCAGGACGAACTGAACAAAGTTAAGGCCTCCAACATTTCCACTGAGTGGTACGTCCACTGCTGCTCTTACTTACTTACTTCTAGTTTTAAGCTCTTACTTAGTCTAAGAACTACACTGAGAATACACTGAATCTTTACATGGGACGCCAGGCACAATAAAGTGCAGTACATTGCAATCTGTCAAGAAAGTCTGAAGCACCATTGCTCTGTTACACTTGCATGATCTGATTTGACCTTGTTGACATTCTCTTGTTCCTCCATCCTCCTCTCTCCTCAGTAAACTGCAGGAGTCGGAGACTAAGAACCAGGACCTGCTGGCTGAGATGGAGAGGCTGAAGAAGGATACAGAGGAGTTCCGCCTGCGTAGGGGTGAGACTGGAACCATCACCTCTGACCTGTGTTACTCCTCTCCACCCCATGTTTTCTATTTGAGTGACAACCTTTTAGTTTTTCTATGGAATAACTGGACCAACTAAGAAATGGGAGAGCGCCACATTTTCTCTGTGCTAAAGCCACTTCACTGTACAGCATGTTGATGTGATGGTTGTCTTCTGTAGGTGTGAAACACCAGGACTCCCAGAACTCATTCCTGGCCTTCCTCAACGCCCCCACCTCAGCCCTGGACCAGTTTGATGTAAGTAACCTAAATCATCTGTTCTGAATTCCATTGTCTCTGATTCATTTAAATATTAGATTCATTCTTTAATCAACCTTTATTTTTATATATTGTTTTTGTGAGTGGCTGTTCCTTCTTCACTTAAAAGGCAACATTGATTTTGTTCAGAACATTCATTTTCTTTTATTGATTTAGTTTCTTTCATTTGTATGAATATGTCACATCTTGTTTTTATTTGGTTCCCCATGCTTCCATGTTCTGCTATATCAGGACTCTTTCTCCTCATCCTCATCCTCTTTCATTGAGTTTTGGGAAGACGTAAGTTTCTGTTGAGCAGTGGGCAACGTGTGTGTGTGTGTGTGTGGAGCCTTAGACTGTAGATAGACTATAAGCTAACTAGCTGCCTCGTAAAGAGTGGTGATGTCATTTGATCCAGTGTTTGTGCGAGTTCGTGACCCATACCCCTCTGTGTCCATCTGTGTGTGTGTCTGTGAGCATCGTTTGAGAAGGTGTGCAAGTGCACACTTCAGGAGAAGGGTGGATAATTGTGACATAGCCATTGAGTGAGGGTTTGGGCTCCTTGGCTTTTAGTTAAGACTTAAAGTGGAACTGACACAGTGTCATATATGAAACAAACAGATATCATGTTATGTATCATATTAATATCAGTCAAAAAGATCAAATTCCCAGTTTATGCTACAAAACCAACTTTATAAGAGGTTTTAAAAGTAGGTTCTATTTGTCTCAACATTCCATGACGTAGAGTTTGGAGAGTAACTGGAGAGTAAGGCATAGTTGGGAGAATATATGGATACAGTTCAATGCATGATCAATGTATTGTAATTCAATCCATTTCTTGGTAGTCCAACATATTGCTATCAGGTTGTAAATCTCAGCTGGCCTGGTACATTGGTTGCTGCCTCCAGCCATTCGGGATTCAGTTTTAATCACTCAGTATTTTGAACAAAAACGGACGGGTGTAACCAAGGCTGAGAAGGTTAATACAATGAAACTAACAAGGGCAATGATCACAAGTCAGTCATAACGTGGCTCATAGGCTAGCTTATCTATTTCTGTAGCAATTTATTTAGCATGCTTAAAACATGCAGCCTTAACGTTAGCTAGCTTCTGGGAGGATGACGTGTCATTGGGTGAGTGACCGACTTTTCCCCTCATATATTTGTCTCTGGCTACAGCTAGAGTTCTAGGTGTCATTTGGTTAGCTAGTAAGAAATGTGAATCACTTTGCTAGCTAGCTTTCTGAGCTTGAATGATTGTTATCCACAGTTAGCATATCTCTTAGTTGTCAATCAAATGTAATTGGCATCGATCAAATGGGCAGGGAAGCAGGCAAGTTCCCATTCAATTATAACAAGTGGGTTGGGACTAGCATGCATTGGCAGGCAAGCTGCAGAAGGGCGAGCCAGCTACTCTTTCCCCATCGTTTATCAGTGCAATTTTGGTGGAAAAGTTAGAGGGTTTATCTCCTATTCCCTCATTAGATTTGAACTCATCTCATTCTGGCTAACATTAGTTGTTGATCTTGTTGTTGTTGATGTGCATAGGCAACTGAGGGAGAGCTAGCCAGCCTTTTCATGGTTGTTTGACTAAAGTTCCCAAATGTAACAGAACTCCTGTGGTATTTATATAATTGCAGAAATACATTCAGTTGTATTTTGTGGCTTTTGGCAAATGCTGTCTAAAGATGTAATGGCATGCTGTTACTACAGCATTTAAACACACAGTCAAAGTGAATGATGGCAGGCCCTTGTGACAAATGGCTTATTTACATATAGGCCTACTGTAGCTCTGATTGGCTATTGCGCACCGGTCTGTGTAGACTCCGGTCCTGGACAAGACCGATGTTTGTTAGGTTTTATTTTAATTAAATTATTCATACCCCTTGACTTATTCCACAATGTATTGAAAATGAAATACATAAATGTTTTATTTACATAAGTATTCACACTATTGAGTCCATACTTTGTAGAAGTGATTACAGCTGTGAGTCTTTATGGGTAAGTCTCTGAGAGCTTTGCCTGGATTGGATGTACTTGCACATGTATTATTTGGTTTATTCTTCAAGCTCTGTTTGTTGATCATTGCTAGACAGCCATTTTCAAGTCTTGCCTTACAGTTTTGACTTAAATCTTGAAAATCTAACTCAGCCACTCAGCAACATTCAATGTCTACTTGGTAAGCAACTCCAGTGTATATCTGGCCTTGTGTTTTAGGTTATTGTCCAGCTGAAAGGTGAATTTGTCTTTCAGTGTCTGGTGGAAAGCAGACTGAAACAGCTTTTCTCTAGGATTTTGCCTGTGCTTATAGCTGTTTTCCATTTCTATATATCCACCCCCAAAAAGATATTGCCAATGGCAGGCATAGCCATAGAATGATGCAGCCACCACCAGCTTGAAAACATGAAGAGTGATACTCAGTGATGTGTTGTCGGATTTGTCCCAGACATAACATTTTGTATTCAGGACAAGAAGTTAATTTCTTTACCACATTTGTTATTCAGTATTACTTCAGTACCTTGTTGCAAACAGGATGCATTTTTTGGAATATTTTTTATTTTGTACAGGCTAGTATTATGGAGTAACTACAACATTGTTCATCCGTCTTTAGTTTTCTCATATCACAACCATTAAACTGTATCCGTTTTAAAATCACCATTGGCCTCATGTTAAAATCCCTGAGTGTGTTGATACACCATCCAAAGCCTAATTAATAACTTCACCATGCTCAAAGGGATATTCAGCGTCTGCTTTTTGCAATTGTATTTTTATGTCTACCTTCTTTGCAAGGCATTGCAGGCTTTGTGGTTGAATCTGTGCTTGAAATTCACTACTCGATTGAGGGACCTTTGAGATAATTGTACTGTATGTGTGGGGTACAGAGATGAAGTAGTTCAAAACGCATGTTAAACACTATTAGGGTTGCACATTTTGGGGAATATAGGTGGAAACTTTCCGTGGGAATTAACAGAAATATATGCAAATTACATGTTTTGCATTGGATATATTTACCATATCATATGGAGACAGAAACATAAACCTTCTCCCCTCATCAAATACAACAGGTGTAGGTAGACCTTAGTGAAATGCTTACTTGCAAGCCCTTAACCAACAATGCCGTTTTAAGAAAATACCAAAAAGAAAAGTAAGATATATGAGAAAAACAAATAATGAAAGCGCAACAGTAAATAACAATAGCAGGGTTATCCACAAGGGGTACCGGTACAAAGTGTGGGGGGGTACAAATAGTCTGGGTAGCCATTTGATTAGCTGTTCAGGAGTCTTATGGCTTGGGGGTAGAAGCTGTTTAGAAGTCTCTTGGACCTAGACTTGGTGCTCCGGTACTGATTGCCGTGCGGTAGCAGAGAGAACAGTCTATGACTAGGGTGGCTGGAGTCTTTGACCATTTTTAGGGCCTTCCTTTGACACCGCCAGGTATAGAGGTCCTGGATGGCAGTAAGCTTGGCCCCGGTGATGTACTGGGCCGTACGCACTACCCTCTGTAGTGCCTTGCGGTCGGAGGCCGAGTAGTTGCCATACCAGGCAGTGATGCAACCCGTCAGGATGCTCTCGACAGTGCAGCTGAGGACCCATGCCACATCTTTTCAGTCTCCTGTGTGGGAATAGGTTTTGTCGTGCCCCCTTCACGACTGTTAGTGTGCTTGGACCATGTTAGTTTGTTGGTGATGTGGATGCCAAGGACCATGTTAGTTTGTTGGTGATGTGGATGCCAATGAACTTGAAGCTCTCAACCTGCTCCACTACAGCTCCGTTGATGAGAATGGGGGCGAGTGTAAACTGAGTGTAAAACATGGTCATTGTGGATGTTCAATTATATTCCTCTTACTATAAAATAATGGCATGGTACTTATAAGCATATCTTGTCAGTTAAATTAACTAGCCTACAGCCTATGGCATAGAGCATAGCCAGATAACATACAGTAGGCCAACTCATTCTGTTCTTCTGAAATACATTTTCTTCATATCATAATGTTTCTTTAGACCTGACTGAAATAAATAATGGATTTATTATGATGGTGTTTATTCAACTGATTTATTGTACTTTTTTTTTAAACATGTAGATATTCCAAAGGCGTTATCAGCGGCTTGTACTCCTTTCGCTTGGAGGCCTGGAGATACTAAACATGTTTATGATAATTAACTGTCAATTACCGTGACACCGCCTGCCTTTTGCATAACCGCCACAGCCCTAATTGTGTGTACATTTTGAATTCAAGCTACAACTCAACAAAATGTGTAAAAAGTAATGGGGTGTGAATACTTTCTGAAGGAAATGTATATGAACAGCTTTTAATAAGATTTCATGTTGCTAAAATGCTGTCAATTCGACTTTAAAATAATGTTGTAGACTGAGGATTCCTTGTATTGTATTTATTAAGGATCCCCATTAGTTCCCGCTAAGACTGCAGCTACTCTTCCTGGGGTCCAGCAGAAATGATGGCAGTAATATAGTTTCTAATACAAACATTTTTTCTCATTAAAATACATTTTACAACAGATTTCACAATTCATTAAATGTCTTCTACTCTTCTACAACACACATTCCAGGTGTACATGTGTATAGTGTGTTTGTACCTTTGTGTGTGACTCTTCAGTCCTCGCTGTTCCATAAGGTGTATTTTTCTTTGTATTTTTTAATATCTGATTCTACTGCTTGGGTCAGTTACTTGATGTTACTACAGTTCCATGTAGACATTCACTCTACGGACATTCTTTAAAGTCATCCATGGCTACTTGACTTTGAGTCCAGACACTACAGAACATACCTCTGTTTAATACCCTGTAGTGAGCTTCCCTTTCACACGGTAGTACCATCACGAGTTCCCAGATTAGACCTAGAGTCTACGTCCCAAAACAGCACCCTATTCCCCACAGTGCACTGGGGCTCTGGTGAAAAATTGTGCACTGTTTAGGCAGAGATTTCCCTACCCAGTCCTTCAGTGCAATGTGGACATCTTCAACAAATAGATAGGACACAAAAAAGGAATGGTAGCCTATTTAATGTTTACATCTCTCCATTTCTCCATCCCTCTCTCTGTCCCTCTCTCCCCCCACTGAAGCGCTCTCCATCAGTTGGGCCAACTAGCAAAGGCAGACGTGTAAGCTAAGCAGCAGCTCTGTGCTTGTTATTTTGTCTGTGCCCAATCATTTATTTTATTTATTTTTATTTATCCGTTATTTTACCAGGTAAGTTGACTGAGAACACATTCTCATTTGCAGCAATGACCTGGGGAATAGTTACAGGGGATTAATGAGCCAATTGTAAACTGGGGATTATTAGGTGACCATGATGGTTTGAGGGCCAGATTGGGAATTTAGCCAGGACACCAGGGTTAACACCCCTACTCTTACGATAAGTGCCATGGGTTCTTTAATGACCTCAGAGAGTCAGGACACCCGTTTAACGTCCCATCCAAAAGACGACACCCTACACAGGGCAGTGTCCCCAATCACTGCCCTGGGGCATTGGGATATTTTTTAGACCAGAGGAAAGAGTGCCTCCTACTGGCCCTCCAACACCACTTCCAGCAGCATCTGGTCTCCCATCCAGGAACTGACCAGAACCAACCCTGCTTAGCTTCAGAAGCAAGCCAGCAGTGGTATGCAGGGTGGTATGCTGCTAATCATCCTCTGAATCATCCTCTGAATCTCAATCCGGTCTTTTGCATGAATGGGAATACATTGTCTGTGTTGTGTTGATTGTCTGCTTGGGGAAAAAGCAACCTTGGACTTTCAAATAAGTTATATCAAATGCTTCCTTGTAAGGAGCCTGTTCCTGCAATGGCCTGCACTGTAGGCCTCCAATTAGCTACACTAGCCTAGCCTATATGTTGTTGTCCTCCAAGATTTCCCCAAACCAAAAGCATGGCGTATGGTGGTGCTGTTCTCTCTCGTGGTACGGTCAGCATTGTCAATGGGTTATGTGTAGCGCCCCTGTCATGTGCATGGTTCATGGGTTTGTGGTCCAACCTCTAGGCTTCCTAATGACCAATGGGATGGTCAGTCCTATATCTACTATGACCACAATCCCCATTTGCCTTTTTAATACTGTGCATCTACCTGGTTCAATGGATTTCTTGCTTTTCCCTCTAAGCATGGACGGTGCTTTTTGGTCCCTCTTGGTTTCCTTACTTTCTACCAGCTCCCAAACACCATGGCTGCATTCCAAACACTTAACAGACACACCCTCTCCCCTCAAGCCCTCAAATTAAGTGGACACTTCTGATTACGTATCATGACGTCTGATGAGTTTACAGGGAGGAAGGAATTCATTTTAAATGGACCACCCTTGCCCGGAAATTCATCACTCGTTCGTCCCCCGACGGTAGCTTGTGGGTGCTTTATATGCGCTACAGTCAATTGAGTGCATGTCTACTTATATTAAATATGTAATTATTAATATACACCAACTGTACGATAGCTATCAAGTTAATTAGCTAACTAACGTTAGTCTGCCTAGCTGGAACAGAAGGAAAATGTTTTCTTTCTACCATTTCCAAAAGATAACCAAACAAAAACATCATTACTTTTACGAGGAGTGTTTGTGCACAATTTCTAACTTTGTTTTTACTTACACTTGTATGTTGAATCCATATTGACGTTGGAGTCTTACGTTTGGGCTTTTCTTAGCGGATGTACAATCGTCTCAAATTGAATTATGGGGCCCCGAAGTGAACATAGTTGTACACTTACAAACTAGAGGTCGGCCGATTATGATTTTTCAACGCCGATACCGATTATTGAAGGGCCATAAATCAAATCAAATGTATTTATATAGCCCTTCGTACATCAGCTGATATCTCAAAGGGCTGTACAGAAACCCAGCCTAAAACCCCAAACAGCAAGCAATGCAGGTGTAGAAGCACGGTGGCTAGGAAAAACCCCCTAGAAAGGCCAAAACCTAGGAAGAAACCTTGAGAGGAACCAGGCTATGTGGGGTGGCCAGTCCTCTTCTGGCTGTGCCGGGTGGAGATTATAACAGAACATGGCCAAGATGTTCAAATGTTCATAAATGACCAGCATGGTCGAATAATAATAAGGCAGAACAGTTGAAACTGGAGCAGCAGCATCGGCCATAAAGCCGATACCGATTAATCGGACGATTTCTATTTATTTATTTATTTATAATAATGACAATTACAACAATACTGAATGAACACTTATTTTAACTTAATATAATACATCAATAAAATCCATTTAGCCTCAAATAAATAATGAAACATTTTCATTTTGGTTTAAATAATGCAAAAAACAAAGTGTTGGAGAAGAAAGTAAAAGTGCAATATGTTCCATGTAAAATATGTGCCATGTAAGAAAGCTAAAGTTTCAGTTCCTTGCTCAGAACATAAGAACATATGAAAGCTGGTGGTTCCTTTTAACACGAGTCTTCAATATTCCCAGGTAAGAAGTTTTAGGTTGTAGTTATTATAGGAATTATAGGACTTTTTCCCTCTGTACCATTTGTATTTCATTAACCTTTGACTATTGGATGTTCTTATAGGCACTTTAGTATTGCCAGTATAGCTTCCGTCCCTCTCCTCGCTCCTCCCTGGGCTCGAACCAGCAACACATCGACAATTAGCGCGCGCTAACTAGCTAGCCATTTCACTTCGGTTACACGAGCCTCATCTCGGGAGTTGATAGGCTTGAAGTCATGAACAGCGCAATGCTTGACGCACAACGAAGAGCTGCTGGCAAAACGAACGAAAGTGCTGTTTGAATGAATGTTTACGCGCCTGCTTCTGCCTACCACCGCCCAGTCAGATACTTGTATGCTCAGTCAGATTATATGCAAGACAGGACACGCTAGATAATATCTAGTAATATCAACCATGTGTAGTTAACTAGTGATTATGATTGATTGTTTTTTATAAGATAAGTTTAATGCTAGCTCGCAACTTACCTTGGCTAACTGCATTCGCGTAACTCCTTGTGGAGTGCAACGAGAGAGAGGCAGGTCGTTATTGCGTTGGACTAGAAAGATTGGAACCCCCGAGCTGACAAGGTGAAAATCTTTCGTTCTGCCCATGAACAAGGCAGTTAACCCACTGTTCCTAGGCCGTCATTGAAAATAAGAATGTGTACTTAACTGACTTGCCTAGATAAATAAATATTAAATAAAGGTGTAAAAAAACAAAAAAACAAATAGGCGTCCAAAAATACCGATTTCCGATTGTTATGAAAACTTGAAATCGCCCATTCCGATTATTTGGTCGACCTCTATTGCAAACTCCATTAGAAAACGAAGGCTGAGTGGCTTACGTTGCAAACTTCCCTTGCTTGGCTAATCATTTCGACCGACGATAAATATGGCCGCGGGGATTTCCCCCAAGGGCTTAAGGCGAGAGGGTAAGTAAAGGAGGGTGTGTCTGAGTTTGAAACGCAGCCCATGTCTTCCATGTCCTGTAACTCCTTTTATTCTTTCTTTCTACCTCTTTTCTCCAGGTGGACTCTGTGGATAACTTCACTCCCTCCAACACCCCATCCAGGGACGAGGACTCCAAAAAGTCTCGCTCACGGTCGCCCTCCATGGCCAGCGACGTAGAGCCCATTGAGGTGAACGCTGACCTCTGAATTTTGACCACTACGTTGGTTTATAGCATTAGGTATATGTTTTGCTGTACTCAAATCTCTCTCTCTTCTCCCACACTCCAGTTGATAGACCCACGAACAGTCCAGACCCCCACCATGCGACCAGGAGGCTATGGTAGTATCGGCCGCTCATCACCCAAGGTAAGACCTGACATCCTCCTTGTTCTACTGTTTTAACCACAGTCAATACTTTGTAATGTCAATCCCATGGACCTGACAAAGACCAAGCTAAGATTAATATGCTTACCGTTTCTGTACTTAAATAAAATGTCCCTTTTAATGTGTGTGTGTGTGTGTGTGTGTGTGTGTGTGTGTGTGTGTGCGTGTGTGTGCGCACAACCTTTCTGTATTTGTCCTGTGTTTTGACCAGCCGTCTGTTCTCCTCTGTTTGTCACCTGCAGCCTAAAGCCCACCAGTTTGTGGTGAAGTCCTTCAGTGCTCCCACCAAGTGTAACCAGTGCACCTCTCTGATGGTGGGACTCATTCGCCAGGGCTGCACCTGTGAAGGTAGAACAGGGGAGAAGGGGAGTGATAAACGTGGGGAGGAGGAGAAGAGAGGGAGGAAGACAGATGGGAGAATGAGGAGAGAGGGGGATAAAGGGAGGAAGAGAGATGGGAGAATGAGGAGAGAGGGGGATAAAGGGAGGAAGACAGATGGGAGAATGAGGAGAGAGGGGGATAAAGGGAGGAAGACAGATGGGAGAATGAGGAGAGAGGGGGATAAAGGGAGGAAGACAGATGGGAGAATGAGGAGAGAGGGGGATAAAGGGAGGAAGACAGATGGGAGAATGAGGAGAGAGGGGGTTAAAGGGAGGAAGACAGATGGGAGAATGAGGAGAGAGGAGGATAAAGGGAGGAAGACAGATGGGAGAATGAGGAGAGGGGGATAAAGGGAGGAAGACAGATGGGAGAATGAGGAGAGAGGGGGATAAAGGGAGGAAGACAGATGGGAGAATGAGGAGAGAGGGGGATAAAGGGAGGAAGACAGATGGGAGAATGAGGAGAGAGGGGGATAAAGGGAGGAAGACAGATGGGAGAATGAGGAGAGAGGGGGATAAAGGGAGGAAGACAGATGGGAGAATGAGGAGAGAGGGGGATAAAGGGAGGAAGACAGATGGGAGAATGAGGAGAGAGGGGATAAAGGGAGGAAGACAGATGGGAGAATGAGGAGAGAGGGGGATAAAGGGAGGAAGACAGATGGGAGAATGAGGAGAGAGGGGGATAAAGGGAGGAAGACAGATGGGAGAATGAGGAGAGAGGGGGATAAGGGAGGAAGACAGATGGGAGAATGAGGAGAGGGGGATAAAGGGAGGAAGACAGATGGGAGAATGAGGAGAGAGGGGGATAAAGGGAGGAAGACAGATGGGAGAATGAGGAGAGAGGGGATAAAGGGAGGAAGACAGATGGGAGAATGAGGAGAGAGGGGGATAAAGGGAGGAAGACAGATGGGAGAATGAGGAGAGAGGGGGATAAAGGGAGGAAGACAGATGGGAGAATGAGGAGAGAGGGGGATAAAGGGAGGAAGACAGATGGGAGAATGAGGAGAGAGGGGGATAAAGGGAGGAAGACAGATGGGAGAATGAGGAGAGAGGGGGATAAAGGGAGGAAGACAGATGGGAGAATGAGGAGAGAGGGGGATAAAGGGAGGAAGACTGATGGGAGAATGAGGAGAGAGGGGGATAAAGGGAGGAAGACAGATGGGAGAATGAGGAGAGAGGGGGATAAAGGGAGGAAGAGAGATGGGAGAATGAGGAGAGAGGGGGATAAAGGGAGGAAGACAGATGGGAGAATGAGGAGAGAGGGGGATAAAGGGAGGAAGACAGATGGGAGAATGAGGAGAGAGGGGGATAAAGGGAGGAAGACTGGGATTTGAGAAAAGGGAGTGAAGGAAAAGCTAGGATGGAAGCAGGAAGAGTGAAGTGGGACTAGACCGAGGTGGCAGTACATTCTCTTTTAATGCTTGATGTGGCTATACATGGATAAAAGGCCTCCTCTCCTGTCTGGTCCTGTAGTGTGTAACTTCTCGTGCCACGTGACGTGTGCTGACAAGGCTCCAGCGGTGTGCCCCGTGCCACACGACCAGACCAGGGGGCCGCTGGGCATCGACCCTCAGAGGGGCATTGGCACCGCCTACGAAGGACACGTCAGAGTACGTAAGACACAGAAGATTGTATTTGTTTATGCACTCTTTCAAAAACTTTTGGTTGAAATTTCCTGCTGGAGTAGCTCCCTACATGTGATTTAAAGTGGACCTTTAAAAACATCTATCTTACCTTGTATGTATAGCCTCTCTACCTGTGTGTGTTTGTGAGGTTTGCCTGTTAACGGTGTGTGTGTGTATAATAAAATGTCTGTTTGTAGTACTGGGATGGGAAAAACCCTGCGCAGCCAATAGCTCCCCCAAAAAAGGGTCTGGGTCTATGTGGGAGACTAATGTGTTTGTCTGTCCCTGTGTGTGTTCCCAGGTGCCCAAGCCCACAGGGGTGAAGAAGGGTTGGCAGCGGGCGGTGGCCGTGGTGTGTGATTTCAAGCTCTTCCTGTACGAGCTGGGAGAGGGCAAGACCACAACGCCCAGTGTGGTCGTCAGTCAGGTCATAGACATGAGGTAAGGACTACAACCTGAGCGCTGTCTGAACTACAACTCCCATTGATGGGAGAGAGATGGCTGCTTATTAGTATTACCTCTGGGTTTAGTTCTTTAGTTCACTCTCTCTCCTTTTTTGTTTTCCAGGGATGAGGAGTTTTCAGTCAGCTCTGTTCTGGCGTCGGACGTCATTCATGCCAGTCGCAAGGACATCCCATGTATATTCAGGGTTAGCCTTTTATTCATGAATACATGCATTTATACATTCATAGTTTTACTCAGTGATTACTCCCCCACCTTGTTCCACAGTCTTCAGATTTCTCAGATTTTAACAATACGTCTGCTTTTGTTTGGGAGGCCGTTCTGAAAGCTGTCTCCTCTCTTAGTACCTCTGACCTCTTACCCCTCCAGGTGACGGCATCCCAGCTCTCCCCCTCCTCCAGTCACAAGCCTTCCATCCTGATCCTGGCCGACAGCGACCACGAGAGGAACAAGTGGGTGGGGCTTCTCAACGAGCTGCAGCGCATCCTCAAGAAGAACAAGCTGAAGGAGCGCTTTGTCTACGTGCCCAAAGAGGCCTACGACAGCACGCTGCCGCTCATCAAGACCACGCAGTCCGCCGCTATTATAGGTTGGTGGAGGACGCACACACAGCCTCTTTATTTTGGCCATGTAGTACTGAAGTCAATATATGGACATGAACAAAACTCTATCTGACTAGTTTGTAGTGTAGAGCCATTACATGTTGAGCTGCAGTCTCCCTCTGTCTTTACCATGGTCCTAATGACTGCAGTACAGATGCACCTTTGGCCATGCAGTAGACTCTGAATCAAATGTCCTCTTGTTGTTTTCTCTTCAGATCACGAGCGTGTTGCCCTGGGCAACGAGGAAGGCCTTTATGTCATCCATGTCACCAAAGATGGTAAGACTTTATGACCCACCTGGAGATGGGGAGACTTTAGGACCCACCTGGAGATGGGGAGACTTTAGGACCCACCTGGAGATGGGGAGACTTTAGGACCCACCTGGAGATGGGGAAACTTTAGGACCCACCTGGAGATGGGGAGACTTTAGGACCCACCTGGAGATGGGGAGACTTTAGGACCCACCTGGAGATGGGGAGACCCCTCCTGGAGATGGGGAGACTTTAGGACCCACCTGGAGATGGGGAGACTTTAGGACCCACCTGGAGATGGGGAGACTTTAGGACCCACCTGGAGATGGGGAGACTTTAGGACCCACCTGGAGATGGGGAGACTTTAGGACCCACCTGGAGATGGGGAGACTTTAGGACCCACCTGGAGATGGGGAGACTTTAGGACCCACCTGGAGATGGGGAGACTTTGGAGATGGGGAGACTTTAGGACCCACCTGGAGATGGGGAGACTTTAGGACCCACCTGGAGATGGGGAGACTTTAGGACCCACCTGGAGATGGGGAGACTTTAGGACCCACCTGGAGATGGGGAGACTTTAGGACCCACCTGGAGATGGGGAGACTTTAGGACCCACCTGGAGATGGGGAGACTTTAGGACCCTCCTGGAGATGGGGAGACTTTAGGACCCACCTGGAGATGGGGAGACTTTAGGACCCACCTGGAGATGGGGAGACTTTAGGACCCACCTGGAGATGGGGAGACTTTGGGAGAGGACCCACCTGGAGATGGGGGAGACTTTAGGACCCACCTGGAGATGGGGAGACTTTAGGACCCACCTGGAGATGGGGAGACTTTAGGACCCACCTGGAGATGGACCTGGAGATGGGGAGACTTTAGGACCCACCTGGAGATGGGGAGACTTTAGGACCCACCTGGAGATGGGGAGACTTTAGGACCCACCTGGAGATGGGGAGACTTTAGGACCCACCTGGAGATGGGGAGACTTTAGGACCCACCTGGAGATGGGGAGACTTTAGGACCCACCTGGAGATGGGGAGACTTTAGGACCCACCTGGAGATGGGGAGACTTTAGGACCCACCTGGAGATGGGGAGACTTTAGGACCCACCTGGAGATGGGGAGACTTTAGGACCCACCTGGAGATGGGGAGACTTTAGGACCCACCTGGAGATGGGGAAACTTTAGGACCCACCTGGATATGGGGAGACTTTAGGACCCACCTGGAGAGGGTGATGCACTTCACCCATTATGCAGTTGAATTTTCACCCCGTTAGCTATCACATTGGAGAAGTTTTTGACCACTCTCTCTGCCTGCTCTCTCCCTCTCCTCTCCCCCCTCCTTTTTCCCCGTCCTCTTTCACTTCCTCTTCTCCTTCTCTCTTCTCTGACCTCTCCTGACCTAACAGAGATCATCCGTGTTGGGGACAATAAGAAGGTCCATCACATTGACCTGGTCCCCCAGGAGCAGCTCCTAGCAGTCATCTCTGGCCGTAACCGCCACGTCCGTCTCTTCCCCATGGCCGCGCTGGACGGACGGGAGATGGACTCCTACAAGCTGGCCGAGACCAAGGGCTGCACGGCGCTGGTGTCCGGCTCCGTCCGAAACAACTCCTTCACCTGTCTGTGTGTGGCCATGAAGAGACAGGTCATCTGTTACGAGGTGGGTGGTGTGTGCAGGAAGGATGGGGTTGGTGGGACTTACAAACGAGTCCTTCACCTGTCTGTGTGTGGCCATGAAGAGACAGGTCAGGTCATCTGTTACGAGGTGGGTGGTGTGTGCAGGAAGGATGGGGTTGGTGGGACTTTTACAAGCCGTTTTACTCTTTCGTGTGTTACAAATTATGTAATATAACTTTGCTCATAAAATATATTTGAAACCAATATATAGGCTCTATTTATGGCATTATGAAGGGTCGATTAAGCCTAAAAATATCAAAGAATTAACTCCCAAAATAACAACACGATGGTTCTATGTCTCCCAGGTGAACAAGAGCAAGGCACGTCACCGCCGACTGCAGGAGCTCCAAACCCCAGGTCCCGTCCAGTGGATGGGTCTCCTGAGCGAACGGCTGTGTGTGGGCTACCAGGCTGGCTTCACGCGCTACAGTATCCACGGGGACTGTGCCCCAGTCACCCTGTTGCACCCCGAGGACCACACCCTAGCCTTCATATCCCAGCAGGCCCTGGACGCGCTTTGTGCCGTGGAGATCTCCTCCAAGGAACTACTGCTCTGCTTCTCAGCCATAGGGGTCTACGTGGACTCGCAGGGCCGCCGCTCGCGCCAGCAGGAGTTGATGTGGCCTGCCGTGCCCAACTCTGCCTGTGAGTTCTGAACCAGCACAACTGTGTTAAAGCCCAATTCTGCCACTTTCAACCTCATATTCACTATCCAGCACCATACCAGTGTGTGAAACAGAGCGTTTTTCTGATCTGTGGTTAAAAAGAGAAGAAGAAAGGTCCTAAAAAATTGCTTCTCTGTGACATCACAGGGTAGTATTAAAAGATTTTTTAAAAACATTGATATTCAAAACCTGCAGTGAGTTTCTATCTCAAGGGAAGGTATTGTCTTGCTCACCACGTCACCGCACATTCCATAGTGTTTTAAAAATCACTTTTTAAAATGTTTCAAATTTTGATGATGTAATCGGGCTCAAAAAGGAGTGGGAGGCCCCAGTGCACACCTGAGCAAGAGGACAAGTACATTAGTGTCTAGTTTGACAAAGGCGCCTCACAAGTCCTCAACTGGCAGCTTCATTAAATAGTACCCACAAAACACCAGTCTCAATGTCAACAGTGAAGAGGCGACTCCGAGATGCTGGCCTTCTAGGCAGAGTTACAAAGAAAAAGCCATATCTCAGACTGGCCAATAAAAGATTAAGATGGGCTAAAGAACACAGACACTGGACAGAGGAAGATTGGAAAAAAATGTCATGGGACAGATGAATTTAAGTTTGAGGTGTTCAGATCACAAAGAAGAACATTGGTGAGACGCAGAACAAATGAGAAGATGCTGGAGGGGTGCGCGACTCCCTCTGTCAAGCATGGTGGAGGCAATGTGATGGGAGAGTGGGAGATTTGTACAGGGTAAAAGAGATCTTGAAGAAGGAAGGCTATCACTCCATTTTCCAACGCCATGCCATACCCTGTGGACGGTGCTTAATTGGAGCCAATTTTCTCCTACAAAATGATCCTAAGCACAGCTCCAAACTATGCAATAACTATTTAAGGAAGAAGCAATCAGCTGGTATTCTGTCTGTAATGGAGTGGCCAGCAGAGTCACTGAATCTCAACCCTATTGAGCTGTTGTGGGAGCAGCTTGACCGTATGGTACGTAAGAAGTGCCTATCGAGCAAATCCAACTTGTGGGAGGTGTTTCAGGAAACATGGGGGGAAATCTCTTCAGATTACCTCAACAAATTGACGACTAGAATGCCAAATGTCTGCAAGGCTGTAATTGCCGCAAATTGAGGATTCTTTGACGAAAGCAAAGTTTGAAGGACACAATTATTATTTCAATTAAAATAATTATGACCTTGTCAAAGTCTTTACTATATTTCCTATTCATTTTTCAACTCATTTCAAGTATGTTTTCGTGGAAAACGAGGATATTTAAAACTTTTGAACGGTAGTGTAGCTTTAAGCCTGAAGCTGACGTTGGCCTTCTTTCTCCTCACCAGGTTACAACGCCCCCTACCTGTCAGTGTACAGTGAGAATGCTGTGGATGTTTTTGATGTCAACACCATGGAGTGGATTCAGACCATACCATTGAAGAAGGTGAGAGTATAGAACTGCAGATGTAGCGGAGGGCCGTTAGTCGAATTGGTGTGTGTGCATGGTAGGTTTAACCTTTGACCCCGTTGTATCTTCCTGAAGGTGCGACCTCTGAACCCGGATGGATCCCTGAACCTCCTGGGTCTTGAGACTGTGAGGCTCATCTACTTCAGAAACAAGACTGCAGGTCAGTGACACACAGGAAATGCATCTAGACTGCAGGTCAGTTAGGAGAGGTACACATCTCAATGATTTATTGTGTGTAATTCTCATTCTAATGGTCGTATTCCACAATAGGATTGTGGTGATTTTTTGTTGATGACGTGGTCAATCTTGTTAATATTCCAGAGGGTGACGAGTTGGTGGTTCCTGAGACGTCAGACAACAGCAGGAAGCAGATGGTTCGCAGCATGAACAACAAGAGACACTTCTCCTTCAGAGTCCCTGAGGAGGAGAGGATGCAGCAGAGGAGGTACACTACATAGTACATACTACATAGTACACACTATGTACGGTGCATTCGGTAAGTATTCAGACATTTCAGACCCCTCAACTTTTTCCACATTTTGTTACGTTATAGCCTTATTCTAAACTGGATTAAATAAACATTTTTCCTCATCATTCTACACACAATACCCCAAAATGACAAAGCAAAAACAGGTTAGTAGAAACTTTGGCACATTTGCTAAAATAAAAAACAGAAATACCTTATTTACATAAGTATTCAGACCCTTTTGATATGAGACTCAAAATTGAGCTCAGGTGCATCCTGTTTCCATTGATCATCCGTGGGATGTTTCTATATCTTGAATGGAGTCCTCCTGTGGTAAATTAAATTGATTGGACATGATTTGGAAAGGCACACACCTGCTTTATATAAGGTCCCTCAGTTGGCAGTGTGTGTCAGAGCGAAAAGCTAGCCATAAGGTCGAAGGAAATGTCCGTAGAGCCACAAGACGGGAATGTGTCAAGGCACAGATCTGGGGAAGGGTACCAAAAAATGTTTGTAGCAGTGAAAGTCCCCAAGAACACAGTGGCCTCCATCATTCTTAAATGGAAGAAGTTTAGAACCACCAAGACTCTTCCTAGAGCTGGCCGCGTGGCCAACTGAGCAATTGGGGAGAAGGGCCTTGGTCAGAGAAGTGACCAAGAACCCGATGGTCACTCTGACAGAGCTCAATAGTTCCTCTGTGGAGATGGTTATCCTTCTGGAAGGGTCTTCTATCTCTGCAGCACTCCACCATTCAGGCCTTTATGGTAGACTGGCCAGATGGAAGCCAATCCTCAGTGAAACGCACAACATTCTGCTGTATTGCCAAAAGGAACCAAACGCTTCCGGTGCCGACAGAGATGGCTGCCTCGCTTGTCGTTCCTAGGAAACTATGCAGTATTTTGTTTTTTATGTGTTATTTCTTACATTGGTACCCCAGGTCATCTTAGGTTTTATTACATACAGTCGGGAGGAACTATTGGATATAAGATCAACGTCAACTCACTAACATTACGACCCGGAATACGACTTTCCCGAAGCGGATCCTCTGTTTTGCCCACCACCCAGGACAATGGATCAGATCCCAGCCGGCGATCCAAGACAACGACGCTTTAGAAGGGGCGGTCTTCTGGTCAGGCTCCATAGATGGGCACATCGCGCACCCCTCCCGAGCATACTAATCGCCAATGTCCAGTCCCTTGACAACAAGACGAAATCCGTGCAAGGGGAGCCTTCCAGAGAGACATCAGAGACTGTAACGTTCTTTGTTTCACGGAAACATGGCTGACTCGAGACACGCTATCGGAGTCGATACAGCCAGCTGATTTCTTCACGCATCTCGCTGACAGAAACAAGCATCTTTCTGCTAAGAAGAAGGGCGGGGCTGAATGCCTTATGATTAACGAGACGTGGTGTGATTATAACAATGTACAGGAACTCAAGTCCTTCTGTTCACCTGACCTGACCTCACAATCAAATGCCGACCGCATTACCTACCTAGAGAATTCTCTTGGATTATAATCACAGCCGCATATATCCCCCCCCCAAGCAGACACATCGATGGCCCTGAACAAACTTCATTTGACTCGATGTAAACTGGAAACCACATATCCTGAGGCTGCATTTATTGTCGCTGGGGATTTTAACAAGGATAATCTGAAAACAATGCTCCCTAAATTCTATCAGCATATCGATTGCGAAACCAGGGCTGGCAAAAACCTAGACCATTGTTATTCACAGGAAGGCCAAAAAGATGAAGGACAACAACCATCTGAGCCACTGCCTGTTCACCCTGCCATCATCCAGAAGGCGAGATCAGTACAGGTGCATCAAAGCAGGGACCGAGAGACAGATGTTTTTCAGTCTCAAGGCCATCAGACTGTTTAACAGCTATCACTAACATTGAGTGGCTGCTGCCAACATACTGACTCATCTCCAGCCACTTTAATAATGGAAAAATGGATGTAATACATGTATCACTAGCCACTTTAAACAATGCCACTTCACATAATGTTTACATCCCCTACATTACTCATCTCATATGATATGTATATCCTGTACTCAATATCATCTACTGCATCTTGCCATCTTTATGTAATACATGTATCACTAGCCACTTTAAACAATGCCACTTCACATAATATGTTTATATACCCTACATTACTCATCTCATATGTATATACTGTACTCTTTACCATCCACTGCATCTTGCCTATGCCGTTCTGTACCATCACTCATTCATATATTTTTTTATGTACATATTCTTATTCATTCCTTTACACTTGCGTGTGTTTAAGGTAATTGTTGTGAAATTGTTAGGTTAGATTTTTTGTTGGTTATTACTGCATTGTCGGAAGCACAAGTATTTCGCTACACTCCCATTAACATCTGCTAACCATGTGTATGTGACAAATATAATTTGATTTAAAGACTCTCAGACCATGAGAAACAAAGATGCTCTGGTCTGAGGAAAACCAAGATTGAACTCTTTGGCCTGAATACCAAGCATCATGTCTGGAGGAAACCTGGCAACATCCCTACGGTGAAGCATGTTGGTGGCAGCATCATGATGTGGGGATGTTTTTCAGTGGCAGGGCCTGGAAGACTAGTCAGGATCGAGGGAAAGATGAACTTAGCAAAGTACAGAGAGATCCTTGATGAAAACCTGCTCCAGAGCTGGGGACCTCAGACTGGGGCGACGGTTCACCTTCCAACAGGACAACGACCCTAGGCACACAGCCAAGACAATGCAGGAATGGCTTCGGGACAAGTCTCGGAATGTCCTTGAGTGGCCCAGCCAGAGCCTGAACCCGATCGAACATCTCTGGAGAGACCTGCAAATAGCTGTGCAGCAATGCTCCCCATCCAACATGACAGAGCTTGAGAGAATCTGCAGAGAGGAATGTGAGGAACTCCCCAAATACAGGTGTGAGCCATACCCATGAAGACTCAAGGCTGTAATCGCTGCCAAGGGTTGTTCAACGAAGTTTTGAGTAAAGGATCTGAATACTTATGCAAATGTGATATTTCATTATTTTTTTGTGTGTCTAAAAACCTGTTTTTGTTTTGTCATTATGGGGTATTGTGTGTAGATTGATGAGAGGGGGGGGAAACAATTTCATCCATTTTAGAATAAGACTGTAACGTAACAGAATGTGGAAAAAGTCAATGGGTCTGAATATTTTCTGAATGCACTATAGTAAACACTACATAGTACAAACTGTACACTACATAGAAGACACTGCATAGTACACACTACATAGTACACACTATAGATGCTTCTTATTCAGAGACCCAGAGAATGAGAGACTGCAGCAGAGGATGTACACTATTACACCCTACATAGTACACTATAGACGCTTCTCCTTCACTCTCCACAGGGGCATTCAGTCAGCTGATCTGTGTGTGTCCCTTGTGTAGGGAGATGCTGAGAGACCCAGAGATGAGGAACAAGCTGATCTCCAACCCCACCAACTTCAACCACGTGGCCCACATGGGACCTGGAGACGGCATCCAGATTCTCAAAGACCTGCCCATGGTAAGAACCCCAACAGTCCATTTCAATCTGCTTTAGTCTATACCAGATCCTCAGTAAAGACCTGCCCATGGTAAGAACCCCAACAGTCCATTTCAATCTGCTTTAGTCTATACCAGATCCTCAGTAAAGACCTGCCCATTGTAAGAACCCCAACAGTCCATTTCAATCTGCTTTAGTCTATACCAGATCCTCAGTAAAGACCTGCCCAAGGTAAGAACCCCAACAGTCCATTTCAATCTGCTTTAGTCTATACCAGATCCTCAGTAAAGACCTGCCCATGGTAAGAACCCCAACAGTCCATTTCAGTCTGCTTTAGTCTATACCAGATCATCAGTAAAGACCTGCCCGTGGTAAGACAGACCACTACAGTACATATCAGTCTGCTTTGTAAAGACCTGCCCGTGGTAAGACAGACAATATCAGTCTGCTTTGTAAAGACCTGCCTGTGGTAAGACAGACCACTACAGTCCATATCAGTCTGCCCGTGGTAAGACAGACCACTACAGTCCATATCAGTCTGCCTGTGGTAAGACAGACCACTACAGTCCATATCAGTCTGCTTTGTAAAGGCCTGCCAGTGGTAAGACAGACAACTACAGTCCATATCAGTCTGCCCGTGGTAAGACAGACCACTACAGTCCATATCAGTATGCTTTGTAAAGACCTGCCCGTGGTAAGACAGACCACTACAGTCCATATCAGTCTGCTTTGTAAAGACCTGCCCGTGGTAAGACAGACCACTACAGTCCATATCAGTCTGCCCGTGGTAAGACAGACCACTACAGTCCATATCAGTCTGCTTTGTAAAGACCTGCCCGTGGTAAGACAGACCACTACAGTCCATATCAGTCTGCCCGTGGTAAGACAGACCACTACAGTCCATATCAGTCTGCTTTGTAAAGACCTGCCCGTGGTAAGACAGACCACTACAGTCCATATCAGTCTGCTTTGTAAAGACCTGCCCGTGGTAAGACAGACCACTACAGTCCATATCAGTCTGCTTTGTGAAGACCTGCCTGTGGTAAGACAGACCACTACAGTACATATCAGTCTGCTTTGTAAAGACCTGCCCATGGTAAGACAGACTACTACAGTCCATATCAGTCTGCTTTGTAAAGACCTGCCTGTGGTAAGACAGACCACTACAGTCCATATCAGTCTGCTTTGTAAAGACCTGCCTGTGGTAAGACAGACCACTACAGTCCATATCAGTCTGCTTTGTAAAGACCTGCCTGTGGTAAGACAGACCACTACAGTCATATCAGTCTGCTTTGTAAAGACCTGCCTGTGGTAAGACAGACCACTACAGTCCATATCAGTCTGCTTTGTAAAGACCTGCCTGTGGTAAGACAGACCACTACAGTCCATATCAGTCTGCTTTGTAAAGACCTGCCCGTGGTAAGACAGACCACTACAGTCCATATCAGTCTGCTTTGTAAAGACCTGCCCGTGGTAAGACAGACCACTACAGTCCATATCAGTCTGCTTTGTAAAGACCTGCCTGTGGTAAGACAGACCACTACAGTCCATATCAGTCTGCTTTGTAAAGACCTGCCTGTGGTAAGACAGACCACTACAGTCCATATCAGTCTGCTTTGTAAAGACCTGCCTGTGGTAAGACAGACCACTACAGTCATATCAGTCTGCTTTGTAAAGACCTGCCCGTGGTAAGACAGACCACTACAGTCCATATCAGTCTGCTTTGTAAAGACCTGCCTGTGGTAAGACAGACCACTACAGTCCATATCAGTCTGCTTTGTAAAGACCTGCCTGTG
The DNA here is from genome assembly GCF_023373465.1 of Oncorhynchus keta. Classification (NCBI taxonomy): domain Eukaryota; kingdom Metazoa; phylum Chordata; class Actinopteri; order Salmoniformes; family Salmonidae; genus Oncorhynchus; species Oncorhynchus keta. The sequence continues at coordinate 31,993,645 of NC_068428.1, forward strand.
GTAAGACAGACCACTACAGTCCATATCAGTCTGCTTTGTAAAGACCTGCCTGTGGTAAGACAGACCACTACAGTCCATATCAGTCTGCTTTGTAAAGACCTGCCCGTGGTAAGACAGACCACTACAGTCCATATCAGTCTGCTTTGTAAAGACCTGCCTGTGGTAAGACAGACCACTACAGTCCATATCAGTCTGCTTTGTAAAGACCTGCCCGTGGTAAGACAGACCACTACAGTCCATATCAGTCTGCTTTGTAAAGACCTGCCCGTGGTAAGACAGACCACTACAGTCCATATCAGTCTGCTTTGTAAAGACCTGCCTGTGGTAAGACAGACCACTACAGTCCATATCAGTCTGCTCTGTAAAGACCTGCCTGTGGTAAGACAGACCACTACAGTCCATATCAGTCTGCTTTGTAAAGACCTGCCTGTGGTAAGACAGACCACTACAGTCCATATCAGTCTGCTTTGTAAAGACCTGCCCGTGGTAAGACAGACCACTACAGTCCATATCAGTCTGCTTTGTAAAGACCTGCCTGTGGTAAGACAGACCACTACAGTCCATATCAGTCTGCTTTGTAAAGACCTGCCTGTGGTAAGACAGACCACTACAGTCCATATCAGTCTGCTTTGTAAAGACCTGCCTGTGGTAAGACAGACCACTACAGTCCATATCAGTCTGCTTTGTAAAGACCTGCCTGTGGTAAGACAGACCACTACAGTCCATATCAGTCTGCTTTGTAAAGACCTGCCTGTGGTAAGACAGACCACTACAGTCCATATCAGTCTGCTTTGTAAAGACCTGCCTGTGGTAAGACAGACCACTACAGTCCATATCAGTCTGCTTTGTAAAGACCTGCCTGTGGTAAGACAGACCACTACAGTCCATATCAGTCTGCTTTGTAAAGACCTGCCCGTGGTAAGACAGACCACTACAGTCCATATCAGTCTGCTTTGTAAAGACCTGCCTGTGGTAAGACAGACCACTACAGTCCATATCAGTCTGCTTTGTAAAGACCTGCCTGTGGTAAGACAGACCACTACAGTCCATATCAGTCTGCTTTGTAAAGACCTGCCTGTGGTAAGACAGACCACTACAGTCCATATCAGTCTGCTTTGTAAAGACCTGCCTGTGGTAAGACAGACCACTACAGTGTGTCCATAGATTTCTGCTCGGTATTTGTTCCTCTTTTATCTGTGTTTGTATGTTTGTTGTCGTTTGTGATTTAATGTCTATATGTGTGGTCATCATCTCTATATAAATTGTTGTATGTATGCATATGTGTTCATATTTGTATCATTATGTGAATATGTGTATTCACACATTTTTCTGTCTTTGTGTTTTCATCTCCATAATCTATATATCTTCTGTGCTCATCTGTCTCTGTGCTCATCTGTCTCTGTGCTCATCTGTCTCTGTGCTCATCTGTCTCTGTCCTCATCTGTCTCTGTGCTCATCTGTCTCTGTGCTCATCTGTCTCTGTGCTCATCTGTCTCTGTGCTCATCTGTCTCTGTCCTCATCCGTCCCCGTCGGTCTCTGTCCTCTCCTGTCTTAATGCAGAACTTGCGTGTTCAGGAGAGTCGTGCTGCAGGCTTCAGTGGCTCCGTGTCCATCCCCTCCATCACTAAAAACAGAGCCGAGCCGGGACGGTCCATGAGCGCCAGCAGTGGACTGGGCATCCGTAAGTACCACACTACCAAACACACTAGGCTAGTAGGCTTGATAAATAAATATTGTATAATAAAAGGGGGATTAAAAAAGCATTGTTATAAATCTAGGACTGGGTAGTGAAATGGTGTGCCTGTTACTAATGAAAAAGGGAAAGTAGATTTATATGCATTTGTGTTGTATTGACTGATACAAATGATTATCTTCCATTCCTACCTCCCCCTCTCCCCTTATCTGTCCCCCTCTCTCCCCATTCCTACCTCCCCCTCTCCCCTTCTCTGTCCCCCTCTCTCCCCATTCCTACCTCCCCCACTCCCCTTATCTGTCCCTCTCTCTCCCCATTCCTACCTCCCCCTCTCCCCTTATCTGTCCCTCTCTCTCCCCATTCCTACCTCCCCCTCTCCCCTTATCTGTCCCCCTCTCTCCCCATTCCTACCTCCCCCACTCCCCTTCTCTGTCCCCCTCTCTCCCCATTCCTACCTCCCCCTCTCCCCTTATCTGTCCCTCTCTCTCCCCATTCCTACCTCCCCCTCTCCCCTTATCTGTCCCCCTCTCTCCCCATTCCTACCTCCCAATCTCCCCTTCTCTGTCCCTCTCTCTCCCCATTCCTACCTCCCCCTCTCCCCTTCTCCCCCTCTCTCCCCATTCCTACCTCCCCTCTCCCCTTCTCTGTCCCCCCTCTCCCCATTCCTACCTCTCCCTTCTCTGTCCCCCTCTCTCCCCATTCCTACCTCTCCCCTTCTCTGTCCCCCTCTCTCCCCTTCTCTGTCCCCCTCTCTCCCCATTCCTACCTCCCCTCTCCCCTTATCTGTCCCTCTCTCTCCCCACCTCCCCTCTCCCCCTGTCCTCTGTCCCCCTACCTTCCTACTCCCCCACTCCTTCTCTGTCCCTCTGTCCCCATTCCCTCTCTCCCCTTCTCTGTCCCCCTCTCTCCCCATTCCCTCTCCCCTTCTCTGTTCCTCCCCTCCCCTCCTTCTCTGTCCCCCCTTCCCTTCTCTGTCCCTCTCTCTCCCCATTCCTACCTCCCCCTCTGTCCCCCCTCCCCTTCTCTGTCCCCCTCTCTCCCCATTCCTACCTCCCCCTCTCCCCTTATCTGTCCCTCTCTCTCCCCATTCCTACCTCCCAATCTCCCCTTATCTGTCCCTCTCTCTCCCCATTCCTACCTCCCCACTCCCCTTATCTGTCCCTCTCTCTCCCCATTCCTACCTCCCCTCTCCCCTTATCTGTCCCTCTCTCTCCCCATTCCTACCTCCCCTCTCCCCTTATCTGTCCCTCTCTCTCCCCATTCCTACCTCCCCCACTCCCCTTATCTGTCCCTCTCTCTCCCCATTCCTACCTCCCCTCTCCCCTTATCTGTCCCCTCTCTCCCCATTCCTACCTCCCCTCTCCCCTTATCTGTCCCCCTCTCTCCCCATTCCTACCTCCCCCTCTCCCCCCTCTCCCCATTCCTACCTCCTTCTCTCTCTGTCCCTCTCTCTCCCCATTCCTACCTCTCCCCCCCCTTCTCTGTCCTCTCCCCATTCCTACCTCCCCATTCCTCCCCTCTCCCCTTCTCTCTCCCCCTCTCTCCCCATTCCTACCCTCCCCTTCCCCCTCTGTCCCCCCCCTCTCTCCCCATTCCCCACCTACCCCCCTCTCCCCTTCTCTGTCCCCCTCTCTCCCCATTCCTACCTCCCCCTCTCCCCTTCTCTGTCCCTCTCTCTCCCCATTCCTACCTCCCCCTCTCCCCTTCTCTGTCCCTCTCTCTCCCCATTCCTACCTCCCCCTCTCCCCTTCTCTGTCCCTCTCTCTCCCCATTCCTACCTCCCCTCTCCCCTTCTCTGTCCCTCTCTCTCCCCATTCCTACCTCCCCCTCTCCCCTTCTCTGTCCCCCTCTCTCCCCATTCCTACCTCCCCCTCTCCCCTTCTCTGTCCCCCTCTCTCCCCATTCCTACCTCCCCCTCTCCCCTTCTCTGTCCCTCTCTCTCCCCATTCCTACCTCCCCTCTCTCCCCATTCCTACCTCCCCCTCTCCCCTTCTCTGTCCCCCTCTCTCCCCATTCCTACCTCCCCCTCTCCCCTTCTCTGTCCCTCTCTCTCTCCCCAATCCTCTCTTTCTTCCCCATCCCTTTTTATTTTTCTCTCTCTCCAGGTTCGTCATCTCAGAACGGCAGTGCGTTGAGGAGAGAGCTCTCTGGGGGTAGCTACAGTTCTAAGCGCCAAACCATGACCTCTCCCTCCGAGAGCTCCTTGTCCTCCGGAGGGGGTATGGACGGCTGCAGCGACGCACCCCTCTCCCAATTCGACAGAGAGGTATGTGACCAGCCTAGCGTACTCCCTCCCTAGGGTGCCTGGGTGAAGTGCACTTGATTAAGGCTAATAAAACTAAACTACTAACAATTGGGTAGAATTGTGTTGAATCGGGTGAATGTAATAATAATATAATAATATATGCCATTTAGCAGACGCTTTTATCCAAAGCGACTTACAGTCATGTGTGCATACATTCTACGTATGGGTGGTCCCGGGGATTGAACCCACTACCCTGGCGTTACAAGCGCCATGCTCTACCAACTGAGCTACAGAAGGACCACGAATGTCTCATGATATACCATTAGGACTTGAAGTTGTTCTGATCAGTCATATCTCGTAGTGTTCTGAGTTGTATTTTGGTTGTGATAGTTAAATGGATGGGTCTGAAATAACGTTTAATGAATCATTTGAGCACAGTTGCTCTAAATATGACACGGATCACTCAGGTGAGAAATGGTGCCATATCAATACACAGAGAGTAAAAATACTCTACCTATAATATAGAATATATCAAACATATACATATCAAAGTGTTCCCCATAACTCTGCCACCACCACATCCACCACCCAGCCTCCGTGTTCTCGTGCCTCTCGCCTCATCCCATCCCTTCCTCAATCCGATTGGTTCTTGGCACCAGCATGCTATCCCCATCACAGCCCCTCACAGGGAACTCAATCAGCCCCCTACCCTACCCAATCCTGACCCCAGCCACCCCCTATGGTTTTTATTTTTTATTTTTTTATTTTACCTTTATTTAACCAGGCAAGTCAGTTAAGAACAAATTCTTATTTAATGACGGCCTGGGAACAGTGGGTTAGTAGAGATTAGTACCTTGTCAGCTCGGGGGTTTGAATTTGCACCCTTCCGGTTCCTAGTCCAACGCTCTAACCACTAGGCTACCCTGCACATGGCCTCTCCTCTCCCACCTGCAGCCTCAACCACCCACCCAGCCAGATGTATCTATAATTCACCCTTAACTACGGATTCAGGGTCAGATAGTTCTTCATCCTCCTAATGGTTCAGGTTAGATTTGGCGTATAATAATCTGGTCCTAGATCTGTGATTAAGAGCCATTTTTACCTCAAGCATCTAGCCATCCTCCAACAGTGATTCTAGCCTTAGCTAACCATCCTGCCTTTGGCTCCCTCTTCTGGCCTGGCTGTCTACCATACCAACCCCCTCCCTCAGACCTGGCTGACTGTCGACCGTACCCCCCCCTCCTTCAGACCTGGCTGACTGTCTACCGTACCACCCTCCCTCAGACCTGGCTGACTGTCGACTGTACCACCCTCCCTCAGACCTGGCTGACTGTCTACTGTACCACCCCTCCCTCAGACCTGGCTGACTGTCTACCGTACCACCCTCCCTCAGACCTGGCTGACTGTCTACTGTACCACCCTCCCTCAGACCTGGCTGACTGTCGACTGTACCACCCTCCCTCAGACCTGGCTGACTGTCTACTGTACCACCCTCCCTCAGACCTGGCTGACTGTCTACCGTACCCCCCCTCCTTCAGACCTGGCTGACTGTCTACAGTACCACCCTCCCTCAGACCTGGCTGACTGTCTACTGTACCACCCTCCCTCAGACCTGGCTGACTGTCTACTGTACCACCCTCCTTCAGACCTGGCTGACTGTCTACTGTACCACCCCTCCTTCAGACCTGGCTGACTGTCTACTGTACCACCCTCCCTCAGACCTGGCTGACTGTCTACTGTACCACCCCCACTGTTCCTCATACCTGGCTGACTGTCTACCGTACCACCCTCCCTCAGACCTGGCTGACTGTCTACTGTACCACCCTCCCTCAGACCTGGCTGACTGTCTACCGTACCCCCCCTCCTTCAGACCTGGCTGACTGTCTACCGTACCACCCTCCCTCAGACCTGGCTGACTGTCTACCGTACCCCCCCTCCTTCAGACCTGGCTGACTGTCTACCGTACCCCCCTCCTTCAGACCTGGCTGACTGTCTACAGTACCACCCTCCCTCAGACCTGGCTGACTGTCTACTGTTCCACCCCTCCTTCAGACCTGGCTGACTGTCTACCGTACCACCCTCCTTCAGACCTGGCTGACTGTCTACCTTACCACCCCTCCTTCAGACCTGGCTGACTGTCTACTGTACCACCCTCCCTCAGACCTGGCTGACTGTCTACTGTACCACCCTCCCTCAGACCTGGCTGACTGTCTACTGTACCACCCTCCCTCAGACCTGGCTGACTGTCTACCGTACCCCCCCCTCCTTCAGACCTGGCTGACTGTCTACTGTACCACCCTCCCTCAGACCTGGCTGACTGTCTACTGTACCACCCTCCCTCAGACCTGGCTGACTGTCCACTGTACCACCCTCCCTCAGACCTGGCTGACTGTCTACTGTACCACCCTCCTTCAGACCTGGCTGACTGTCTACCGTACCACCCCTCCTTCAGACCTGGCTGACTGTCTACTGTACCACCCTCCCTCAGACCTGGCTGACTGTCTACTGTACCACCCCCACTGTTCCTCATACCTGGCTGACTGTCTACCGTACCACCCTCCCTCAGACCTGGCTGACTGTCTACTGTACCACCCTCCCTCAGACCTGGCTGACTGTCTACCGTACCCCCCTCCTTCAGACCTGGCTGACTGTCTACCGTACCACCCTCCCTCAGACCTGGCTGACTGTCTACCGTACCCCCCCTCCTTCAGACCTGGCTGACTGTCTACCGTACCCCCCCCTCCTTCAGACCTGGCTGACTGTCTACAGTACCACCCTCCCTCAGACCTGGCTGACTGTCTACTGTTCCACCCCTCCTTCAGACCTGGCTGACTGTCTACCGTACCACCCTCCTTCAGACCTGGCTGACTGTCTACCGTACCACCCCTCCTTCAGACCTGGCTGACTGTCTACTGTACCACCCTCCCTCAGACCTGGCTGACTGTCTACTGTACCACCCTCCCTCAGACCTGGCTGACTGTCTACTGTACCACCCTCCCTCAGACCTGGCTGACTGTCTACCGTACCCCCCCTCCTTCAGACCTGGCTGACTGTCTACCGTACCCCCTCCTTCAGACCTGGCTGACTGTCTACTGTACCACCCTCCCTCAGACCTGGCCGACTGTCTACTGTACCACCCTCCCTCAGACCTGGCTGACTGTCTACCGTACCCCCCCTCCTTCAGACCTGGCTGACTGTCTACTGTACCACCCTCCCTCAGACCTGGCTGACTGTCTACTGTACCACCCTCCTTCAGACCTGGCTGACTGTCTACTGTACCACCCTCCCTCAGACCTGGCTGACTGTCTACTGTACCACCCCCACTGTTCCTCATACCTGGCTGGCTCCATTGTGATTTGTGCCTGCCCCCATCTCACTCCCCCCCAGCCCTCTCCTCTACGCTCCCCACAGCCCCAGCATGTTGTTCTCTGGGCTGGGCCGCTGAGTCTGTAACTCTTACCTCTCCAGTGGCAGGCGGTCTCACCATCGGAGAAGACCCCTGATCTGAAAAGGGCTTTAAGGACCCTGCTTAGTAAGATGAAGGTAATGTCAGCACCCATACACATACAACCAACCCAGACACACTGTATCCTCAACCACACACACACACACACAGTCGTGAAGCTTTGCCCCAAAGCCACCATCAGTCCCCCTCCTGTCCACTGCACCATTTCAGCATCTGATGGCCATGTCACAGATGCCCTGCCCCCCCCCCTTGTCTCTGGCTAGAGGGTTGTTGCTCGTCCCCCTCTCCCCTGGCCTGCTCTAGTGTGGCTCCGCTCTTAGGTTCCTGAATTGGTTTTCAGAATAGTGTGTCACCATCCTCGACCCTGCATGTTTTGTCTGTTTCCATATTCTCCCCCTGTGGCCTAACCCTGGGACCTAACCCTAACCCTGGGACCTAACCCTAACCCTGGGACCTAACCCTGGGACCTAACCCTAACCCTGGACCTAACCCTGGGACCTAACCCTGGGACCTAACCCTAACCCTGGGACCTAACCCTGGGACCTAACCCTAACCCTGGGACCTAACCCTAACCCTGGGACCTAACCCTGGGACCTAACCCTAACCCTGGGACCTAACCCTAACCCTGGGACTTAACCCTAACCCTGAACCCTGGGACCTAACCCTGGGACCTAACCCTCTGGCCTTCCCCTTACACTAACCCTGTGGCCTTCCCCTGACCCCAACTCTGTGGCCTACCCCTTATACTAACCCTGTGGCCTTCCCCTAACTCTGTGGCCTACCCCTAACCCTAACTCTGTGGCCTACCCCTTATACTAACCCTGTGGCCTGCCCCTAACCCTAACTCTGTGGCCTACCCCTTATACTAACCCTGTGGCCTTCCCCTAACCCTAACTCTGTGGCCTAACCCTAACTCTGTGGCCTACCCCTTATACTAACCCTGTGGCCTGCCCCTAACCCGAACTCTGTGGCCTACCCCTTATACTAACCCTGTGGCCTTCCCCTTATACTAACCCTGTGGCCTGCCCCTAACCCTGTGGCCTTCCCCTGACCCTAACTCTGTGACCTTCCCCTAACTCTGTGGCCTACCCCTTATACTAACCCTGTGGCCTTCCCCTAACCCTAACCCTGTGGCCTACCCCTTACACTAACCCTGTGGCCTACCCCTTACACTAACCCTGTGGCCTACCCCTTACACTAACCCTGTGGCCTTCCCCTTATACTAACCCTGCGGCCTTCCCCTTATACTAACCCTGCCCCTACCCCTGTGGCCTACCCCTTACACTAACCCTGTGGCCTACCCCTTACACTAACCCTGTGGCCTTCCCCTTATACTAACCCTGTGGCCTTCCCCTTATACTAACCCTGTGGCCTTCCCCTGACCCTAACCCTGTGGCCTTCCCCTAACCCTGTGGCCTTCCCCTGACCCTAACCCTGTGGCCTTCCCCTGACCCTAACCCTGTGGCCTTCCCCTAACCCTAACTCTGTGGCCTACCCCTTATACTAACCCTGTGGCCTGCCCCTAACCCTGTGGCCTTCCCCTGACCCTAACTCTGTGACCTTCCCCTTATACTAACCCGGTGGCCTTCCCCTAACTCTGTGGCCTACCCCTTATACTAACCCTGTGGCCTTCCCCTAACCCTAACTCTGTGGCCTACCCCTTATACTAACCCTGTGGCCTTCCCCTAACCCTAACTCTGTGGCCTACCCTTTATACTAACCATGTGGCCTGCCCCTACCCCTGTGGCCTACCCCTTACACTAACCCTGTGTCCTACCCCTTACACTAACCCTGTGGCCTTCCCCTGACCCTAACCCTGTGGCCTTCCCCTGACCCTAACCCTGTGGCCTTCCCCTGACCCTAACTCTGTGGCCTTCCCCTGACCCTAACTCTGTGGCCTTCCCCTGACCCTAACTCTGTGGCCTTCCCCTGACCCTAACTCTGTGGCCTTCCCCTGACCCTAACTCTGTGGCCTTCCCCTGACCCTAACTCTGTGGCCTTCCCCTGACCCTAACTCTGTGGCCTTCCCCTGACCCTAACTCTGTGGCCTACCCCTTATACTAACCCTGTGGCCTACCCCTTACACTAACCCTGTGGCCTACCCCCTACACTAACCATGTGGCCTACCCCCTAACACTAACCCTGTGGCCTACCCCTAACTAACCCTGTGGCCTACCCCTATACTAACCTGTGGCCTACCCTACACTAACCCTGTGGCCTACCCCTAACACTAACCCCCCTGACCCTAACTAACCCTGTGGCCTACCCCCTTACACTAACCCTGTGGCCTACCCCCTAACTAACCCTGTGGCCTACCCCTATACTAACCCTGTGGCCTACCCCTACACTAACCCTGTGGTCTACCCCTAACACTAACCCTGTGGCCTACCCCCTACACTAACCCTATGGCCTACCCCTAACACTAACCCTGTGGCCTACCCCTTACACTAACCCTGTGGCCTACCCCTTACACTAACCCTGTGGCCTACCCCTACACTAACCCTGTGGCCTACCCCCTATACTAACCCTGTGGCACTAACCCCTACCCCTATACTAACCCTGTGGCCTACCCCTAACACTAACCCTGTGGCCTAACACTAACCCTGTGGCCTACCCCTACACTACCCCACTAACCCTGTGGCCTACCCTGGCCTACACTAACCCTGTGGCCTACCCCTACTAACCCTGTGGCCTACCCCTAACCCTGTGGCCTACCCCTATACTAACCCTGTGGCCTACCCCCTATACTAACCCTGTGGCCTACCCCCTATACTAACCCTGTGGCCTACCCCACTAACCCTGTGGCCTACCCCCTATACTAACCCTGTGGCCTACCCCCTACTAACCCTGTGGCCTATCCCCTAACACTAACCCTGTGGCCTATCCCCTAACACTAACCCTGTGGCCTATCCCCTAACACTAACCCTGTGGCCTATCCCCTAACACTAACCCTGTGGCCTATCCCCTAACACTAACCCTGTGGCCTAGCCCCTAACACTAACCCTGTGGCCTACCCCCTATACTAACCCTGTGGCCTACCCCCTATACTAACCCTGTGGCCTACCCCCTATACTACCCTGTGGCCTACCCCCAACCCTGTGGCCTACCCCTACCAACCCTGTGGCCTACCCCCTATACCAACCCTGTGGCCTACCCCCTATACCAACCCTGTGGCCTACCCCCTATACCAACCCTGTGGCCTACCCCCTATACCAACCCTGTGGCCTACCCCCTATACCAACCCTGTGGCCTACCCCCTATACCAACCCTGTGGCCTACCCCCTATACCAACCCTGTGGCCTACCCCCTATACCAACCCTGTGGCCTACCCCCTATACCAACCCTGTGGCCTACCCCCTATACTAACCCTGTGGCCTACCCCCTAAACTAACCCTGTGGAAATCCAACCATAACCATTAGTGTATGTTCTGACTGATTATCAGGAATATCCTATGGATACTGTGGCTCTCCTCTCTCATAGGCCATTATGGTACCTGTGGACAGTTGTTGCGCCCACAGCCGAAGCCTACTGTAGAAATAGCCATAGAAGTGAAACATTGTTTGTGAAACAACTGTTTCCTCTGTGAGAAACAACTCCATCACTCTACCTCCCTTAAAGTGTTGAAAAAATTCCCTTCACTATCCTAAAATTGCCAGGTTTTCCAGATATCCTAGTTGGAAGATTTCCGGAATCAGGATGAAATGAGCAGGACATTTCTGGAAAACCTGTCAATTTGGAAAGTTACTGGAGTTTTGAAACCCTACTAGGGAGACACTCTCAAACCTGGTTTCCCTAACTCGTGTCTCAATGCTGTCCACGACATTACACTGTACTATAGTAGGCATGGCATATCATTTTGGAGGACCAACAGGCTTTTGTTCCACCTCAGCACTAACACACACACACACACACACACACACACACAATCGTGCTAAACTAATTGTGGTATAGCTTCAAGACCAGTGGTACAGTGCCTTCGGAAAGTATTCAGATCCCTTGACTTTGTTACATTACAGCCTTATTCTAAAATGTATTAAATATATTTTTTCATCAATCTACACACAATACCCCATAATAACAAAGCAAAAACAGGTTTTTATAAATGTTTGCAAATTATTAAAATTAAAAAACAAATACCTTATTTAAATAAGTATTCAGACCCTTTGCTATGAGAATCGAAATTGAGCTCAGGTGCATCCTGTTTTCATTGATCATCCTTGAGATGTTTCTACAACTTGATTGGAGTCCATCTGTGGTAAATTAAATTAATTGGACGTGATTTGGAAAGGCACAATCCTGTCTATATAAGGTCCAACAGTTGACAGTGCATGTCAGAGCAAAAACCAAGCCATGAGGTAGAAGGAATTGTCTAGAGCTCAGAGATAGGATTGTGTCGGCACAGATCTGGGGAAGGGTACCAAAAAATGTTTAGAGCATTGAAGGTGTCCAAGAACAAAGTGGCCTCCATCATTCTTAAATGGAAGAAGTTTGGAACCACCAAACTCTTCCTAGAGCTGGCAGCCCGGCCAAACTGAGCAATCGGGGGAGAAGGGCCTTGGTCAGGGAGGTGACCAAGAGCATGATGGTCACTCTGACAGAGCCTTCGAGAAGGACAACCATCTCTGCAGCACTCCACCAATCAGGCCTTTATGGTAGAGTGGCCAGACGGAAGCCACTCCTCAGTAAAAGGCACGTGACAGCCAGCTTGGAGTTGTCCAAAAGGAACCTAAAGACTCTCAGACCATGAGAAACAATATTCTCTGGGCTGATGAAACCAAGATGAAAGTTTTTGGCCTGAATGCCAAGTGTCACATCTTGAAGAAACCTGGCACTATCCCTACAGTGAAGCATGGTGGTGACAGCATCATGCTGTGGGGATGTTTTTTCAGAGGCAGGGACTGGGGGACTAGTCAGGATCGAGGCAAAGATGAATGGAGCAAAGTACAGCAAGATCCTTGACAAAAACCTGCTCCAGAGCCCTCAGGACCTCAGAATGGGGGCGAAGTTTCATCTTTCAACAGGACAATGACGCTAAGCACACAGCCAAGAGAACACAGGAGTAGCTTCATGACAAGTCTCAATGTCCTTGAGTGGCCCAGCCAGAGCCGGACTTGAACTCAATCGAACATTTCTGGAGAGACCTGAAAATAGCTGTGCAGCAATGGTCCCCATCCAACCTGACAGAGCTTGAGAGGATCTGCAGAGAAGAATGGGAGAAACTCCCCAAATACAGATGTGCCAAGCTCGTAGCGTCATTCCCAAGAAAACTCGATGCTGTAAGACTACCGAGTGGTGCAGCGGTCTAAGGCACTGCATCTGAGTGCTAGAGGCGTCACTACAGACCCTGGTTTGATCCCGGGCGGTGTGCCAACCGACCGTAATCAGGAGTCTCATAGGGCGGCGCACAATTGGCCCAGCGTCATCCGGTTTAGGGGAGGGTTTGGCCAGGGTAGGCCGTCATTGTAAAATAAGAATGGGTTCTTAACTGACTTGCCTAGTTTAATAAACTTTCAATAAAAAAAACTGTTTATCGCTGCCAAAGGTGCTTCAACAAAGTACTGAGTAAAGGGTCTGAATACTTATGTTAATGTGATATTTCAGTTTTTCTTTAAATAAATTAGCAAGAAATTCTAAACTTGTTTTTTGCTTTGTCATTTGGGGGTATTGTGTGTAGATTGATGAGGGGGAAAAACAATGGAATACATTTTAGAATAAGGCTGTAACGTAACAAAATGTAGTTACAGTGAAGGGGTCTGAATACTTTCTGAAGGCACTGGATGTGTTGATTATTTGAACCAGGTGTGTTTTGAGATGGGCTGGAATGTAATGGCCCTGCCACTGACTGCTGAGTACTGTAGTCGTAGACAGCAGACCGGACCTCATGTAGGCGCTTTGCTCCAGCCAGTCACTTCCGGTCAATCGAGCTGCTCATTGTCTGTTGATGTGGAAGATTTCTAGTGCTTTAAGTCCTTGTTGCCTAGCGCTCCATGTGATATGAAGTGATGTCACCATGTCCACATCAGCAGACACACACACACACAGGTCCCTGAGGACTTGTTGACCAGCCTCGATCTACTGGAACTCATTGGAGGGATCAGTTGTGTTCAGTTGGCATGAGAGAAATGGGAGAAAACATTTTTTAAACGATAAACTATTGGCCTTCTTTTTCTCAGACAAGTTCAGGTAGTATCTTAAATGTAAATGTATCCCTTCCTGTGTTTCACAGCATTGCATGCCTACTGAACGTGACCCTAGCCTGTTCTGTGGTTAGCTGTGAGAAGAGTATGACATCTAAGTGCCTCTCTCTCTGTCCCTGTCCCTCTTCTCCTATTCCCTTTCTCTCTCCAGGATTCTGACTCACCCCGTCACTCCACGGCGTCCAACAGTTCTACATTCAGCAGTCCCCCCAGTCCGGCCTCACCCCACAAGACCAAGTCCCTCTCTCTGGAGAGCACAGACCGCATGACCGGCTGGGACACATGAGTGACAGACAGCACACCGCTGCAATCCCTGACCCTCACTGGGCCCCCCCCCTCCCCTGGCTCCGCCTATCCCCTGCCCACGGAACTGCACCTGCTGCCACAGGCCCCTCCCACTTACTTCACCTTTGACTGGAACTGAGATCTACAAACAAACACAGGGAAAGGAAGTGTTTGACCAAGAAGGAAATACTAGGAGAAGATATGTTAGTTAATGCGTGTATGAGTGTGTGCGCGTGCGTGCTTGCAAATGTTTGTGTGGACGCCTGTGTGTTTTTTTGAAGGGGACATACTTAATAGGAATGAAAATTGACACATCCTTCCATCTGCTTTGTAGCTGATAGCTAGAATAAGCAAAGCGCTAAGTTTAATTGAAAGTACTTTTGATTACAGCACTACTAGCCCCATGTTGAGTATCTCCCCATGTAATTGGCAACTCCTGTAAAGAGACACAAACCTCAAGTAGCGACAAGAAGAGGAGGATGAATATGGAACAATAACAGATCATTTGATACGTGTACATAGCAGCCTTTGGGTTTGGGGGGACCACCTTTTATTTATTAATCAGAACAGGATGTTTCACAGAGGATGTTTCCTCTTATTTGCTTTTTTCCAGAACGGTAGTTAATATCAGAAGAAGAGGGGGCATTCCATTGACAATACAAGGCTCACAAAAAAAAAGCAATGATTTTTATTTTTCTCATGAAAGTGAAATATGTGCAGTGACTTCATTTGTTTGTACCATCAGTGAAAAGCAACAGTAAAGCAGTGCAAAAAATACAACTATGATGAGGGGTATTTTAACTCTAGGTTGACCCCTGACCTCACGTGCTTCATGTTCTAGAATTCTTAGGGACAGCAGCGTTTAGAAGCAGACCGAACGTTCTATGATGACATCACAGCTCCTTCTGCCACTTCCTTATGACATGGCCATTGACCTCATCCACTGAACTGGGACCATTATCTGTGTAGTGTAGACCTAGTACCGTAAGTACAGTAATAGACCAACCACCGACCAATTACAAAAAGCTGATTCCCATCACAACAATGTACATAAGTTAAAAGTAGAGAATAATATATAAGGGAAATACGTGATGGGAGAAGATCTGGGATTCGTTTTTATTTTTTGAGAATGATTTGGGGTTATATTCACACGAAAGCCATTTTAAACCACAGTTATTTTTATGATTGCTTTTAGATTTTTTTTTTACAACTTATTTTTATTTCATGTATGAGACAAACTGTCGAGTGTTATCTTGATTTGGGTTTGAGGAAACTCTTGTGGGTCACATGGACCCCTGCTGTTGAGTGAATATGTGCATTTATTTTAAGCTAGTAGTCACAGATGCATTCACACTTAGACACACAGGTGTTTCCCCCTCCACTCTTTCCACTATGATCCACAGTTAGATCAGTTGAGGGGATGTATATTTCCAAACTGATAGTGATTCCCTGTGGTACTGACCTGTGAACCTCAAATATGTTCCTTTTACTTCTAAGAGAGATTTTGGAAAGCTTGTTATAACCAAAAAAGAATGACTTGAATCTTGAGTCTTCATTATTTTTCAGAATGTTTCAATAGATTAGGGGAAAAAAGAGACGATACAATTGTAAAGAGATGTTGATTTGAATTAACAGACACCGCTGGGCTAAAATGGAGGTTTAAAAATGTAAAAGAATTCTAGGGTGACAAGGCCAATGCGTCATTTCTGTTACGTTCTTACTATCAACTGGTAATCTGTGTATTGCTGTCTGCTAATGCAATCACCTTCATGTAGACCAAAACAGGGGTCCATTACATTTTAATTCGGTCAACTGAAGTTCCATTGTAATTCTCCTCAATGCCTCTCGGAGATGGAATTTCTGTTTACTTACCTGAATTGAAATGGAATTGACCCCAATCCTAATGCACACCACAATGGTGTCGATCGTATTTGTGTCGAACGGAAACAATAGACTTTATATTGTTTCTGAGCATTGGTCATGTGCTTAGATCAACTGCCTCTTATCTCTGAAGAGGAAGGGAGAGGGGACTCATTCTGGAAAATAAATATTTTCTAATGAGGAATTGTTTCTGTTACAGACCATTTAATGAATTACAATTGTTACTTACTGCTGAAATGGACGTTCTGTTTAAGACGGTTGTGGTGTACATGGCAGGTTATCTTCAGCTATCCTATTAAGTGTAGAAAAAGATGACACACAAATTCCTGCCATTGGAGTCCTAAATCTTAACCCTAAACCACAATTCTATTCTGTTCCCTTGTCAAACACAGCCATGTATCTCTAGCCTGCTCATGCCACGTGTTTTTGAAAACCATTTTATATTGAGGTTGAAAAATAAGAATTTCCCTGGAAGAGTCAGTCTCGCTAAGCTGGTTTTACTCAGTCTCAACTTATTCTCCTCTCAAGATTTCCTTTTAAGCTACCAAGTCTCCCTATTCATATCTGCTGGACCTTATCTGTAGAATGTATTTGCTGAGAAAGAGGAAATATCTTAGTCTGAGTATTTTAGACCAGGCTTTAAATTGTACATCCCACTTCTTTAAAAAAAAAAACTCAGGAATGTCACGACCAATGATTATTTTCATCCTAACAATTAAAATGAGTGTGACAGAACAGTCTACACTTGGGAAATAAGAGCTCAATTTAGTCGGTGTGGTTAGCTGTGACTAGGTGTAAGGGTCGAACAATTCAGCTAAGTTGTTTTGAATCGAGGATGAGAAGAGGGGTGAAAGGCAGTAGTTTGAGGCTGAGGTGCCACCATACTAACCATATTTGTTTTTAAGAAAACGCCTTTGCATTTCAGTGAGGTCTTAAGTTCCTTCTATATTATTTAGCTCTTTCATATCACATTACTTTTTTTTCTAGGATAGCTTTGTAATAATTTGTACAGTTTCGCATGTTATAGATGTAATCATTTTTTTGTTTTGGATTAGTTTTTCATTTTATTTGATCGGTTGGGGAGTTTTACTGAGGATACCCACTACAGGTGATGTAGATTCTTTTTGCACAGAAATATTTAAGGTGTAAGGTCAAACAAATAATGTATGGAAACAGGCTCATTAAGAGAGCTCATTATATTAACCTGACTCCAATGTATTTCAATAAAACGGAGGGCTGTTACAAATACGGCTTCACTGATGTTCGTGTCCTGATTTCCTTTCTTTCATTGGGAGGGGACATATAGCCTGATTCACCATGGTTTGGCTTCCATGCTTGGGCACAGATCCACTTACAGATTTCCCATGAGAAGAGTTTATTAAAAATGACCCTCCCTCCCCAATTAAAAAAAAACAAAAACAAATGTACATCTATTCACATTGCATTACATGTATCTATACAATTCATAGGAGAGGAACAATACAACTGATTCTAATTCTGAGGGAAAAGAACACTATCATATTCTACCTATGAGACTGGAGTTTGTAAGTCCGCTGTTATACAATACAGCCTCTCACTTCACATTCATCAATAGGACAGACAGACTCCTGGCCCTACTCCTCACTTGCAGTACATTAAACAATAGACGTGTCAAAGTAGAACCAGTCTACAATAGTTCACGTACAGGTAAACAATGTGGTCTATAAGAATAAAGTCTTGACTTTTAAAGAGTGCTTTGGCGACCAATAATGGAGCGATCTAGATTCTAACATCCTTATATTCATCCCTCCCTGAGTAGTGGAATGTGCCGATAGATAAGAACAAACAGCATTGGAGAGACTACTCTGTATTCAAGAATATTGTTTCTTCCGTGTTATTGGTGCAGGTCCATGTTACAATGTCCGCTATCTTCATTTATCAGTGCTGTTTAGTGAGGCTGAGTGAGGGGACATGTTGAGGTATGATTATCAAACAACCATGCAGTATGTCCTGTTTCCACAGTCTCCTTACTCTCAAACTGTCACACAAAGATCTAGTATGCCCAGTCCCAAATCAACATCCACCTCTAGGCATAGACACTTGTGTATTTTAAAGGATGGCGTGGGTTTTAGCTACAGGGTCGTGTTTAGGGGGAAGTTCAGGCAGTGGCTCCATTCTTCTTTAGGACTCTGTGGATTCCGTTGCCGGGGGCGCTCTGAATGGCCTGGGTGATGTTGCTAAGGTCCTTGATGCTGCTGTGCTGCGATTTGCTCTCCAGGCGCTGGGTGGAGCCGTGCCTTGATATGCTGTCCTGACGGTTGGTGCTGCAGTGTCTGGACCCTGATTGGTCGTTGAGGTGGAGCATGCTGTCGTAGGGGAGGCGATCCTCGACTCCGTGGAAACTACACGCCGTGTACCTGACAGGAGAGGAGAGAGACTGTTGGTCAGGTATCTGGGACTATACATAACAGTGATGCCCCATGTTGTGTTTACCCCCCTTATCCCCGTCCGTCCCTACCTGCCGTCTCTGGATCTATAAAGGCTGCTCATCTTGCTGCGGACACTGCTTGCCCGGCTGGTGCTCCCGATGGGGGGCTCGTCCATCATGGCCAGGTAGGTGGAAGACGCGTGGGTGGAGGTGCCCTGTGTGGACGTCCCTCTGGACTTCCTCACCATGGGGGTGTTGGGATCCTGCAGGAGCAGCTGGGCAAAATCTGGCTCCTGGAGCACCTGTCTACTCTCGTTCACCACACTACTGGAGAAGGGAGAGAGGGGCGAGACAGGGGGAGGCCATGCAGAGGAGGGAGGGGAGAGAGTAAGGGAAGGCAGTGCAGTAGATGAGGAAGGAGGAGTGTGTGGAACAGGGGGTGGGAGAGGGGGTTAATGCTCTGATCACAGGGGAGGGGGTTGAGAGCAGAGAAGGGGCCTATCACTACCACTACACATCACCCGCACCACTACACATCACCCGCACCACTACACATCAACTGCACCACTACACATCAACTGCACCACTACACATCAACTGCACCACTACACATCAACTGCACCACTACATATCACCCGCACCACTAACATCAACCACACCTCACCCACACTACTACACATCACCCATATACCACTAACATCAACCACAATCACCCACAGTTGTTCATTTGAATTTTAAATCTCCACTTTACATAAAGCCAGCAGTTATAATACATTCAGGCCCTTTACATTTCTATCACAGAATTGAATAGAGCCCTTTGACTTGACCGAAACTAAAGAAAAGGTGTAGTGGCTTCATTCCATATACAGCATCTCTATTTGATTGAAATCATCTTTGCCAAATGAATACTACCAGTAATCATGCAAGTCATTAGAAAAACATTGATGTTCATGACAGTTATATAGTGCAAACCTACTTATGTTAGGGAGAGAAAACGTGTTTTAGCAACTTACTCTTTGCGTGTCTGTCCGTGTAAGAAGCTGGCCCATTCGAAGCAGGTCTTCTTGCTGCCCACCCAGAACACTGAAGGGATCCCGACTACCAACATCATAAAGTACTTAATGAGGAACAGAGACAGGTTTGGTCTGTTGGTCTGCTCAATCTAGGACACACAGACGAGAGGTGTGAGTGTCTTGCCATACGGGAGTACTCTACTAGGAAGCAGTGTGTGTATGAGTGATTGTACATATACAGTACCAGTCAAATGTGGACACCTACTCATTCAAGGGTTTTTCTTTATTGTAACTATTTTCTACATCATAGAATAATGGTGGAGACATCAAAACTATGAAGTAAAACATGTGGAATCACGTAGTAACCAAACAAGTGTTAAACAAATCAAAATATATTTTATATTTAAGATTCTTCAAGGTAGCCACGCTTTGCCCACTCTTGCCATTCTCTCAACCAGCTTCACATGGAATGCTTTTCCAACAGTCTTGAAGGAGTTCCCACATATGCTGAGCACTTGTTGTCTGCTTTTCCTTCACTCTGCGGTCCAACTCATCCCAAACCATCTCAATTGGGTTGTTGTCGGGTGATTGTGGAGGCCAGGTCATCTGATGCAGCACTTTATATATTTTGATTTGTTTAACACTTTTTTGGTTACTACATGATTCCATATGTGTTATTTCACAGTTTCGATGTCTCCACTATTATTCTACAATGTAGAAAAATAACAAATAATACCCTTGAATGAGTACGTTTGTCCAAACTCATGACTGGTACTGTATGTCTGTGGGTGGGAATGTAGATCTCAGTGAGTAGGACCTTACTGTGTGTGTGTGTGTGTGTGTGTGTGTGTGTGTGTGTGTGTGTGTGTGTGTGTGTGTGTGTGTGTGTGTGTGTGTGTTTCTAACAGACTGAGCCGCTTAAGGCTTAAACAAATCAACAGCCAGCACAATGTCATGTCTCTCCTCCCCCCTTCTCTTTTTACCCCTCTCCTTTTCCCTCCCTCCACCCTTTCTCATTTTCTCTCCTCCTCCTGCCTTCATCCCCTCACTCGTTCCATTTCTACCTCCCCTCTGTCATATTTTCTTTCCCTCCTGCCATCCCCCTCTCTCAATCTCCCTCTTCCCTGCTCCCCTGTAAAGATAGTCAGGCCACACAGTGATCTACTGCAGAAAAATTGACAGTTCAGCAGAACACAGTCTTAGTAAGAGCACACACACACTCACTATCTCCCCCTCTCCCGGTCAGAAACACACCCGCACTCACTATCTCCCCCTCTTCCGGTCAGAAACACACCCGCACTCACTATCTCCCCCTCTTCCGGTCAGAAACACACCCGCACTCACTATCTCCCCCTCTCCCGGTCAGAAACACACCCGCACTCACTATCTCCCCCTCTCCCGGTCAGAAACACACCCGCACTCACTATCTCCCCCTCTCCCGGTCAGAAACACACCCGCACTCACTATCTCCCCCTCTCCCGGTCAGAAACACACCCGCACTCACTATCTCCCCCTCTCCCGGTCAGAAACACACCCGCACTCACTATCTCCCCCTCTCCCGGTCAGAAACACACCCGCACTCACTATCTCCCCCTCTCCCGGTCAGAAACACACCCGCACTCACTATCTCCCCCTCTCCCGGTCAGAAACACCCCCCGCAGGCCTGATGGCGGCATGAGTGGAGCAGGCAGAGCAACCTGGGGTTCAGAGAGACTCATTACAACAGACTGAGATAAGAGGAGAGAGACTGAATCACTGCAGCCATACATCCCTCCTTTCAGTTAAAATGTTTTATCTTGTAAACTCCTCTAGATGAGCACATCATTGTTGGCCAATTGTTCTAATCAGAAAAGCTCTCTTCAGGAGGAAGTCAAATGACCCCTGGAGACAGCAGGACTGAACATTTTTATTCAAGTCAATGTAGGCCAACACATTGTACAGTTCTAGTAATTATATTATTTGGGAATAACCCTACTGTAGCCCTGTTTAGTCATATCTGAGTCCTTTCTCTTTGCCATTCAGCAGACGCTTTTTATCCAAAAGCATCTTACAGTCAGTCGTGCATTCATCTTCCTATACAGCGCCTTGCAAAAGTATTCACCCCCTTAGCGTTTTTCCTATTTTGTTGCATTTCAACCTGTAATTTTTATTTGGATTTCATGTAATGGACATACACAAGATAGTCCAAATTGGTGAAGTGAAATGAAAAAAATCAAAAACGTAAAAGTGTGCATGCTATGTATTCACCCCCTTTTCTATGAGGCCCCTAAATAAGATCTGGTGCAACCAATTACTTTCATAAGTCACATTATTAGTTAAATAAAGTCCATCTGTGTGCAATCTAAGTGTCACATGACCCCAGTATATATACACCTGTTCTGAAAGGCCCCAGAGTTTGCAACACCACCCCGCTCCTCCGCTCTCTCCACTGGCTTCCAGTTGAAGCTCGCATCCGCTATAAGACCATGGTGCTTGCCTACGGAGCTGTGAGGGGAACGGCACCTCAGTACCTCCAGGCTCTGATCAGGCCCTACACCCAAACAAGGGCACTGCGTTCATCCACCTCTGGCCTGCTCGCCTCCCTACCACTGAGGAAGTACAGTTCCCGCTCAGCCCAGTCAAAACTGTTCGCTGCTCTGGCCCCCAATGGTGGAACAAACTCCCTCACGACGCCAGGACAGCGGAGTCAATCACCACCTTCCGGAGACACCTGAAACCCCACCTCTTTAAGGAATACCTAGGATAGGATAAGTAATCCTTCTCACCCCCCCTAAAAGATTTAGATGCACTATTGTAAAGTGGCTGTTCCACTGGATGTCATAAGGTGAATGCACCAATTTGTAAGTCGCTCTGGATAAGAGCGTCTGCTAAATGACTTAAATGTAAATGTAAATGTAAGCAAGGGGCACCACCAAGCAAGCGATACTATGAAGACCAAAGAGCTCTCCAAACAGGTCAGGGACAAAGTTGTGGAGAAGTACAGATCAGGGTTGGGTTATAAAAAAATATTCCAAACTTTGAACATCCGAAGCACCATTAAATCCATTTCCAAAAAATGGAAAGATTAGGGCACCACAACAAACCTGCCAAGAGAGGGCAGCCCACCAAAACTCAAGGACCAGGCAAGGAGGGAATTAATCAGAGAGGCAACAAAGCTCCACAGCGGAGATTGGAGTATCTGTCCATAGGACCACTCACTATAAGCCGTACACGCCACAGAGCGGCCAGAAAATGTTTTTCTGGGGATGTTTTTCATCGGCAGGGGCTGGGAAACTGGTCAGAATTGAAGGAATGATGGAACTTGTACACATACTGCTTTTACGAGAATTTAAAAAACACTATACACTGCATGACATAAAGGGGTCTGAAAACTTTGAATGCCCTGTAGCTACAGATAGCATAGCCCCTCTCTCTGCCCCATTTTCTCTCAGCAACAGAACCTCTGGGAGAGAGAGATTAACTCACTGCTCTATAGTGTTTGCCTTATCTTCCCCCTCTGTATTCCCCCCCTGCTGTAACTCATCAAAAAGGCCTCTAATGCCGCCATAAGCATAATTGGAGGCACACACTAACACACACACACACACACACACACACACACACACACACACGGCTCAACAGTATTTCAGAGCATATGCAGAACAGCTGGCAGGTATATTCACTGTAATTTTCAACCTCTCCTTGTCCCAGTCTGTACTCCACACATTTTAACATGATCACCATCATTCCTGTTCCCAAGAACTCTAAGGCTTCATGCCACAATGACTACCGCCCTGTAGAACTCACATCTGTAATCATGAAGTGCTTTGAGAGGCTGATCAACTCCATTATCCCAGACGCCCTAGACCCACTCCAATTTGCATATCACCCCAACAGATATATAGACAACGCAATGTCAATTGCACTCCACACTGCCCTCACCCACCTAGATAAGAGGAATGTCAATGTGAAAATTCTGTTAATTGACTACAGCACAGCGATCAACACCATTGTCCCCACCAAGCTAGACACCAAGCTTAGGACCCTAGGACTGGACACCTCCCTCCGCAACTGGATCCTGGACTTTCTGACGAGCCGACCCCAGGTGGTGAGGGTAGGCAACAACACTTCCGCCACACTGACCCTCAACACGGGAGCCCCTCAGAGGTTTGTGCTTAGTCCCCTCCTGTACAACCTGTTCACCCACAACAGCGTGGCCACGCACAACTCCAACACCTTCATGAAGTTTGCTGGCGACACGATGGTGGTAGGCCACGGTGAGACAGCCTACAGGGAGGAGGTCAATGACCTGGCAGTGTGGTGCCGGAACAACAACCTCTCCCTCAACATCAGTAAGACAAAGAAGCTGATCGTGGACTACAGGAAATGGGGGGGGTGAGCACGCCCCCATCAACGGGGCTGCAGTGGAGTGTATGAAGAGCATCATGTTTCTAGGGTGTCCACTAAGGACTTAAAACACGCGAGCAGTCGTGAAGAGGGTTAGAAGGTTAAAAAGATTTGGCATGGGCCCTCAAATACTCAAAAAGTTATGCAGCTGTACCATTGAGAGCATCTTGACTGGCTGCATCACTGTATGGTATGGCAATGGCACCAGCCTCGATCGCACGGCGCTACAGAGGGTGGTGGGGAAAGCCCAGTACGATGTGAAAGAGAGGCCAAGAAAATCATTAACAACTCCAGCCACCCAAGCCATTGACTGTTCTCTCTGCTTCTGCACGGCAAGTGGTACCGGTGCATCAAGTCTGACACCAACAGGCTCCTGAACAGCTTCTATCTCCAAGCAATAAAACGGCTAGATGGCTAACAAAATGGCTATACGGACCATCTGAGTTGACCCTTGTATTGTATTCTTATATTGGACTGTTTCTATGCACACTCACAGGGCCATACACACTACACACACTGACGCTCACACACACAATACGCACATACACTTCTACTGACTCTACACACACCCACTCACATACAATCATCATATTTGCTGCTTCTGCTCTGTTTATCATATATATCCTGATGCCTATTTACCTCACCCTTATACATACATGACCAAAAGTATGTGGACACCTGCTTGTCGAATATCTCATTCCAAAATCAAGGGCATTAATATAGAGTTCGTCGCCCTTTTGGTGCTATACAGCCTCCACTCTTCTGGGAAGGCTTTCCATTAGATGTTGGAAGATTTTTGCGGGGACTTGCATCCCTTCAAGCGCATTAGTGAGGCCGGGCACTGATGTTGGATGATTAGGCCTGGCTCGCAGTCGGCGTTCCAATTCATCACAAAGGTGTTCGATGGGGTTGAGGTCAGGGCTCTGAGCAGGCCAGTCAAGTTCTTCTGAGCTCCACCAACCATTTCTGTATGCACCTCACTTTGTGCACGGGGGCATTCCTGGAACAGGAAAAGGCCTTCTCAAAACTTTTGAGAGCACATAATCGCCTAGAATGTCATTGTATGCTGTAGCATTAAGATTTCCCTTCACTACTCGGCGGTCCCATTCTGTGAGCTTGTGTGGCCTATCACTTCGTTGTGTGGCCTATCACTTCGTTGTGTGGTCTATCACTTCGTTGTGTGGCCTATCACTTCGTTGTGTTGCCTATCACTTCGTTGCGTGGCCTATCACTTCGTTGTGTGGCCTGTTGCTCCTATACGTTTCCACTTCACAATAACAGCACTTACAGTTGACGGGGCAGCTCTATCAGGGCAGAAATTTGACGAACTGACTTGTTGGAAAGGTGGCATCCTTTGATGGTGCCACGTTGAAAGTCACTGAGCTCGTCAGTAAGGCCATTGTACTGCCGATGTTTGTCTATGGAGATTTCATGGCGGTGAGCTCGATTTTATACACCTGTCAGCAATGGGTGTGGCTAAAATTGTGTATCTACCTCTATCACTCCAGTATCCCTGCACATTGTAAATATGCTATTTATTATTTGTATATCTTGTGGATTTTTGTTCTACCTTGTTATGTTTAATATTTCATTGTTATTTATTACTGCATTGTTGGGGTTAGATCTGGCAAGAAACGCATTTCACTGTATTTGCATGTGACATTAAAACATGAAACTAGACAAACACCACACAGCTGTTCCACTAGGCCAGTTTGTGGGCAGATCTCTGTGCCAACCAAACCAAGGTCATTGGATGGTCTCAGCACTAAATCTCCAGTTTACCACTAATTAAAAGGCAAGAGAATACACACAATCAATGTGGTATAGGAGCTGTTAGGACAAATTGACAGCAATGAAAGACAGAGTCCCCCGTGACTGAAGTGAGCAGCAGACTATAACAAACCCTGTTATCTGAACCACAACTACGAACACAAACCCTGCTATCTGAACCACAACTACTACTACTAACACAAACCCTGTTATCTGAACCACAACTACTAACACAAACCCTGTTATCTGAACCACCACAATAACTACTAACACAAACCCTGTTATCTGAACTACAACAATAACTACTAACACAAACCCTGTTATCTGAACCACAACAACTACTAACACAAACCCTGTTATCTGAACCACAACTACTAACACAAACCCTGCTATCTGAACCATCACAATAACTACAAACACAAACCCTGTTATCTGAACAACAACTACTAACACAAACCCTGTTATCTGAACCATCACAATAACTACAAACACAAACCCTGTTATCTGAACAACAACTACTAACACAAACCCTGTTATCTGAACTACAACAATAACTACTAACACAAACCCTGTTATCTGAACCATCACAATAACTACTAACACAAACCCTGTTATCTGAACTACAACAATAACTACTAACACAAACCCTGTTATCTGAACTACAACAATAACTACTAACACAAACCCTGTTATCTGAACTACAACAATAACTACTAACACAAACCCTGTTATCTGAACCACAACTACTAACACAAACCCTGTTATCTGAACCATCACAATAACTACTAACACAAACCCTGTTATCTGAACTACAACAATAACTACTAACACAAACCCTGTTATCTGAACTACAACAATAACTACTAACACAAACCCTGTTATCTGAACTACAACTACTAACACAAACCCTGTTATCTGAACTACAACTACTAACACAAACCCTGTTATCTGAACTACAACAATAACTACTAACACAAACCCTGTTATCTGAACTACAACTACTAACACAAACCCTGTTATCTGAGCTACAACTACTAACACAAACCCTGTTATCTGAACTACAACAATAACTACTAACACAAACCCTGTTATCTGAACTACAACTACTACCACAAACCCTGTTATCTGAACTACAACAATAACTACTAACACAAACCCTGTTATCTGAACTACAACAACTACTAACACAAACCCTGTTATCTGAACTACAACTACTAACACAAACCCTGTTATCTGAACTACAACAATAACTACTAACACAAACCCTGTTATCTGAACCACAACAATAACTACTAACACAAACCCTGTTATCTGAACTACAACTACTACTACTAACACAAACCCTGTTATCTGAACTACAACTACTACTACTAACACAAACCCTGTTATCTGAACCACAACAATAACTACTAACACAAACCCTGTTATCTGAACTACAACTACTAACAAAAACCCTGTTATCTGAACTACAACTACTACTACTAACACAAACCCTGTTATCTGAACAACCACAATAACTACTAACACAAACCCTGTTATCTGAACTACAACTACTAACACAAACCCTGTTATCTGAACAACAACAATAACTACTAACACAAACCCTGCTATCTGAACTACAACTACTAACACAAACCCTGTTATCTGAACTACAACTACTAACACAAACCCTGTTATCTGAACTACAACTACTAACACAAACCCTGTTATCTGAACTACAACTACTAACACAAACCCTGTTATCTGAACTACAACTACTAACACAAACCCTGTTATCTGAACTACAACTACTAACACAAATTATCAACTACTAACACAAACCCTGCTATCTGAACTACAACAATAACTACTAACACAAACCCTGTTATCTGAACTACAACTACTAACACAAACCCTGTTATCTATCTAACACAAAATACAACTACTAACACAAACCCTGTTATCTGAACTACAACTACTAACACAAACCCTGTTATCTGAACTACAACTACTAACACAAACCCTGTTATCTGAACTACAACTACTAACACAAACCCTGTTATCTGAACTACAACAACTACTAACACAAACCCTGTTATCTGAACCACATCTACTAACACAAACCCTGTTATCTGCACCATCACAATAACTACTAACACAAACCCTGTTATCTGAACTACAACAATAACTACTAACACAAACCCTGTTATCTGAGCTACAACTACTAACACAAACCCTGTTATCTGAACAACAACTACTACTACTAACACAAACCCTGTTATCTGAATTACAACTACTAACACAAACCCTGTTATCTGAACTACAACAATAACTACTAACAAAAACCCTGTTATCTGAATTACAACTACTAACACAAACCCTGTTATCTGAGCTACAACTACTAACACAAACCCTGTTATCTGAACTACAAACCCTGTTACAATAACTACTAACACAAACCCTGTTATCTGAACCACAACAATAACTACTAACACAAACCCTGTTATCTGAACCACAAACCCTGTTATCTGAACTAACTACTAACACAAACCCTGTTATCTGAAACTACAACTACTAACACAAACCCTGTTATCTGAACTACAAACTACTAACACAAACCCTGTTATCTGAACTACAACAATAACTACTAACACAAACCCTGTTATCTGAACCACAACAATAAACTAACACAAACCCTGTTATCTACTAACACTAAACCCTGTTATCTGAACCACAACAATAACTACTAACACAAACCCTGTTATCTGAACTACAACTACTAACACAAACCCTGTTATCTGAACTACAACAATAACTACTGAACTACAACAACTACAACAATAACTACAATAACTACTAACACAAACCCTGTTATCTGAACCACAACAACTACTACCACAAACCCTGTTATCTGAACTACAACAATAACTACTAACACAAACCCTGTTATCTGAACCACAACAATAACTACTAACACAAACCCTGTTATCTGAACTACAACTACTAACACAAACCCTGTTATCTGAACTACAACTACTACTACTAACACAAACCCTGTTATCTGAACTACAACTACTACTACTAACACAAACCCTGTTATCTGAACCACAACAACTACTACTAACACAAACCCTGTTATCTGAACTACAAAACTACTAACTAAAAAACCCTGTTATCTGAACTACAACTACTACTACTAACACAAACCCTGTTATCTGAACAACCACAATCTAACTACTAACACAAACCCTGTTATCTGAACTAACACAAACAATAACTACTAACACAAACCCTGCTATCTGAACAATAACTACTAACACAAACCCTGTTATCTGAACTACAACAATAACTACTAACACAAACCCTGTTATCTGAACTACAACTACTACCCTGTTATCTGAACAACAACTGAACTACAAAACTAACCTGTTATCTGAACTACAACACAAATAACTACTACCACAAACCCTGTTATCTGAACTACAACAATAACTACTAACACAAACCCTGTTATCTGAACTACAACAATAACTACTAACACAAACCCTGTTATCTGAACTACAACTACTAACACAAACCCTGTTATCTGAACTACAACTACTAACACAAACCCTGTTATCTGAACTACAACTACTAACACAAACCCTGTTATCTGAACTACAACTACTAACACAAACCCTGTTATCTGAACTACAACTACTAACACAAACCCTGTTATCTGAACTACAACAATAACTACTAACACAAACCCTGTTATCTGAACTACAACTACTAACACAAACCCTGTTATCTGAACTACAACTACTAACACAAACCCTGTTATCTGAACTACAACTACTAACACAAACCCTGTTATCTGAACTACAACTACTAACACAAACCCTGTTATCTGAACTACAACTACTAACACAAACCCTGTTATCTGAACTACAACTAACACAAACCCTGTTATCTGAACTACAACTACTAACACAAACCCTGTTATCTGAACTACAACTACTAACACAAACCCTGTTATCTGAACTACAACTACTAACACAAACCCTGTTATCTGAACTACAACTACTAACACAAACCCTGTTATCTGAACTACAACTACTAACACAAACCCTGTTATCTGAACTACAACTACTAACACAAACCCTGTTATCTGAACTACAACTACTAACACAAACCCTGTTATCTGAACTACAACTACTAACACAAACCCTGTTATCTGAACTACAACTACTAACACAAACCCTGTTATCTGAACTACAACTACTAACACAAACCCTGTTATCTGAACTACAACTACTAACACAAACCCTGTTATCTGAACTACAACTACTAACACAAACCCTGTTATCTGAACTACAACTACTAACACAAACCCTGTTATCTGAACCACAACTACTAACACAAACCCTGCTATCTGAACTACAACAATAACTACTAACACAAACCCTGTTATCTGAACCACAACTACTAACACAAACCCTGTTATCTGAACCATCACAATAACTACTAACACAAACCCTGTTATCGGAAACACAACTGCTAATCTGAAACACAACTGCTAACACAAAACCTCTTAACGGAGGACAGAACATTATGAGCAGTGCAGGTGCACTCATGTGAGAACAACACACACTGTTACAAATGTACACACACTAAAAACCTACAGTAGCAAGGAGGAAGTATTTGAATTATTAACTTATTCTCCAGATGAGTGGGGATGTGTTCCACAGCTCCAGGCAGAGAGGAGCTTCTCTGAAGTGCTTTATCTATTAAAAACAACCAATCTGAGAGGTCTCCTGTGTCTGTTTGACCTGGAGCACTGGAGCTAGGTGTGTTGGGAATACAACTATTGTGTGAAACCAATATATACTGTATTCTCTGTTGTTTTTCTTTCCTGTATTACATTTTGCACCAAAATTCAAAATCGATATTTCCAGGTTTTTTCGCGGGACCCCATGAAAGCTTACTGAGGGTCCTAGGCCCCCTAGGTTAAGAACTACTGATGTAGGGGTTAAAATAATATTTGAGTGCAGTTGATTGTAGTTTCTATAAATTATGACAGTAGGTATATAATCTGGTATAGCCTGGTACAGACAGGTATATGGTATAGTGGTCAGAGTAGGTGTAATGTTTCATAGTGGTTAAAGTATGGGAGTGTACAAAACATTAGGAACACCTTCCTGCAGTGGTGTAAACTACTTAAGTAAAAATACTTTCAAGTACTTCTGAAGTAGTTTTTTGGGGTATCTGTAATTTACTTTATGTGAGAGGGAGTTTTTCCTAGCCACTGTGCTTCTATACCTACATTGCTTGCTGTTTGGGGTTTTAGGCACTGAGATATCAGCTGATGTAAAAGTTGTCAAAAAATATAAATAGTCAAATCAAAATGATTTATATAGCCCGTCTTACTCCACTACATCCCGAAAGAAAATAATGTACTTTTTACTCCTTAAAATTTCTCTGACACCCAAAAGTACTTTATTTTGAATGCTTAGCAGGACAGGAAAATTGTCTAATTCACTCACTTATCAAGAGAACATCCCTACTGCCTCTGATCTGGCAGACTCACTAAACACAAATGCTTGGTCTGTAAATTATGTCTGAGTGTTGAACTGTGCCCCTGGCCTAACAAGAATATTGTGTCGTCTGGTTTGCTTAATATAAGACATTTTAAATTATTTATACTTTTACTTTTGATTCTTAAGTACATTGAAAACCAAATACTTTTAGACTTTTACTCAAGTAGTATTTTACTAGGTGACTTTTACTTGAGTCATTTTCTTTTAAGGTATCTATACTTTTACTCAAGTATGAAAATTGGGTACTTTTTCCACCACTGCCCTCCTACAACCAATGCTGTATGTCAAATTTGTAGATTTAGTTTGATATTGCATTATTATCACTAAAGCATTTGTGTTTGTTAACCTGTGTTTTGTAGTTTTTAGCTATATAAAAATGTAGTTAACAAAAGTAGCTAGCTAGCTAACATTCGCAAGAGATGACTCGTGTTTACATTATATGCATTAGCTTGCAACATACTTTATCATAACGTTAGCATAGCTAAAACAGCATAGATAATGACCCTACTTGTCTACTAGCATCAGGTAAGGTTAACGTGCTAGTGCAGTAGCTATAGATTATCCCTCATCATGATCCATGGTTATTTAGCAAGCTGCCCAAGTTAGCTGGCTAGCTATCACTCGTCACGATCTATGGCTACATGGGCTACTACACAGCCTGCAAGTACTCTGTCAACCCAACATATCAATGATGTTGGTCTTGCTGCGGGCGATTCCCTGATCCACCTCTACGCAGACGACACCATTCTATATACTTTCGGCCCGTCATTGGACACTGTGCTATCTAACCTCCAAACGAGCTTCAATGCCATACAACACTCCTTCCGTGGCCTCCAACTGCTCTTAAACGCTAGTAAAACCAAATGCATGCTTTTCAACCGATCGCTGCCTGCACCCGCATGCCCGACTAGCATCACCACACTGGATGGTTCCGACCTTGAATATGTGGACACCTATAAGTACCTAGGTGTCTGGCTAGACTGCAAACTCTCCTTCCAGACCCATATCAAACATCTCCAATCGAAAATCAAATCAAGAGTCGGCTTTCTATTCCGCAACAAAGCCTCCTTCACTCACGCTGCCAAGCTTACCCTAGTAAAACTGACTATCCTACCGATCCTCGACTTCGGCGATGTCATCTACAAAAATCGCGTCCAACACTCTACTCAGCAAACTGGATGCAGTTTATCACAGTGCCATCGGTTTTGTCACTAAAGCACCTTATACTACCCACCACTGCGACTTGCATGCTCTAGTCAGCTGGCCCTCGCTACATATTCGTCGCCAGACCCACTGGCTCCAGGTCATCTACAAGGCCATGCTAGGTAAAGCTCCGCCTTATCTCAGTTCACTGGTCACGATGGCAACACCCATCCGTAGCACGCGCTCCAGCAGGTGTATCTCACTGATCATCCCTAAAGCCAACACCTCATTCGGCCGCCTTTCGTTCCAGTACTCTGTTGCCTGTGACTGGAACGAATTGCAAAAATCGCTGAAGTTGGAGACTTTTATCTCCCTCACCAACTTCAAACATCAGCTATCTGAGCAGCTAACCGATCGCTGCAGCTGTACATAATCTATTGGTAAATAGCCCACCCATTTTCACCTACCTCATCTCCGCAGTTTTTATTTATTTACTTTTCTGCTCTTTTGCACACCAATATCTCTTCCTGTACATGATCATCTGATCATTTATCACTCCAGTGTTAATCTGCAAAATTGTAATTATTCGCCTACCACATTGTATATAGACTCCCCTTTTTTTCTACTGTGTTATTGACTTGTTAATTGTTTACTCCATGTGTAACTCTGTGTTGTCTGTTCACACTGCTATGCTTTATCTTGGCCAGGTCGCAGTTGCAAATGAGAACTTGTTCTCAACTAGCCTACCTGGTTAAATAAAGGTGAAATAAAATAAATTAATTAAAAAAAACGGGAAAACATGCCAATATAGCCAGGTACTAGCTATGCTACAAATAAACATCCTCCAAGAACATATCCCTGGATTTTATTTTTTTAAATAAAAGGGCGGGATTTGGGAGAAGTGCACGCCTCAGTCCCCTCAGCACAAATTTTCCCAGTAAAGCATTACTGCCTGTAAGACTCAATCTGCTGCGAGCCATCCAGTCTAATGGCAATACAGATGACACAAGACTACATAAACAAAGTTTAACTTCCGAATGATCAGCTAGCTATATGAGAATCGTAATAATCTAGCTAGCCAGCTAGTTTAACTGGCAAAAACGACAGAAAACAAATGTTTTGCAAGGTCGATGATTACAGTTGCTGTTAATTCTTTGTGACTAGCTAGCTACTAATACTTCTTTGCTAGCCAGTTGTCCTATTGACTTACTATGGGGTTGCAATCTACTACAGTGCGTATTGTAGGTAGGTAAACATGCCAAAATTAATACACTATGCATTTATTCACGTATTGTAGTCGGGCAACGTTTCATTCTGATGTCTGAGTTTATTTTCTCTTGCTTCAGCCCAAATAATGGATTTCAATAAATATTGTGTTGTTTTTATGTGGTTGCGTCATATTTCTGTGCATACTTTCTGTTGAAGCTTTCATCAATGCGTGCTTCAAAATGTGTTCAAGCGGAGTACACATCCGAGAAGTGCCCTCCATGCTACGTTTCACATACTTTGATTTGGACTCATAATCTGACTGATGCGTGCTCCAATTTGTGTGCTCAGCGCACGGTAGGTAGTATGCACATTGAGAAACACTCAGGGGATGTGGTGTAGTGGTTCCAGTATAGATCTCACCTGGTATGGACAGGGGATGTGGTGTAGATCTCACCTGGTATAGACAGGGGATGTGGTATAGATCTCACCTGGTATAGACAGGGGATGTGGTGTAGATCTCACCTGGTATAGACAGGGGATGTGGTGTAGTGGTTCCAGTATAGATCTCACCTGGTATAGACAGGGGATGTGGTATAGATCTCACCTGGTATAGACAGGGGATGTGGTGTAGATCTCACCTGGTATAGACAGGGGATGTGGTGTCGTGGTTCCAGTGTAGATCTCACCTGGTATATACAGGGGATGTGGTATGGATCTCACTTGGTATAGAAAGGGGATGTGGTGTAGATCTCACCTGGTATGGACAGGGGATGTGGTGTAGATCTCACCTGGTATATACAGGGGATGTGGTGTAGATCTCACCTGGTATGGACAGGGGATGTGGTGTAGATCTCACCTGGTATAGACAGGGGATGTGGTGTAGATCTCACCTGGTATAGACAGGGGATGTGGTGTAGATCTCACCTGGTATAGACAGGGGATGTGGTATAGATCTCACCTGGTATAGACAGGGGATGTGGTGTAGATCTCACCTGGTATAGACAGGGGATGTGGTGTAGATCTCACCTGGTATAGACAGGGGATGTGGTGTAGATCTCACCTGGTATAGACAGGGGATGTGGTATAGATCTCACCTGGTATAGACAGGGGATGTGGTGTAGATCTCACCTGGTATAGACAGGGGATGTGGTGTAGTGGTTCCAGTATAGATCTCACCTGGTATAGACAGGGGATGTGGTATAGATCTCACCTGGTATAGACAGGGGATGTGGTGTAGTGGTATAGATCTCACCTGGTATAGACAGGGGATGTGGTGTAGTGGTTCCAGTATAGATCTCACCTGGTATAGACAGGGGATGTGGTATAGATCTCACCTGGTATAGACAGGGGATGTGGTGTAGTGGTATAGATCTCACCTGGTATGGACAGGGGATTTGGTGTTGTGGTATGGATCTCACCTGGTATGGACAGGGGATGTGGTGTTGTGGTATGGATCTCACCTGGTATGGACAGGGGATGTGGTGTAGTGGTATAGATCTCACCTGGTATGGACAGGGGATGTGGTGTTGTGGTATGGATCTCACCTGGTATGGACAGGGGATGTGGTGTTGATCTCACCTGGTATGGACAGGGGATGTGGTACTCTCTGCAGCTCTCCTGTACCCAGGTAGTCTCCCAGACAGTCCTATAGCTGTTCTCATACAGGTAGCAGGTTATGACCGTCAACAGAGGGACCAGGTAGAGCACAGAGAACACCCCGATGCGGATCATAAACTTCACCAGCTTGTCCTGGTTCTCCTTCTCCAGAGGGATCTCCATACGCACGCGGTTCAAAGCAAGGATTCCCGCTAACAGTAATGCCACGCCCACCTAGAATCAGACAGAGTTGATATTGAAGGAATAGACAAAAGATGTCATAAGAAAGACCAGGAAGTAAATATGGTATATTTGTTGAGTAACGAGCAGTTCCATTCAGATCCACTTTTTAATGAATGATGAGATGTGTATGTCTGTGGTATAATCAAAGGAGCAGGCACAAACAGTGTCAACACGTTTACTGAACTTTGTGTAAACGTAAACTTTGTGCACACATGAATCACCTAGGTTTTGTCCCAAAGCCACCCTAATGCCTACATATAGGGGCTAGTCTACCAATTGGGACACACCTACTTCCTCTGTGACTCATTCCAGCCCACTCACCAAAACATCCAGACCCAGTGGAGCCAGCAGAAACCATCTCAGCGCTGTGCGGTCATACAGCCCCACGAAACACACCCCGCTGACACTATCCCCTTCTATCTTGTTCATAGCTGTTAAAGTGATGGTGAGACAACCAGGTAGGCCCCAGGCACAGGCATGGAAGATCAGGGCCTTCTTCTCTATGGCCTCACTGCCCCACTTAGGCACGGCAGCCAAGAACCAGGTGAGGGTGAGGATGACCCACCACACACTGCCGGCCATAGTGAAGAAGTAGAGTATCATAAAGAACAACGTGCACACCTGGATGGAGAGAGGGAGGAGGGGAGAGGAGTGGGAAGGGAGGGGGGAGGGGAGAGAAGAAGGGGGGGTTGAGTGGAGGAGTGGAGAGAGGAAGAGGAGGTGAGAGAGGAGGGGAGTGGAGAGAGGAAGAGGAGGGAGAGGGGAGTGGAGGAGGGGAGAGGGGAGTGGAGGAGTGTGAGAAGAAGGGGGGGTTGAGTGGAGGAGGGGAGTGGAGAGAGGAAGAGGAGCGGAGAGAGGAGGGGAATGGAGAGAGGAAGAGGAGCGGAGAGAGGAGGGGAGTGGAGAGAGGAAGAGGAGCGGAGCAGAGAGAGGAGGGAGTGGAGGAGGGAAGAGAAGAAGGGGGGGTTGAGTGGAGGAGGGGAGAGAGGAGGGGAATGGAGACAGGAGGGAGAGGGGAGTGGAGGAGGGGAGAGAGAGAGAGGAGGTTGAGAGGGGAGGGGAGGTTGAGAGGGAGAGGAGGGGAGAGGGGGAGGGGAGTGGAGAGAGGGAGAGGTGGGGGCGGGGGCAGGGAGGAGGGGGTAGAGGAGAGAGGGAGAGGGAGAGGGGGGAGGGGATGAGGGGATGAAGAGGGTAGAGGAGAGAAGGAGAAGAGAACGAGGTTTAGAGAAGACTGAAGAAATAGAAAATCCAAGAACATAAAACATATCATTTGAGTTTTTTTGTTACAATATCCCTGAATGTCAAAGAGAAAATAGAAAATCAATCAATCGGTTATCAATGAATCAATCACTAAGCCAATGAATGGTCACCTTGTTGTGTGAGCCCTGGGTGACTGTGGATGCCCGGAAAAGGGCGGAGCTCGCCGCGTGGCACGCCACCCGGTCCTCCAGCAGGAAGCCCAGCAAGAACACCAGCGACACCATCATATAGCACATGGCGTAGAAGATGATTGGGCGCTCCGGGTAGCGGAACCTGGACACATCGATGAGGAAGGTGAGGAAGGTGAAGAGGTTTGCCGAGAGACAGACAATGGACACCATGCCGATGAAGTAGCGGGCAAACACCAGCTCGTCCCGCTGGAAATACATGTTGGGGCAGGGGGGCGAGCAGTCCGTCACACCCAGGAAGGAGTAGCCCAGGTCGGGGTCGATCTTCAGCTCACGGGGGCACCAGAAGCCATAGTCGTGCTGGACGGAGATGGGCGACTCAGTGGAGTCTGCGCTGGAGAGCAGGTCTCCAGGACGGGGGTATGGCTCGTCACAGTCTGGGAACCTGGTGAACGGAGAGGAAACAGCTTATGTTAGACTCATTATATTTACCTTACAGAAAGACACAAAGCTATAAACCTTTATTTTACGGGACAGTTTCCTCAGATTCAACCTTGTATTTTCAAGGAAATTATATGTTACTATTGTGTAATTAACATTTTGCCGTGTCATGAGGTTATGGTACAGAAATTAGCAAGTATTTTCTGAATAATGTGTGGTAATAGGATGAAACATAAATTGTATTTGTCTCAGGTGTGTAAAGATACACTGTGTAAAAGTGTACGCTTCACATTTTCAAACAGTACATTTATATTTTCCAACAGGGCTATACAATTGGATGAGGGTTTCTTCTCGCCATGAGTAGCCTCGTTTCACTGCCAAAAATAAAATTAAACCATCTAGTGTTCAGCGAAATAACAACGCAATGAGAAATACAGGCAGCCTAGTCAAATAATTAACATCCAATCACATTAACCATTACTCTCTCGTGCGAAACCTTCACTCTTGCTCAGACATTCAGAAACGAAACATGACAATTTAAAAATGAGCCAAGGGAGTTTAAGCAAGAATAAAGAGGACTTCCGAGTAGTAAGACGTATAAAAGCAACAGATAACTGTCAGGTGTGTGCGTACTGGTAGCGAAGTCAGGTGCAGGAGAGCAGAGAGTTGTGAACAGGCGAGAGCAGAGAGTTGTGTACACGTTATTGTGGCAGGAGAAACCAACAGACGGACGCAACTGCGTCAAAACCTCCAGCCCATAGGCAAAGGTGCAAAACGTGCAAAACAGTCACAACAGTTTATGTTTAACAATCAACGTCTTCGTGAACAACACGGTATAAGCAAACCAGTCCGGCGCGTCAACAATTAACACGTAACACAAACAATTTCACACAAAGACATGAGGGGGAACAGAGGAGAAATACATGCAGTGTGATTGGGAAATGAAAACCATGTGTGCAGGGAACAAGACAAAACAAATGGATCAATGAAAAATGGAGCGGCGATGGCTTGAAAGCCGGTGACGTCGACCGCCCGAACAACGAGAGGAGCCGACTTCGGCGGAAGTCGTGACAATAACATTAATAAGAAGGTGCTAGAAGAGTATTATATGGTGATCTACCGAGTGTCTAGGACAGGCAAAACCCATACTATTGTAGAGGACTTCATTGTTCCTGCTGCAGTGGATATGGCTGGGACAATGCTGGGGGAAAAGGCCCCAAAAAACAATGCTGGGGAAAAGGCAAAAAAAACTATACAGACAATGACTTCATCAAACAACACTGTTTCACAACGCATCAGTGACATGGCAGGAGATGTTTTGAAACTATTACTACTTCGCATACAAGCCAGTGAATTATATGCGTTACAGCTGGATGAGTCAACAGACGTGGTGGGACTGGCACAGCTCCTGGTATATGTCCGTTATGTTTATGGGAGGGTCAATTAAGGAAGACATCCTCTTCAGGAAACCAGGACAACATGAGAGGATATTTTTAAAGTACTGGACAGATTTATGACATCAAATGGACTTTGGTGGTAAAGATGTGTTGGTATCTGTGCTGATGGCACAAAAGCCATGACAGGGAGACATAGTGGAGTGGTAACGCGCGTGCAAGCAGTTGCTCCCAACACCACTTGGGTACACTGCAGCATCCACCGAGAGGCTCTTGCTGCCAAGGGAATGCCTGACAGCGTGAAAGACATTTTGGACACTACAGTGAAAATGGTTAACTTTGTTAAAGTAAGGCCCCTGAACTCTTGTGTATTTTCTGCATTATGCAATGATATGGGCAGCGACCATGTAACGCTTTTACAACATACAGAAGTGCGCTGGTTATCAAGGGGCAAAGTATTGACACGTTTTTTTGAATTGAGAGACGAGCTTAAAAGTTCTTTACTGACCATCATTTTCACTTGACGAGTTTCTCACATGACTGGTCTATCTCGCCTGAATGATATGAAGCTCGGATTACAGGGACACTCCTCAATGTGCGGGACAAAATTGAGGCTATGATTAAGAAGTTGGAGCTCTTTCCTGTCTGCAATAACAAGAACAACACACAGGTCTTTCCATCATTGTATGATTTTTTTGTGTGCAAGTGAAGTCAAGCTTACGGACATTGTCAAATGTGATATATGGAAGTACCTGAGTGAGCTGGGTGAGCAATTACGCAGATACTTTCCCAAAAAGGATTACACAAACAACTAGATTCGTTATCCCTTTCATGCCCTGCCTCCAGTCCACTTACCGATATCTGAACAAGAGATCCTCATCGAAATTGCAACAAGCGGTTCTGTGAAAATGTAATTTAATCAGAAGCCACTGCCAGATATCTGGATAGTGCTGCGCTCAGTTTCTTGCCTTGGTAAATTGTGCTGTTAAGACACTGATGCCCTTTGCAACCACGTACCTATGTGAGAGGTGATACTCGGCCCTGACTAGAACGAAAACTAAATACAGGCACAGACTGTGTGTGGGAAATGATTTAAGACTGAGACTCCAATACAACCCAACATTGCACAGTTATGTGCATCCTTTCAAACACACCCTTCTCATTAACCTGTGGTGAGTTATTCACTATTTGTTATGAACAAATAAGGTTTTATATGTAAGATGGTTAAATAAAGAGAAATATTATTGATTATTATTATACTATTAATTGGTGCCCTGGTTCTATAAGAGCTCTTTGTCACTTCCTATGAGGGCCAGGTTGTGACAAAAACTCACACTCATTCTTATGTTTAATTCATGTACTGTATAGTGTGTGTGTGTGGCAGGCTTACAATGATGGCAAAAAACAACATTTGAGAGTGTGCTGACCCTGGTGCTAGAGGGGGTACGCAGTTGGAGGTTGAATGTTTGAAGGGGTACAGGACTATAAAATGTTTGGGAACCACTGCCCTAGAGTACAGTAGACTACTAACCTGTTACAGTCCATCTCTCCTGGCCAGGTGACTCCGAACATGTCCATGAGTTTGTAGCAGTCTCCCTTGGCTCTCTGGCACGGCCGTCGGCAGGGCAGTGTCATGCGTCCATACTCAGTACACACCGGAGCATAGAGGGCACACAGGAACATCCTCAGCTCTGAGGAACACTGCAGGTTCACAATGGGGTGGAAGGGCTGTGGAGGGGAAAACACACAGCTGTCAGGAAGTGTATATTAATGCAGTGTTTTGTGGGGGGGGATTAAAATTGATTTACACAAAATACTCTGTAATGTCAAAGTAGAAGATTGTAACACTTGTAAAAAATAAGAATGCATTTTTTAAATAATATATCTTGATTAGATAAGCATTCAACCCCCTTTGGCAGCGATTACAGCTGTGAGTCTTTGTGGGTAAATCTCAAACTCAAACAAATACTTGGGCAGTACAACATATATACCATATACCGGGGTATTTGGAGAAAGCCATGGGATGGTTTTTCAATATCTTCAGTAACATCAAAACTATTTATTTGAAGTGTTTCAATAAATTGTCATATTTGTAGTGACTTGTTAAGTTAATACTTGCAGTCAACTTGTGCAGTGTGTTAGGAGATGTATTTTCATTTCACCTGCCACATTATTTGACATTATGAAGCGTACCGTAGTTCCCCCTAACAGTTGAGACAGTGTTCTTCATTTCACCTGCCACATTATTTGACATTATGAAGCGTACCGTAGTTCCCCCTAACAGTTGAGACAGTGTTCTTCATTTCACCTGCCACATTATTTGACATTATGAAGCGTACCGTAGTTCCCCCGAACAGTTGAGACAGTGTTCTTCATTTCACCTGCCACATTATTTGACATTATGAAGCGTACCGTAGTTCCCCCTAACAGTTGAGACAGTGTTCTTCATTTCACCTGCCACATTATTTGACATTATGAAGCGTACCGTAGTTCCCCCTAACAGTTGAGACAGTGTTCTTCATTTCACCTGCCACATTATTTGACATTATGAAGCGTACCGTAGTTCCCCCTAACAGTTGAGACAGTGTTCTTCATTTCACCTGCCACATTATTTGACGTTATGAAGCGTACCGTAGTTCCCCCTAACAGTTGAGACAGTGTTCTTCATTTCACCTGCCACATTATTTGACATTATGAAGCGTACCGTAGTTCCCCCTAACAGTTGAGACAGTGTTCTTCATTTCACCTGCCACATTATTTGACATTTAGAAGTTCCCCTAACAGTTGAGACAAGTGTTCTTCATTTCACCTGCCACATTATTTGACGTTATAGCAAACAGTTGAGACAGTGTTCTTCATTTCACCTGCCACATTATTTGACGTTATGAAGCGTTCAGAGTTGCCCTAACAGTTGAGAGTGTTCTTATTTCACCTCATTATTTGACATTATGAAGCGCCGTAGTTCCCCTAACAGTTGAGACAGTGTTCTTCATTTCACCTAAAACAAGATGCAAAGTGTTCTTCATTTTCATTTGACATTTTTAGTTCCCCTAACATTTTAGAACACAGTTTGAAAGTAGCGAGTATAGCAAAATAGAGCATTCAGAGTTGCACTCATTGATTAATCAAACTCATCTTCTTGCCCTCTAAAGCAAGATGCAATTTGATCCATCCTCAAATTGGCTGGTGATCATTGCTAGACAGCCATTTTCAAGTCTTGCCATAGATTTTCAAGCTGATTTAAGTCAAAACTGTAACTTGGCCACTCAGGAACATTCAGTGTCATCTTGGTAAGCAACTCCAGTGTATATGAATGTCTCTTCCAGTGTCTGTTGGAAAGCAGACTGAAGCAGGTTTGCCTTTTCTTAGCTCTATTCAATTTATTTGAATCCGAAAAAACTCCCTAGTCCTTGCCAATGACAAGCATACCAATAACAGGGGATCATCATAGCTTTCACCTGGACTCACCTGGTTCAAACACACTGCATCTACCACAGAACATGTTAAACACACAACCTTTCAGCCTTAAAGAGACACACACAGACAGCAGAACAGTCTTCTAAAGCAGAGTAATATACATGTGCAGCCAAAAGAGCTCAAACAGACAGGAACATCTTGTCGGACATAGACTGACAACCCTACCCCCTATCCTCATGATACTCCTCCCCCCTTTCTCTCCCCTTCCTCCCTACGCCTGGCACAATAAGACAGAGGGAGGAGTAGGACAAGCTTGGTAACCCCCCATGCATTCTGGGAGAGAACGGTAGCTAGGCAGCAGCTCTGGGGTATGGCTTTAGTATGCAAATCCCCAGGGGGAGTGAAGAGAGGGCCCCCACCAGCCCCCAAGGAGGGGAAGGGGGACAAGACAGGTGAGAGTGAAATGGAATTTCACTAAAAGAGTCAGAGGGAATACTAGTGGTGGGTATTGGAACAGAACAGGCCAGAACATACCAGAACAGGCAAGAACATACAGTACCAGAACAGATAGGATCAGAATAGGATAGAACAGGCTTAGTTTTCAGTGGATATCTTAAATGTATAAGGACAAGGGGTGTGTAAGAGACTGTGGGTCATGACGTGGCCCATTCTCGGTATTGATTGTGGTCTCTCTCTCTCTCTCTCACACACACACACACGGTTTAGTTATCTCAGGATGTGAATTCCTGGAGGAGACTCTCTCTCCCTGGTCATGCAGAAAGAGACACAGAGAGAACAGAGAATTTCACATGGCGAACTCTTTAAGGGAGGGTATGACGAGTGTGTTTCATTTGGTGACCTTAGAGAGGACAGGAAACACAACTATATCTCTCAATATATACATTTATCAATTATGGGGTTTCAATCTAATTCTTGTATAAAATGAGTAAAGATTATACTATTCGTAAAATGATGTAATATGATGTTAAACCTTTAATGTGAAAGAATTGTATTCCCTTTAAAGTTTAACTAAGTCATTGGCCCGCCCCGTGAGCACAGACATGATCTGGCGTTATAGACCCGCCTTTTCTATTGTCACGAATAAAAACCCCTCCTGAGGAAATCCTCTTCCCACAGCGTGTGCTTTGATTACGAATAGTTATTCCATTTCTAACCATACCACGTGGAGCATGGGCTACGCGGCTGGAAATGGTTAAACTCTGAGACTATCCATCCCTACAGAGTAAGAGCAAATCTTAGATACTAATTACTAGTCTGCAGCTAGAAATTATGTCAACCTGGGATGCGAAGACTGACAACTGCCGAAACATCTATCCTATGAGAACGAAAGACTTTGATCTTCTGGGAAGCAGAGAGAGAGAGCCCCAGGACAACAGCACAATTAGACCCAACCAAATCATGAGAAAACAAAAAGATAATTACTTAACACAGAAAGAATTAACAAAAAAACAGAGCAAACTAGAATGCTATTTGGCCCTACACAGAGAGTACACACAGAGAGAGAGAGAGAGAGAGATCACACAGAAAACATATCCAATTTGAAAATCCCCATACCTACTGGGTGAAATCCACAGAGAGACCAGAGACCCAAAATTAAGGAAAGCTTTGAGAGCTCTCAAGAGAAGACAGGCTATGTGAGCCCACAAAATGAGAAACTGAGAGCCCAAGATGACCATATTAGAGAGACATATTTCCCCAGATCACACAGATCCACAAAGAAGAAAACATATCCAATTTTGAAAAACTCCCATACCTACTGGGTGAAATTCCACAGTGTGCCATCACAGCAGCAAGATTTGTGACCTGTTGCCAGAGAAAAGGGCAACCAGTGAAGAACAAACACCATTGTAAATACAACCCATATTTATGCAATTTTATCTTGTGTCCTCCAACAGACAGACGTTAATTTTTGTTGTTTTTCCAACAGAGATCACGATGACACACTGGGCGGAAATATATATTGATTGCAATTCATTTCATTTCCGAAAGAGTGAGCGTTTATGTGCAAAGGATTAGCATTTCAATTCATGTAATTATCAACTGTGTAGTGACTCCTGTCTTTCCCGCCCTCTTCAGTCCACACCCACTTCCCTTTGTCCACCAAGCTGTCATATCAGCTTAGCCCACTAGGGAACCTCCCCTATCATTTCCTTTAATAACAATAACTGTTGTTTGTTTATGCATTTCTGTGCTTATTTAGTTAGTTAGTAAATAAATGATTAAGACAATTGGTGTACAGGTGATTCATA
Source organism: Oncorhynchus keta (assembly GCF_023373465.1). Lineage (NCBI taxonomy): Eukaryota > Metazoa > Chordata > Actinopteri > Salmoniformes > Salmonidae > Oncorhynchus > Oncorhynchus keta. The sequence continues at coordinate 32,037,649 of NC_068428.1, forward strand.
GTAAAGGCTGGGTTCGTGCAGATAACCCACAATTTACGACATTTGGAATGAGAATAACGTGAGGTAAAGAATAAATCATTAATTAGAAGACTAATTGATCAGATATTAAAATATATGAAGAGTTATATTAGGAAAATTATAACTTTGTAATCTGAAAATTATAACTTTGTAATTTTCCTTGGTGCCCCAACTTCCTAGTTAATTACATTTACATGATTAGTGTAATCACGTAATTATATTTACAGAGAATTGATTTAATAAAATAACAGTCTTCACTTTAATGATGCCAAAGACACAACAATTGTTTTGGGTCATGAGAAATATGATTTATTAAACAACGGGAAGTTGTGTGACTAAACATAACCTATATTAACATAACCTATATTAACATAACCTATATTAACATAACCTATAACCTTTTTTAAATTAACCTTCAGTTGAAGTCGGAAGTATACATACACCTTAGCCAAATACATTTAAACTCAGTTTTTGACTTCACCTATTTCAACTTCACCTATATTAACTTCACCTATAATAACATAACCTATATTAACTTAACCAATAATCTTTATTAATTTAACCTATATTAACATAACCTAGAATTTGTATTAACTTAACCTTAATTAACTTAACCTATAATAACATAACCTATATAAACTTCACCTATAACCTTTATTAATTTAACCTATGTTAACATACATTTTATTAACTTAACCTATAACCTTTATTAACTTAACCTACAATAACATAACTGTCACGATCGTCATAATGATTGGACGAAGGCGCAGCGTGTGTAGAGTTCCACATATTTTAATCAATCGAAACTCACCAAACTAAACAATAAAGCACAAATGAAACGTGAAGCTAACAGTGCTACTAGGCACAATGGGGGAAATGGCTACCTAATGATGATACCCAATCAGAGACAACAATAAACAGTTCTCTCTGATTGGGAACCATAACAGGCCAATATAAACCATTAATCACCTAGATGACCCACCCTAGTCACAATCACACCCAACCAACATAGAGAATAAACAGCTCTCTATGGTCAGGATGTGACAATAACCTATATTAACTTAACCTATATTAACAGACACACACACACACACAAACCCACTCTTCCTATGACTAAGATAGGAGGCACATCCACCAGTCATTCATCATCATCATAGCTTAGCCTACATACTGTATTACACCAGTCATTCACCATGATGTAGAAATGTAGCTCCAGTAGACAGGATCTCATTTCTGTTCAGTCTGGGCTGCCTCCCAGACGTCTGGCTCTATTTAAAGGGATTAGGATTACTGTTTGGCTTGCCGATTCCCACACAAAGCAACCACATCACATTTACATCCAGACAGCTTTTGTAAATGCCTTGTACATATCAAATGCAATATTTCTGCTTTCAGATTTTCTATCCACCATGACATAAAGGTGGTGACGTTGGTGTCATTTTATTATGGCTTAGTGACTGTTGGAACATGAGGCTGGACAAAATAATGAATGAATTCAACCCTCAAATACAGTTTTTG